>NW_017731745.1:469696-472456 GCF_001890085.2 Hipposideros armiger | reverse complement strand
GTGTGGTGTGGTCTGTCTCTTGAGTCTGGGAGCACTAACCAGGTATGATTCAGTGGTGGTGGCAGAGTTGGCCTGTTTCCATATCGGAGTTCTAATCTCACCTTGTGTGCGTAACAGAGGCACCTCCTGGCTCTCTTCATAGCAACCCAGGAATGCATTGTTGTAGGCTAGAAGGTAACTGAACAGTATTTATGCTCCATTTGCTGACAGTGGAAAACAAGTGGGGGATGAGAGGCCACTTCTGCACTCTCGGAGCTTTCGGTCCACATGGTTTACACATGTAGCTGCTCCACCACTAGAGATTCTTGGTGGAAATGCTGCGAGTCCTCCCTGTTAAAATATGCAGTGGGGAAAGAGAGGCCCCTGTGAGCCCAGAATCCAGTTCACATGTGTCTCCAAGGTGGCAATTAGAGGGTGCCTGTAACGAGCCCCAGGAACCTTCCAGGGCCTGAGGTTGAAGTGCTAATTTTCAGCACAGATGTGCTTCTGGGCTTCTGGGCTCTTGTTTCGTGTGCGCTGCTTGTTGCCGTGCTTTGGGAAGGTACTGTCCTTTTTCCTAACCATTTTGCCCGGTTGATGGTCATGATTCACCATCCACTCTGCCCGCTGTGGATAGCCTGCTACTCAGGACAGCTCACTGGTCCTGGGTTGAACATTCTAACATCTGTTCTTTTAATTTCCTCCTGCTGTGATGACATGGCCTGTCCTTACACTTGTTAGGAGATCCTGCTTTTAGCTCTTGTTTCTGAGTAGCTTAAACAGTCTAAGATCTCCCATTCGCAATGCCTGGCTTCAGAGTCTGGATAGGGGGTTGGGGGTCTTCCCTGTGTGGTTTTGATACTCATACAAAATATTGCTTGTTGAAGGAGTCAGATATGTCCTGGGAGCGTTTGGCTTCTGACACTGTTGTCTTGTGCTGTCAACCCTCCTGTTTACACAGCTGATCTAGGGTCTTGCTGGGTGGCTATAGGTAGAGAAAGGGGATTGGAACCGTATTCTGGTGCTGACTTTGCTGTTTGTTAGCTGGGTGGCTTTGGGCGAGCCACTTAATCTTTTCAAGCTTCCCTTTCCTCATGGGAAACAAAAATACGTATGTATGTGAAGGCCTAGTATTGTCAAGCTCTATCAGTTTAAGATTCGGCCTTACAGTTCTCATTCATAGACCTGCCATTTACTGAGCACATTTTCTAGGTGAAGATGTATACCTGGATGTGTGTCATAGTACAGTCCCTTATCTGCCCAAGGTGAAAGTCATTATATATGACTGGGTGCAGTTAATCTTTACGAAGCCAATCATGCAGGCTTCTCTGGAGAAGAAAATGATGTGTATACTAAGAATGGTGTACCCACCTGTTGAGGCCACAGTTATGTATTCAGTGTGAGCCAAGCGCAAGGTGATATGGGAAACACAATAAAACCCTTTGGAAGTCCTTTCATGACAATGGGTTGTGTATTGAGGACAGAAAACAAGCAATGGTAGAATGTTCTGCAAGTCCAATGAGTGCAGGACAGTAATTGTGACTGGGTCTCCCTAATGGGAGAAATCAGTGGGGTGCAGTGTTATCTAGGAGAAGGGGGGCTTGAGCTCTGCCTTGAAGGATAAGAGGATTTGGACTGGGAGGGAGGGCGTTCCCAGTAGCTTAGAGCATTTGTGTAACATCTGTCATTCTGCTCGGATGTGCTGGCTATCATTTGAGCCCTGATGACACTGCCATTGCAGTGATTTTATGCCTCTTGGCTCCACATTTGGGGCATGTATTTTCACACTGTACCAGAGCTCTAGGGAGCCAAGGACACCATTGAGGCTAAATCTCTCACTGGTTTAAGCTAAGCTGAGGGCAGTGGTGTCTTGTGTAAACACCAGGCCTCACTTTGTGTTTAAGTGTATTTTTTAAGGGTATTTTTCAAAGTGTGACTTCAGCCCTTTCTGAAAGTCTTTTGTAGCCCATCAAGGAAGTAAGATGGTGGGTGAGAAGCTATTCCATATAAATCAAAGGTACTAGGGGTTTTGACTTTTAAGGGCAAAGAATCAAGATTAGAGCAAGGAGAAATCTCTCCCTTCTGA
Organism: Hipposideros armiger; assembly: GCF_001890085.2. Taxonomy (NCBI): domain Eukaryota; kingdom Metazoa; phylum Chordata; class Mammalia; order Chiroptera; family Hipposideridae; genus Hipposideros; species Hipposideros armiger. The sequence goes on along the minus strand of NW_017731745.1, from coordinate 470,391 downwards.
TTTTAGGTGAAATTTTAAAATATAAGACTAATTGCTTGCTGGGCACCAAGATGGCCAGAAACTTTTCTGGAGTCTGGTGTAGCAAACCAAAGAATAACAATGTGAGCAATGTCAGTTGTGGTTAACCACTCCTTTCCCCACCAGCACCCCTCCCCCAACACTCCCACACCCAAACACACTCACTCTTCACACGGCTATGTTGAAGCTTCCTTTGATGGTGGTGAATATGCTACTGGGTGTCATTTTACATTGCAGTTGTAATGCCCACAGGACATTTTAGTTGTTACCTCTTAGTCACAGGCTTCTAGAACATCCGAGCTGGAGGGAATCTTAATGATAAGCCCCTTGTTTTGTGAATGAAGTGAAAACCCAGGTTGTCCGATTCAAGTCCAAGTCTCTCTTCACCAGTTCATGTTTTCTTTCAGTATCTGAGAAAATAATAACAACAGTTACCACATTCTGAGGCCCCATGCTAAGTGCTTTTCATGCATCATGTCATTTATTTCTTGTAACAACTGTATGAAGGAGGCATTAGTATCAATCATCCCTCCTTTAAGGTTAGAGAGGTTGAGTATGAGTAATGTGGTGAGTAGTCAGATGTTAATAAGTAATGGCACAGAGATTTGAACTCAGAATGCAGTGACTCCAGAGCACTACTTCTTTTTTTTTTTTTTTTTTTTTTTTTTTTTTTTTTT
>NW_017731745.1:386498-469546 GCF_001890085.2 Hipposideros armiger | reverse complement strand
AGAGCTCGCACACTTGAGCGAGCTCTTAACCAACTGAGCCACTCGCTGGCCCCAGAGCACTACTTCTTAACTAGTTAGGCTGTGCTGCACTGTGTTACCCAAGTTAGGTTTGCTCCCTGCTCTCATTTCTTTTCCAGCTTCCACCCCCTTCCCATTTCCCCTGTTCCACTAGGAACTTCACTCTTGTACTACAGTACAAAGGTAGGATTTTGACTATGGCCTTCACGATGGCTCAGAAGCCTGGGCTTCTTCCCACGGAGCCTTTTCAGTGGTTCAGGGTTCTCATCCTCGGGACGTAAAGGGTTTGATACCATATCACTGATACCAGGAGCCCTTGGCTGATTACTTCGGGCAATTAGGGCAGTGGAGGGCATCATGCAGTCATTTCTTGCATTGGCTCATGGGAGGCTGAGCAAGAGAGGTAGAGAAAAAGTGGATGGAAGACTCCATGAAACCCATCCTCAACTCAAGAACATATCCTCTTAGCAGGGGTCAGTTACATTATCTTTATTGTCAAAGAGTGTATCCCCAATACGGACAGTTGTGTCCATGCAGTTGTGGTGCCAAGCTAGCTAAAGGCTCCTGCCTGCAGCCTCCACCATATGCATCTGTGTCTCTCCCTTCCATTCTCTTTTCCTTCTCCCTTTCCTGGGTAGTGGCCTGAAGGCTGTTGTTACTCAGACCCCACAAGGCTGTGATCACTGATTGCTGGCTTATGTGAAGTCTGACACAGCACTGAAGGGATCTGCATACTCAGGAATGCCACTCAGGTTTTGAATCTGTACTAGAGATTCTGGGCTGTGCCGGAGGCTTCGTTTTCCATGGGGCTTGTTTTTCAAGTTCAAGCAGAAAATATTCCAAGGGACCTCGGTAGTCTCATTGATCACACTGCATGCTGATTCTGATGTAGGCCAGAGTGGGGACTGAGAGATGCTCTGGTCATCCTTTACAGGTGAAAGGCTGGTACCTCCATCTCAACCCAAGGGGAGCAGACTTGGCAATGGTTTAGAAACCCATCAAACTGAAGGCAGGGTTCTAGACCCATCTGGGGTCTTATGAGAGAAGCAGATCACTACAGAGGAGATCTTTGGTCACGGGCACATTTTGCATTTTTAAAAAAGAGATAGGGTCATAATTTTATAATTCAACAAGACTGATAAGAATGCATGCTTTTGAGTCCCTTCATTCCCCTTGGGTTAGAAAAGAGGAAGAAAGGTGAAAACCACACATCACAAGAATGGCACTGGGGGCACAGTCATGTTGCTGAGAACACTGAGCCTGAAGAGCCGTTGGGGGCTTAGCAGAGCACAACACTTTCAACTGCCAAGAGCTTTCATTGCTAACAGTTTGTTTTCTGTCTCTCAAGAGACACTTCTCTCAAGGAACCATTTCCATTAGAAAAAAGAAACTAACTGTGTGTATCTGCCCAGATCATGGGAGACCGAGAGCTATTATTTGTAAAATGTTTTTAAAATAAATTTTGCATTCATGGAAGATGAAGATGACATTCCCCATATTGATCTAAAAGGAAACCAAGTCTCACTTGGCATGAAACAATGCATGGAGGCTGTTAATGAACATTTTGAGGTGAAGGACAGGAATGTAGAAAATAGAGATGTTTGGGTGCTTTCAAACCAGAGAATCCTCAGGTAGAAGGCAGTTGCTGGGGACAGTCTGCAGACTGGTGAGAAGGTGGGTTTTAAGGCCAGTTCATGACCATGAGTAGTTAACATTCACCTTTGCTTTTGGAGAGAAGGATGGTTATTACATCTACTGTCAAGTGAGCAAGGGATAGTGTTTTTCTGCTGTTTAAGGATGAAGACGACTTGCAGAAGAGTTTGCCTGCCTTTCATGGCTCAGCCTGTTGGGCCCAGAGTGCTCACTTAGAAAGAGCAGCCTGATTCCCTGTGGTTTCCTGATCAGTATTTTAGGACTATTTCGTCCTATGGTTTCTATGGGTCTGATATGTCAATGTGTGGCCTAGGAGAGATGCTCAAAGGGTTGGGGAGATGAACTATTATTGGAGTAATAAACATCTATCTGGAGACTTTTCATTTACTGAGTCCCTTCTCTTAGGTTTTTTTTTTTTTTTTTAAATTGTGGTAAGAACACTTAACATGAGATCTACCCACTTAACCAATTTTTAAGTGTGCAATACAGTGTTGTTAACTATAGGCACAAAATGCTGCACAGCAGATCTCTAGAATTTACTCAGCTTGCATAATTGAAACTCTGTACCCACTGAACAGCACCTCCCCACTTCCCCCTCCCCCAGCACCTGGCAGCCACCACTCCACTTTCTGTTTCTATGAGTTTGGTTCTTTTAGAGACCTCATATAAGTGAAATCATAAGAATTTTGTCCTAATGTGACTAGCTTATTTCACTTAGCACAGTGTCCTCCAGGTTCATCTATGCGTCACATATGGCAGAATTTCCTTCTTTTTAAAGGCTGAATAATAGTCCATTGTATGTTTGCACCACATTTGTTCATCTATCCATCTGTCTGTCGGTGGACATTTGGGTTGTTTTCATATGTAGGTTATTGGGGATAATTAAGTTTTCCTTCCTTAGTTCTCACATTCATTTTATGGATGAGAGAAAGAAATTCAGAGACATTAAGTGTCTTGGTCATGATTATGGGGTAAGTAAGTGGGAGACCTAAGCTTGAAACTCCAAGGTCTTCTGAACTCCCGGATTTTTCTACTATAGCAGGCTGCCGTCTGTGATGCAAATTGAGCATTAGGGATGATCTCTCACTTCAAAGAGGACCTGTCCCGCCTTTTACCACAGTCCTTGAAATTCCACTTTTAGAAAGTCTTTTCTGTAACTTAAAGCTTTTTTATGACTACGTTAAAATACAGATATTTTAGAGGATTGCATTGCCTTATCAGTCATTTGAACATCCTTGTAAACATAATTTAAGAGCTTTACCTAGGACAGACTGTCATTGGAGGGAAGGAGAGAATATAGGGGACCTGGACATCTCAAGGTTGACAAAGGGTCCCACGCGGGGAGGTAGAGGACAGATGTGTCTCAGGAATTCAGGTTTTCCCATGAGTGAGCCCCCAATGCCATTGTATATACATTCTACCCAGAGTCATATGTTAACATCTTGGGATATTTTGAGGTTCTTTGTATGTTGGTATCAGCTCAGAAGACCGCCTAATGCTTCAGGGTACCTATTATACAACCAGAAGATACTAAATAATCGAATACACTATTATTGGTCGTTGCCCATCTTATTTAGGCAATGTGTTTCTCCGTGTGAATGTGTTGAGTGTTGGTGGAGAGCAAATGTGTGTACGAGAAGAGCGGGCTTTATGGTGCAGCTGGAGTCAGGCAAGCTGGAGGGGAGACGAGGTGCCCAGGTCTGAACACTCCCTATCTTCCTGGGAGCCTCAGGACTTTGGGCTTGGGCCTCTAGTGCATGTTAAGGTGACCCCTGACCCAGAGTGTTGTGGTGGATGGTGTGGTGCACAGACCCCCTCCGAGCCTGAAGCATCCATTCCCCAACATGCCGGGAGTGGAGACTGCTGACTGCTCACAGCCACCGCAGTCCCCTCTTCCCCGGGCATTTGCCCTCAGCGGAAGAGAAACTACTTGCCCAAGGTCCTGCCCTCCCTGGGAGTAGCCTGCATAGAAAGACTGGCTTATGGGGAGTAAAAAAGCCCGACCTCTTACCCCAATTTGGGACAACTCTGTAAGGCCATCTTCCCTGCAGAGCTCCCCCTAGGATTGGTGGAGGCCTTTGTGGCTGCGTCACAGTCCAGTTTCTCCCTCTGCCCCATCCTGCCTGTATCCCTCTGCGGGGGCCAGTGCTGAGAGCAGAATCCAGGAAGCCTCCTGCACTCATGTCCATTTCAGAGCCGGCTTTCCAGAAGCCCAACCTGTGACATTAAGCCAGGCCAGCCTCTGGTGGAAACAATAGCCTGTGATGTGGGCAGATCCCTTGGAGCCATAGTGATAAACATGATTGCAACACTGTTTGTGGTCCGTGACCTCTGTGAGATGGTTTGGGGTTAGTCACAAGGCCGTCTGCCGTATCTCTCACCATGAGAGGTTTATATCTTTGAGTTAAAGCTTGTCCTCCTTCCTGGAGCCTCTCCTTTGGCTCTATGCATTCCTCAGAGACTACCACCTCAGTGTGAACAGCTGTCTCAGAGCCATTCAGTTCCTAAGGAGAGCAGTCTAATGGAGCTGTAAGACATGTGAGGCAGTACACGTTTCGGGGCTCAAGGCATAGACTTTTGACCGGACTTTGCTTGGGTTTGCCATCAGCTCCCCCACATATTAGTTTTGGTGACCGTGGGCAAATCGTTGGACCTTTCAGTGCCCCAGCTTCGTCATCTGTAAAACGGGGTTAATAATGGTGCCCACCGCATAAAGTCTTCTGGCAGATTAAGTAAACTAGTTCCTGTAAAGTAATTACAGGGTGCCTGGTGGACACCTGTGTAAGCATTGGCTCTTAGCAGATTAATAGGGAGAGACAGGAGATCGGGGGATATGGCAAGTGGCAGAAAAACAGAGTGTTGGGGGCACCCAAGAGAAAATAACTCTTAGAACATGAATATTTTGTGCATTTTGTCCAAAGATGTACATGGAGGTGAGTGAGGAAGGCAGACTGAGCCCTTATCCTGGGGACCATGGAGGCGAGGGCCAGGGATGCTTCTCATAAGGGTCAGGGCTTGGATTCTGGAGTTGGCGGGGGAGGGTCGTGGGGGTAGATAAGGGAACTAACACTAATGGGGTACTGTGTGCTCAGTGCTGTGCTAAGTCCTTTCATGTATTGTCCCATTTATTCCTTACCATATCCATTTGATGACATATGCACTTTTATCCCTGTTTCATAGATGGGAAACTGAGGTTGTGAGAAATAAGTCACTTTCCCAAGGTCAGAGAGCTATCAGGTGATAGGCAGGGTTGGAAGTCAGGTCTGTGTGACAACATGGCCCATGTTCCTGTGACTAGATCACACTACTTAAAGAACTGTGCTTTAGTACTGTCATGTGCCAGGGCCAGAGTGGCATGGGAAGACATCAGTTGCCTATAGATAAATTAATCTTTTAGGCAAATCAGAGAAGCCACCTCCTCTAGGAAGTCTTCTCCGAGTTTCCTTACCCTGGAGTTTGCCTCTTGCTCTGACTTCTGATACTGTCTGTATCTCCACCAACTTTAAGGCTCCTCTCACTTTCTACCAGGCGTTGTGGTTACCTGTGGGGCCATTTTCACTTCTGTTACATAGTCAAGTTTCGAGAGAACAAAAAAGCAGAATATCTTTCCTTCCATTGCTCTGTACGTTATATTTCTGCAAGCATCCTCTAGTCGGTGCACAGGAAGTTTCATGGAAGGAATGAGCAAGGAGGAACACTAGACAATGGTGATAAGTGACGAGACCCTGCAGCCTCAGGTGCTTTAGAAATCTATTGGCGATGAAGGGTGGTTGGGGAGACACTGAGGATGTGAGGCCCAAACCCAGATCTTGGAGGTTAGGTAGGGCAGAGGGAAGGGGGCACAGTCACTCTGAAGGGAAGCTGCTGCATTCGGGAAGATGGACAGTTGTCAGTCTTGTGTACCTCTCCTTCTGTGAGCTGTCCGGGGCAACACTGGTGACCAGTGTCACTCTTGCAGCACAGGGGGCTGGACAGGTCCTAAGGGAGTATGGATATGCCAGCCTTGCCAATGTGAGACCAAATGCTCCTCCTATGCAACTGTCTTCAAAATGAAATCCTGGAGGGAGGTGGGTAAGCAAGCGAGCATGAATGACCCCTGGCCAACGTCTTGGTTCGCAGACAGGCTGCCTGTTTGCTTGAGCTTTTTCTCATCTTTTAGATAAATCAGGAACTCCCAAATACTCCTCATGGAATCATTTCCCCTCCCCACCCTGCCTTGAGCCTGGTGGAATCAAGGTCTGCCAGCCCTGGAACATTCCATGCTCTTCCTCAGAACACTCATATATGCGTTATCTGTCCACCCTTTTCCTGGGCAGTTCAGAAGGCAGGACAGGAAGCAGTGTGTCCATCCACGTGGCCGGAGACTGAGGCCCAAAACGGCAGCCGACTTGCCAAAGGCCCATGGCTCCTCCTGTCAGCTTCCTGGCAGAGTCCTACTGGTTTTCCTCTGACCTGCTGGCTCCTTTCCTGCCTCTTTCATGGGCATCTCTCCTTTCACCTCTAACAAGTAGATATTCCCCAGCATCTGCCATCACTGGATCCCATTCTCCCCTGGAGCCATAAGATATGTAGAAAGTCAGGGTTGGAAGGGTCAAGTCTAACCAGGTGCCCTCTGCTGATTCTTCCCACCATCTTTTTTCTTGGAAATCCTCCATGCTCTGCTCAGAGACCCCATCCGTCCCCCCCCCAGTTATTCCTCTCCTCACTCTGGGCCCCGAGACTTACCCTGTTTGCTAAGTTGTGTGCATTTCCAAATGCTTCTTGGATATCTCAATGTGGACATCATCCCAGCTTCCCAAATTCAACAAATCCAGAATGAACTTAATAAACGCCCCCTAACCTGAGCTTCCCTTCCTGCCAATAATAACACCTCCATTCTTTTGGTCTCTGCAGCTGGCACCCTCTGTATCGTTCCTTTCCCCCTTACCCTCAGTACTCGCTTGCAAGTCCAGTCTGTTGTTTCTTGACAGCTTCTCGTACCCAAATCCTCCTTTCCACGGTCTTGGTGCAGGACTTTTTGCTTGGACTCTTGTGGTTTCCTCCCACCTGGCCTCCCTGCTGCCAGTCTCAGTCACCTTCAGGTTCAGCCTACACGCTATTGTCAGATTTATAGTTTTAATTATGTTAATGAAAATCATTAATGAACACAATTTTAATTATGTTATTTTCCTGCTCGAATCGTTGAGGGTTTTCTCTTCACCTTGGAATTAAATAATGACTTCTTGCCTAGCAACTAGACTCTTCTATTGCATGTACTCAGCCTTTCTGACTTAGTTTCCTTCACACCGGTAGATAAACTATACCTCAGCCAAAGGCCTTATTTGCTGTTTTCTGAATAAGCTGATGACTTCCTTCCTCTGTGCCTCCCTTTGCTTCTGCCTTGCCTTCCCCTAAATGCCCTTCCTTCTCTCCTCTACGATTTGGAACCCCATCCATTCTCAAATAATGTGTCTTCAAGGATCTTCTGATTTTCTCAGTCAGATGTGTTTTCTCTTTCCTTTGAATTGCCTTTATGATAGAAACTATCTCTTCTTAGCCCCTATGTAACCACAGAACCTAGATTTATGCTTTGATCACAGTTAAGTATTGGCTGAACGGTGCTGGATATGAGGATCTTGGGAAAAGTCAACATGAGACTCTAAGAAGGCCTAACTAATACCGAGATGTCTTAGATGTTGGTTGGTCTATGTGGCAAAACGAAAGCTTGGTCTCTGGCCTTAGAGTTATTGGAAATGAAAATGTGATTGCTCTTAAAGGTGCAGGATTGGGAATCATGTTTCTGGAGTCTGAAATAGATGATTTTTAACATCATCCATTGTGTAGGTCACATGGTCCAGTCATAGGTGTTATTTTTATCATCCTTCCAGCACCTCTGAGCAATGAGGTTGCTCATTTGCTCATGTATTACTTTTGTTAAGCAAACAAAGGAACTGTATCGGTTCATGTACCAGTCCAGGGATAGATGGAAACAAAGTTGGATCAGGGTGTTTGTAAGATGTCGTCATGTTGCTATCTTCGTTGCTCCAGCCTTCTCGCTTCTGGCTGGCTGTGTTCGCAGACCAGTTCTTCCCATGTGGTGGTGGCAGAAATGGCCACCAATAGCTCCAGGCTTAAATTCAACTATTAATATTTTAGGAACCCACAGAATGACAAGATAAGGTGTCTTTCCAGATAACTTCAGCAGAAGTCACTGGCAGGGCCTATCCTTGAGTTCATCATTGTGGCCAAGGAGATGTGGTACACTGATTAGCTGGGTAGAGGCCTCAGTGAACAGACAAGGAAATTAGGAGCATCAGAAAGGCTAGGTGATTTACTCAAGATCACACAGCAGACTGAAGTATGTGTCTTTTGACCAAAGGTCATGTTCTTTCAATGACCCCAAGTTGTTCCTGGATAACCAATGTCTTTTTATGTCTGTGAGTCAGCCCATTGTAGATTAGGGGCAGATCTGGGCCCATTATATCTTTGGGGCTCCTATTTGCCTTTTTCTGGACCCTTTTGAGCCCACCTGAGGACTCAGCTAATACCCAGTTCCTTCTAATCCTTTTTCTTCCCATCCTCTTTAAAAGCCTGATGTTGAGCTCAAAGTATTACGCTAGGGGAAAGGAACCAGACTCAAAAGGCTACATGCTGTATAGTCCCATGTATTTGACATTTTGAAAAAGGCAAACTATAGGTTTGGAAAACAGATGCCAGGAGTGGGGTAGAGGTAGGGGACTGACCACAAAGGGGCATGGGAGAATTTTTCTAAGGTGATAGACTGTTTTATAACTTGGTTGTTGTAGTGTTTACAAAACTATATATTTTGCCCAAATTCACAGCACTGTCCACTAAAAAGGATGAATTTTACAGCATGCAACTTATACCTTAATAAAAACAACAACCAACACCCTCTGATCTTAGATCTGTTCAGGCCTGAGTGACAATAGGATTTGCATCTTAATGAGCATCAACATTTTAGGCTGTGATGAACTAAGTAGCTTTGAGATACCATTATCACCTAATGGCAAAAATGAGAAACCACAAAGTATTACAGTCATTCCAAAATAAATACTCTCCTTCCCTGGGAAGTGAGCAAGGCCTCCCTGAGCTGATGGAGTCTTCCACTGCTTCAGCCTTTCTGACCTGACCCATGAAGCTGGGCCCCAGCTCCCCTCCCTTGGGCTGAGTCAGGGGTGGGGGCTTCCTAGGAAATGGGGGACTGGGATTGGTACAGAGGGCTCAGGGCACAGCATGGGGTGACAGAGCCTGATAGGCTGGGAAGAGAGCGGGGAAGTGTGACCATTCAGTGTGTAGCATCTTCCTCCTTATTCCCCCCTCCCCCACTGCCCCCGTCCCCAGCTCATCTACCTCTGCCATCCCATGCATTCTTCAGCACCTACTGGGGTGCCGCCTTCCCCCTCCCCATTGCAACTCCTCCTCATGCAGCCCCTCTGTCCTTGTCTCCAGGAGTCTCCCCAGGGACTGTTTTCTTTTTCACGCAGTCTCTGCACTCCCTACGCCCTCAAATGCCTCCCTAGCCACCTCTCCCTTGTGTCAGTACCATCTGGGCATTTCCCTTTTTCATTCCTGTCTGATTATTCACTTCTGCACCCCAAAATGTTTTGATTTCTCCCTGCCCCACCCTAAGTCTACCTGGTCTCATCTCAGACCACAGTTATTCAGAGGTGCAGCATGATAAGGAGATACTACGTAATATACCCATTACATCCTGGTTTCTGAAGTTTGAGTAGCCTCCTGTTCAATGAAAGTCTGTACAGGCAGGGAAATAATAAATACTTTCGGTGGTAGATATCTGTCACATTTTCTGTTTTAAAACATCTGATTAAATATGTGTGTGTGTGTATATATATGTATATATATATATAATTTTAATTTTTTTCTGAAACAACTCTTGGGCAAACAAAAATGTTGCTCACCAATTACTAAAACTAAAATCGAGAAAGCTCTGGTGCTGGAATTGAGGCATTAGGGAGCTGGCTTCAGCAATCCCAAATGGGATGGCTTCTCTCTGTGCCTGTGAAGGAGCCATTGATTATGGAAGCAGGCCCGTGCCAAGCTGCAGGTAAGGCCTGGGCTCAGGTAGATCGCGTGTGTTTAGCACCTAGAGGATATTTTCCTTGAGTTGAAAAGTCAGATTGAAGAACATACCCTCCCTGTAGTAAAGCCCCTGAGAAACATTTCCTGGAGGTGGTTTATAGGTTGCTTTTAGCATACATAGGTCTGACGCTTTCTAGCTTCAAGTTGCACAAAAACACCCCATCAGTTGTAGGGAGTGAGGGAGGGTCTCGAGCCCACTGGGGATGAATATCAGGGTCTGGCTGGGCAGACAGTGCCGGAAGAACAGGGCCTGGCTTTGGCAAAGAGAGCTAGGGCTCCTTTGGGGGAAGCCAGCACTGCTCCCGTCGCAGCAGGCCTGTTCTGCTCTGACCTGCTCCCCAGCCAGGGCCCACCAATAAGGTCACAGATCTTGCCAGCCCAGGCCTGCCCAGCCCAGCAGATGGACATGTGCACATTTTGGGCCCGTGCCCAGGCTGGACGGCACTGCTGACAGGTTGCGGGCTGTGGTCTCCAACGGCAGGTTCAGGAGGGAGCTCAATGCTAATGCATCCTGTGCTGGATTACCTGGGAAGGCTGCCAGCATGACAGCCACTGTGGCCAGAGAAGTGCAGCAGGGCTCTGCTGCTGCACAGTCCTCTCAGTGGGCCTTGGGGAGAGGCCTTGGGATGCAAGGATCTCCCAGTAAGTCCCCTGTGCTGCTTGTTACCTGCTCGGCCTCTGACAGCCCTTCAATGTGTGCCTGTGCTGGAGCGATGCTGGAAAGACAGGCTGTTGTTGGACTGCAGAGGACTTGTGTGCTCCTGTTCCCAGGTGCTCTCCTCCTCCTCCCAGGGATGGAAGCAGTCCTTATCCCTGACGAGGTGTGCCCTAAGGCTATGATGGACGTGCGCTAGCTTCCTGAACCTGTCTCTTTGAAGGAGGTATAGATTCAGGTGCTGCAGGGAGTCTGAGACAGGGAGGAGACCGCCAGTTGGCACCTGGACAATAGGCAGGGCTCTCCTGGTCTCAAGGAAGCATCGCTAGAATGATCCAGGAAAGGGAGCAGAGGACAATAGCCGGCACATGCTCCTTTTTTCCTTATCCACACTGGCTTAGGTTAAATCTCCACGAGAGTCAGAGTACAGAGAGTCAGCCAAGGACAACTTCATGGAAGTCTTTCTCCTCTCCTGCTATTTCCTACCCCTCACAGACAGAGGCCCAGGAGCCTTCCAGGCTAGACCGATGCTTTTCTGCCTTTGAAGTTGCTCTGGAGAAAGGAACCAGGAGAAGCTAATGTCGGAAGTTAGCTCATCCCTTCCTACTGAGCCAGCTCTGGTTTATCTTTCAGATCCCGCCCTGCCTGGCTACATCTGTGTACATTTACTTATTCCTCACATCCGTATTGTGGGCGTGGGTATTCCCCCCGCCCACCACTGCTTCTTTTTCAAAACCCTGCTCCAAGCATACGCTTTCTTAGATTCTGTTTAGTCCAAATAGTTTAAGCTAACACACCCACATTAGCTGGCTCTACAGAGAGCTTGATTCCGGCCTGGTCCCTACAGATGTTCTCTCAGCTCCTGAGCCATCAAAATAGGAAGCTGGCTTTGGCCAGAAACGGCCTGAGTGCCAGAATGACCTCATCGCCCGGCCCTGGTGAAGGGTGCGGAGACCTGAATGTACAGGAAGGAGCCTGACTCCTGGGAGCTTAAGTCGATTGTGGATTTGGCCGTTGTTTCTTCAGATAGTGCATCTAGTAAATGCCGTTGGGGAAAGAGGCACAAAGCCCTGGGTTCAAATCCTGAACCATCACAAGCTGGGTGACCTTGGGTTACTTGCTTAATGTTTCTGAGCTTAGTTTCCTCACCTGTAAGAAGGGAATAACAAAACCAACTGCGTCGTTTGATATGAGAAATAATAGAGACAATATGCATAAACACACAGCTCAGGACTGGGAACATAAGAGGCTCTCAGTCAAGGGTAGTGATTGTTATTAGAACTGTCTATCAAGTGGAGAGTCTGCAATTTTGCTTTCCAAAACATTTCATAAAGTAGGCAGTGTTTTTCTCTCAATTCTGGCCACATATTAGAATCATATGAATTGTTTTTTAAAACTGTGCTTGCCTGATTTTTCAATGCTGGCTATTCTGATTTGGGAGTCTCACGTGGGGCCCTAGAATCCGTATTTTTAAAAGTTCTCCCGGTGATTCTGATGTGACTTCTGGCTGCACCCAAAGGAATGAATTGCCCTGAGTGGGATTTTAGACATTGCAATGGGATACAGGTGTGGGGGTGGAGAGGGGAGGTTTGCAGGGCAAGGAGGGCCTCTTTCTGCGGACTCTGAGATCAAGCACATCTTATAATTGTCCCTGTCTATTATTGGGGATCCAGGAAGCCACTCCATTCTGTGTATTTCCCCCCTTCCTGTAGCAATGGAGGCAGATGGTGGTGAGGAGTGATGGGGCCGGGACACCGAGCCCTGGTACACAGATGTCCCATGTCTCACTGTGCTCTGAGAGGCCCCACTGCACCTCTCCCTGCAGTGGCCCCAGAACTTGTGCCTAGAATCACAGCCTCTGAGGCAGCTTTTCTGCATCTGCTCTGGTGTGTTTAGCTTTCTTGTCCCTGCTCTAAACAACTATTCTTCCGTCTGCCCTATCCACATCACTCACTCTGCCCTGTGGGTATCTGACCATGGGACCTTGCTGAAATTCAGGGAAGCTTTCTCATTTAAACTGAAAGCCGTGGTCTGTGTTTATGGTCTGTACAGATAACTGCCCCCACATGGAAGTGGATGTGGCATTAAAAACAATTCTAATCTTACTTATAATCCCATTCAGTTTTGTTTCTGGGGGTTAATGGGATGCCTCGGGGGTGGGGGGGTGGGGGAGTGGAGACCAGCCTTCTCAGTTTGTCTCCCAGGGAGACCATGGGTGTGGAACAGTCCCTTAGAGTGTCGCCGATATCCAAACAACAGTGAGATGTGAAAACCTGAACAATATCAGTGTTCTTTCTGAGAATCAGAGCTCCCTTTTCTTTGTTTCAGTTTGTTTAGCATCTAATTTCGCTTCCACCTTGTCTCAGTTCTCTCTAGCCCTGTGTCACTGCTAATTTAAATGGATGGCCTAAGAGGTCATTATAGATGAAGTCACAAGCCTGTGGACCTTTACCATACTATTTTGTCTCTTTCATAAATTAATATAGCAATCGTTATGTGCCCATCTTTTAACATGATAGTTAAAAGAAATCAGGCAGTGGAGCGGAAGGAAATTAGGCAGCGACCCTAAGCGTGTCCGTCTCTTCTTTCTGAGAATTCCTGTCTTTCCCCTCCCCTCTTTTAGCTTTTATTTGTATTTGTGGAGAAATCTATCACCTATATCCAGTTTAATGGTTTCTAATACCGCCTATATACTGATGGTTCTTACATTTTTATTGGACAAATTTTATTTGTCCAAACCTCTCCTTTAAGACATGCATATCCACCTGCCTGGATTCTTGCACTTCATAGATCCAAACCTGAGCTCTTGGCTTCCTTCCCCAAATCTGTTCCTTCTGCAGCCTTTCACATTCACATTAAGAAGAGGAAGTACCTGGCACATACTGTCAATACATATTTGTAGAACGAAGAATAAGAAAAAGAAGAGTTCATACTTTTAGGCTTGGAGTCAGGAGTGGGTCCATTTCCAGCTCTGCAGCTCATGAAATGTGTGTCACCAGATGAGCTGCTCACCTCCCTACCTCGGTTTCTACCCCACTAAAACTGTGATAATGTTGCTTCCTCTGTGGTGGATGGTGCCAGGACATAAGGAGAGAACCGTGTTATATAAATACAAGGCTTTATATCACGTACCTTCTCCAGAGCCTTCAGTGTCCCCCCCACTTCCTGAAGCATCACATAGACCTTTTACCCAGCATTTATGTCAAGGCTGTTTCACACAGCTCTATCCTGTCTACCCAAATGATTCCTCAACACGCTTCTTCTCTCTAAGAAGACAGACTGCCTTGTTGTCTCAGGAACGTGTCATCATATTCCTGCTCTTCAGTCTCCACTCCATGTCCCTGGCCTGGAATGCCCTCCTCGATCTCCCAAGCCCTTCCAGAATCTTCCTACCTTTCAAGGCCTCAGTTCCACTGGCTCCCCCAGAAGACACCCCCGCTGTGCAGCTGCACTGATTACCTGCTTCTCTGATTTCTCCCGTACTGACCCACGTTGGATTGTACCCTGCCTCGTTGTGCACGTGTTATCTCATTTCCTCAGGGACTGTAGCCTCTCAAAGCCAGGACATTTGTTTCTCACTCTCTTTCATCCTTATAGTGCATAGTATGAAATAACTGCGCCTTTTTTTTTTGTAAATTACAAAATAATAATAATAATAATAAAATTGTGGTAAAACACACATATAAAATTTATCATCTTCACCATTTTTAAGTGTACAGTTTAGTGGTATTAAATACATTCACATTATTGTGCAAACATCACCGCTATATACCTCCATAACTCTTTTCATCTCATAAAACTGAAACTCAGTTCCTATTAAACACTAACTCCCCATTCTCCCCTACCCCCAGCCTCTGAAAACCACCATTACACTTTCTGTCTTTGTGATTTTGATGACCTTAAGTACCTCATATAAATGGAATCATACAATATTGGTCTTTTTTTTTTAAAGATTTTTATTGGGGAATTGGGGGGATCGGAACAGTGCTGGGGAATTGGGGGAAGGGGAACAGAGAAGTTGCTGTCGTTTTGTTCTTCAGTCTAGTTGTGGAGGACGTTGCTTCACTGGCCCAAGCTGGCACCATCATTGCGCTCTTCCCGGGTGAGGCACATCAGTCACTGGCTTCTGGACGGCTGCTCACGGCGGCTGCTGGCCGCTCACGCTGGCGACACATGGTAGCCCATGGCAACCCACTGCCACAGGGGCTGCAGCCTACACCGACGCCGGTGACTCACAGCCGCCCAGCTCCAGGTTGAGCTGTTGTTCAGCATCTTAGCTGTAGAGGGCAGTGTCACTGGCCCTCATATGTGGGATCCGAACCGGGGCCCTCTGGCATCCCAAGCCAGTTCTTAACCATCGCGCCACTCGGCCGTCCCACAATATTGGTCTTTTTGTGTCTGGCTTATTTTACTTAGCATAATGTCCTCAAGATTCATCCATGTTGTAGCGTGTGTCAGAATGTCCTTCTTTTTTAAGGCTGAAGAATAGTTCCTTGTATGGATACATTATATTAGGTTTATCCATTCACTCATCAAGGGGTGCTTGGGCTGCTTCTACCTTTTGGCGATTGTTAAAAATACTGCTATGAACATAGGTATACAAAAGTCTCCTAGAGACCCTGTTTTCAATTCTTTCGTGCATATACCCAGAAGCTGAAATACTGGAATATATAGTAATTCTCTTTTTAACTTTTTGAGGAGCTGCCATACTGTTTTCCACTGTGGCTGCAACAATTTACATCCCCACCAACAGTATACAAGGGTTCCAATTTCTCCACATCCTGGCTAATACTTGTTTTATTTATGTATTTATTTATGTATTTATTTATTTATTTATTTATTTTGATAGTAGCCACCATTTGCATTTCCTTAATGATTTTGGGGAATATTGAGCATCTTTTCATGTGCTTATTGGCCGTTTGTATATCTTCTTTGGAGAAATACCTGCTCAAGTCCTTTGCCCATTTTTTAATCAGATGTTTCCTTTTGTTGTTGTTGAGTTGTAAGAGTTCTGTATGTCTTCCGGATATTGACCCTTTATTAGATATATGATTTGCAATAACTGGGTACTTTTGATAGGGAACTCATTGCTAACCACTGACCAAATATAGGCGTCTGCAACTTAAAAGGTGTGAAATGCCAGCTGGCAGGTAATTTGAAAGAATTTTTTTTTTTTATCTGTGGCTATGTGCCAGGCATTTTAAATACTGGATCCCATACAAAACTCACAACAATCCTGCAAGGTATGCAGTATCACTTCCATTTTACAGGTGAAGAAACTGGGACTCAGAGAGGTCAAATAATTGACTCAAGCTTCTCCAGCCTCCTAAGTGGTAGCACCAGGGTGTGAAGCCAACCCCGGGGTTCCCCCTGCCTCCTGTGCCTTCAGCTGCGTGTGAGAGCGCGGGCGAGCATCACACATGTGGTGCTCATCACTCTCATTCTCTGGATTTCATTAAAGAAACCCCTGTGCCCTGGCAAGCAGGCTGCTGCCAGCACCCCTGACTCTGCAAAATGCGATCCCTCTCCACGTTTGCATCTCCGGGGCGTGACTCAAACACCTGGTGCTCCTTTACCCAGTCTTCCTTGGGAGGGCACACACTCTGGCTTTTTGAAGCCGTCATCTCCATTGTCCTGTGTCTAGCTTAGGACTTCTCAGAGCTGCCCCCCATGTATTAATCAATTTGATTCAACAGGAAGTTTGGCCGGGCAGGCCAGACTTTGTGCTAGGATGGGGGGAAGGGAAACAGCCCAGCCCTAAAGAAGGAGACACTACAGGGGCTGGACTGAGTGGCACACGTGACTAGAGATCCACCAGAGATGTTGTGCCTTTGAAAGTTGAGTAAACGGTGTGGGGCAGACTGTCCAGGCTCCAAAACAGGGACGGAACAGGATTTGAATGTGTTCTTGAGCCATGTTCCCTGACCCATCATGGGTGTGGGCTCAGAAAAGCCAACCTGTTCACTATCAGACTGAGCAAAACATATTCAGGAAGGAAATATGCTACAAACAAATTGTGCAGCGTGGTCCAAAACTGAGATGCCATCTTTGGATTATGCATTCTTCTATCTCAACTAGGCCTCAGTTTAGTTGGGATTAAATTTCTGTCACTGAGCGTTGTTGACATGTGGCTTGCAGCTCATGAATGCAGTTCTGCTAAAGGTCACGGACCAACCACTCGGAAGCACGCCCGGCACAAACTAAGGGAAGTTGTTATGAGAGGGCCTCATGAGCCTCAAAGAGGGATTTCACAGTTATAGACATGGAATGGCATCCATACCATGTGAATTGCATATCTTAGCACTTATAAAATTATAACCATATAATGAGCACTTAACACATATGTATTTTATGAACACAATGTCATTTACTTTTTGTAAAAATCCTATGAAATATAGGTGTTATAATTAGTGAGGCAAAGTGAATTTTCTGTAGCCTCACAACTGGTAGATGATGAAACCCAGACTTGAACGTGATTCTGCTTTGTTGATCAAGTCTTTGCTTTCAAAGGCTGCACTAAACCACCTCTCTATCTCACATGCTACTGGAAGTTAGGACATCAGCTGAAAAAAAGGAAGTTAATATAAATGCCTCTTACCTTTACCTACACTTAGGATTCTTCCAGAGATATTTGTAGGGGTCAAGAACCATTTAAAAGGAAGAGGACTTTTTGAGGAGAGAACATCTATTCTGTAATAAAAGAAACCTTACTTGTCTGTAGCCTGAGTTCTTTCAGCATGTCGGATTTTCCTAGGCAATTAAATTCAAGTAGTGAATAACATACCAACTTCAACAATTCCCTTGTCCCCACACCCAAAAGGTCCTGTCCTATTTGGGTTTCTTTTTAATTGTGATAAGATACACACACCATAAAAATACCATTAGTGACATTGAGTACATTCACAGTTTTGTGCGGCCATCACCACTATCTACTTCCAGAACATTTTCCTCACCCCAGAAGGAAGCTCTGTACCTGTTAAGCAGTTATTCCCTATTTCTCCCTCCTCTGCCTCCTGGCAAACATTAATCTGTTTTCTGGTTTTCTAGATTTGCCTACTGTAGATAGTTCATACAAATGGAAACATACAACATGTGGCCTTGTGTGTGTCCTGTTAATTTTACCACTCATGGTTCCTCCTTTCCATACCAACATTTGTAGCCCCATTGCCGTAGTGGGGAGCTGTGTCCCCAGTTGGGTATGACTTTAAGATCAGAGAAACCGTGCTGGGCAAGTTATGTGATTTCTCTGAGCTGATCAAGGTTGTTAGAGGTTTACGTGAAATGATGTAAAGCTTCTTGTTGACCTTGGGCAGGTTATTTAATACTTCTTTGCTTCTATTTTCTTTTCCTATAAGATGGGGATATAATAGTACCTACATCATGGGGCTATTCTGAGGATTAAATGAGGGAATACATGGAAGTACATAGAACAGTGCTTGCTTATGGGAATTGCTCAGTATGTGTTAGTATCACATACTTGGTTTGGTGGCACGAGTTAGACCAGGCTCTACATCATTCACTGGAATAATAATGGAGGCCCCTCAGTGGCCCATCTGCCCTCAGAGCCAGCCTGAGCATTGTCACCAGAGCAGCGCTGGTCACTCACTTTTCATCTCAGGAAATCTCTGTGACTCTCTACTACTTATAGTTCAGATTCCTCAATTTTTTATTTAAGGCCCTCTGCACCTTGCTTTTTTCTTTTCTGCTTTCCCTTGCCATCCTATTCCCCATGAACCCTGCCCTGCCACTGCTCCAGGCCACCCTCGGTTCACAAGGCCCCCTGGATTTGCCAGCTTCCCAGCCTTTGCTCCTGCCCTTTCTTCTGTTGGGAAAGACCTTCCACTCATCATCATCTGACAAAGCTGTGCTCATTTCTTTCCCTCAGTTTTTTCATCCATTTTAATAGCATATACATCACAGGGATTTTCTGAGCATTATCTGACATCGTACATGACTGAGATGATGCCTAGTACATAATAATATTAATGGAGATGAAAGCATTCATGTGTGGGAGACATATGGTAATTGTTCAGGATGTGTTGGTTATCTTCGTATTATATCATTATATCATTCTATTAAGACTGTACAAACCTGCTTTCCTAACGAGACTGCGAATTCCACGAGACTGCAAATCCCTCGAGAATAGGGCCATCTTGTAATGTTGATATCCCCGCTTGTGCCTAGATGGGACCCTGCATAGAGTGTCCATTATTATTTATTCAATTGAATTAAAATGAGAGCTCTCCTTTGTTATTCCCATCGTGTTTCCATTAGGGAGAGGAGTCAGCTGTTAATGAAGACAGAGCCAGTTGGTGAAAAAGGGCGTCCTTTGCCTTGACCACTCAGGGTCCCAAACCAGCTCCTTGGAGCCCAGTGTCCCTGTCTGGATAACCTAGTTCCCAGCGACCCTCTCACAGGGCTGTCCTATCCAGGCCCCCTTTAGTGCTTTAGGCCTTTCTCCATTCCTCCCACACTTCAGAACTTACCCATTCTGGGCCCCATCATTTGTCCAGGTCTGTGGTAGGTAAATACCTAACTGGCCTGACACTGATTGATGCCAACTTGCTGAAGAGGGGCCAACAGTGCTGCAAACTAAGCATGTGACCCTTAGCAAATTCCTTCATCATTCCAACCCCAAAGTGCTTTCAGATGCTGTTCTTGGAGATCGCCTGCCCCTTCCTGGGCCTCCTGTACCCTTCCTGCACCCTTGTCTGTGCTAAACTCCAAGATAACTGCCTTCTTTCCTTCCCACACCCAGCGGTGCCCCCCCACCCTGCCCCCATGTTTAATGGAACAAATTGGCACTGGGACTCAGGGCAGTTGGGTTTTCTTTTCGTTGTGCACTCACTGGCTGTGACACATTAGGAAAATCCTTTTACATCTGAGCCTAAGTTTCCTCACCTATAAATCTGGGAACCGATCTCAGTGATCTCTGTTATTTGGCTAGAACATTGTGTGATTTTATGAATTAAACCCTGAAGCAGGGTCTTGTTTTCCTGCTTTGTCCTTCCTTACCCCCCATTTCCGCACCTGCAGGCGTATTTTCTGTCCAGGCAGGCCGATAGTCAGGTCACCCTGACTCCGGTGCTTCACGCAATCTCAGTGTGGAGAAGCCGCCAACCAGCCCGCTGCTGTCAGTGGGGTGGGCCAGGCGGCTGGGATTTAGTGGGTTATGTAACCCATTTACGATCCGTTTTAATAGAGTGCACAGCCTTTGAACTGTAGATGGGGCGCCTGCTGTTTATGGGGCTTTCTGTAGCATGGACTTAGGGCGAGGATCCTCAGAGTTTATGGGGCTTCCCAAGACGCACGCATTTAGTGGGGGCTGTGTCGTCTTGTTTCTTCCCCCATCAGCTTCCTGGTCATGGCAGTGGGTGTAGGACAGAGTTTGTCTGAGCACGGGGATGTGTGTGTTTACACCTCTGTTGTGTATACAGGAGGTTCAGGGTAATGTTTGGTTCATCTAGCACCTCAGATTAATGAGCATCAGAGTGAAGCACCTTCAGGGGAAGGCTTATTAAAAGCACAGATTGCCGGGCCCCACCTTAGAGTTTCTGATGGAAATAGGTCTGGGGTGGCACCTGACAATTTGCATTTCTAACAAGCTCCTAGGTGATACTGAAGTGGCTGGTCCAGAGACCACACTTTGAGAACCAACTGCACCCCAAAATTGAAACTTGACATCCCTTTAAGCACAAACTGACATGAGCCCAAAACATTTCTGGCCATGTTTTTAGGTAAAAATGATTCACTTGTATTTCAGTAAACTGAAAAAATAACTACCTTCTAGATACCGATTCATGATTGTGGTTGGCTGTAGTTCTGAGCCTCTGAGATCACCTTAGGTTGGCCCAGGCTATTTGAGTTGCTGGTTTGCATTTTACATTTTCTGACTCTTCCCTTGAGGTCAGGCGGTCAGCCTTGTGCTGGCTGGTGTGCCTGGAGCACATTTCCCTGCCTGGAGCTTTTAAAAAGCTTTCTTATTAAAATGTTCACACCTCTAAAGTGGAGCTAGTAAGTAGAACAATGAATTCCCAGATAGCCATCATCTACATTTGTAACATTTTTACTTAATTTTGCAGAAGTATTCTAAAGCCAATCCCAGACATCATACCATTCCCCTCCCAAATATTTCCGGCTTCATCTCTGAAAAATAAAGACATGTCTTGCATAACCGCAAGGCCATTGTCACAACTAACAAACCCAACAGTAATTCCTTAGTATCGTCTGAGACTCAAACCATAATCAGATTCCCCCAGTTGTTTAAAAAAAGTCTTCCCATTTGAATCAGGATGCAAAAATGTCTAGTCTGCCTGACCTTTGGTTGTTAGGTGACTTTCCCTTTGAATTTGCTATTTTTGGGGTCAGGGGATCTGCAGTGTGTTGGGGATGGGTAGTTGCTGTTGGTTACGGAGAGCTGATAAAGTGCATCTGAAGTAGGGAAAGCAGGTTTTGAACCAGGGCCTGGGAGCAGAGTACAGTTCTGGTACAAGGGCTTAGAGACGCCTCTGTTGCCCGTGCAGATGCTTTTACTTGCTTCTCTTTTCTTTGATCTGCAGAGGCAAGGAGACCAGGCGTGTGACTTCTACTATAGATCAGTGAGTAGCTTTCATGTGGGAGTATGGATCTGCTAGAATATGTTTATAAAGTAGCTGAGTTGCCCAGGGTCTGAACAAGTTCTTAGGCCTGAGGACTTTTTTGGCTGTGGGTGTTCTGGAGTAGCTGGGCTGTGTGATTTATTCTCCATGGGCTTTGTCTCCTTCTGTTAGTAACCCAGCCTCCATCAAGGCTTTGCAGAGGAAAAATACTCCTTTGAGCTCCAGGCGCAAATATCTCACACACACCTAGTCCCTTTGGGTGGCCTGGTTTCCTGACTGAAGTATGATAAATAAATATTGATGTGCTGTGCCGGGCCCCCCCATAGCCCTGTCTCCATGGTCATCCTTCACGTAGGTGTTGCAAACACGTTACAGGCTTCTAATTTAGCTTTCCCACCCTAATCAGAGGTCCCTTGCTGCAATTTAAATGCCACAGTGTACCCATGGCTGGGGCTGACGTGGATTGGAAAGCAAAGCTGCCCTGCGTCACGCAGCATCAGCTGTACTGCCATATGGCCCACAACGCGGTGCTGAGAGGGGCTGCCAACTTCAAGCTGGGCTGAGGATGCAATCACGAGGCTTCCAGGAAGGGAGGACTTTTTTGGACAGGGACCTGATTGTCTGTCAGGGGTTTCCGGAGGATTTCAACCTCTAGTTCAAGGTGGGGGAGCAGCAACACTACCCATGGAGATGCCTTGAGTGACCCAGCAAGGAGGCGAGGGCAGTGTGCTTGGCTGATTGCCTGATTTCAGCCCAATGCTGCACCTTCGACCCCCTGACAGCCCCCTTTGGGCATCTATTGTGGTCCCCAGTGTGCGCCATTAGGGCACCAACCACAACGGATTAAGAAGGGCTATCACCTTGTCCTTATCCTCCTCTGGACTGGAAGATCCTCAGGGGTGGTGACATTGGCCATCTTGCTGTTTGGCACACAGTGGCACTTAATAAATGTGCAGCAAAAATATTACTGCAGCCCAGGAAATGGAGGGAAAGGAGGTATCTTTGCGTAACTTTGTGGTAAATTAGGTTCAGCACACAGTGCAAAACCAAATCTGAGCTGGTCCTGAATGTCATTGTCTACCTACGCTGCCCAGAATATGGGGCTTCATTCTAAAGTGGCTGCTAGTGGCTGTTCTTTTGCTGAGAAACCCTTCTCAATGCTCTGTTTCTCACCTTTTGCTGCCTGGCAAAACCCCCACTATATTTAGCTCAAATTTCTAAATTACGAGACCCTTTAGAAACATTTCAGTTGTAACCATGTCTTATTCATGCTCTAGGCTTCATGGTTTGTGAGGGCTGCATTTACCTTTGGTTTCTCTTTCCATCCCTTTTAGCCCTGGCACTGTGGTTTTATACATATGAGCAGGGACTCAAATCTAGTTGCTCAATGAAATGCAGGCTGCTGTGTTATATGCGTGCTAATGAAATGGCTCAGACAGTGGTTCTTTTTGAGTTCAGAGGAGAGAGAGCACCTTGGGTGCTGGAGTCATGAGGAGAACCCTCCGAAAGAAGGCTGGAACTGATTGGCACATGGGGAAGTAGGGAAGTGGGAAGAAGGGGAGCAGTTTTGGTGTTGGGAAGGTCAGAGGAGGCTTTGAACCTCCACTGCTGGATGTGATAAAAAGGTGTGGCTAATTAGTTTGGAACCACTAGCTTCTAGACACCCTGTGAACTGCCAAGAGCTATATAGACTGACCACAGGCAAGGGTGGGTACAAAATTCTTATAACATGATGCTCACTCCCGTTCCTGGTGAGGCTGATGGGAATGAGTCAGTTTAAGACAGAGATAAATATTCGCTTATCAGATGGAAATCCACCCTATTTTCTAAATTCTTGGACTTCAAAAGAACATGTCCGCAAACACCAGATAATGGAGGAGAGAGGAAGGAGAAGATTAAGGGGCTCCAGCCTGCTGGCCCTGGTGGTTTAGCTGGAAAAGAAATACTGGGATAGGTTGGAAAAGACGGAAAATGTGCAAAGTTTCAGGCTTAGAAAAGTGGCGACTGTACAGCTCCTTTAGAAAATAGTTTGGCAGTTTCTTAAAAACTTAAACATAAACTTACCATGTGATCCAGCCATTCCACTCCAATGTGTTTACCCGAGACAAACGAAAGCAGATGTCCTTACAAAGTCTTATACATGAATGTTCATAGCAGCTTTATTTCTAATAGTCAAAAACTGGAAAGCACTCAAATGTCCACCGGTTGATGAATGGATAAACAAACTGTGGTATAGCCACATAATGGAATACTATTTAGCAATAAAAAAAATGAGTGGATGAATATCAAAAGAATTATGCTGCATGAAAAAAGCCAAGTCAAAAATATATACTGTAGGGGTCCACTCATATAAAATCTTGAAAATGCAAACTAATCTGGAGTGACAGAAAGTAAAACAGTGGTTGCCTTGGGATGGAGGCGTGGGGAAGGGGCAGGAAGGGGGAAAATACAAAGAAGTTTAAGGAAACTTTTAGGGATGAAGGCCATGTTCATTATCTTGACTATAGTGATGGTTTTACAAGTGTATATGTATCAAGGTCAAAGCTTATCAAGGTTGACTCTTTAAATGTGTTCAGTTTATTGTCTGTTAATTATACCTCAATAAAGCTGTTAAAACAAATAAAAATGGTGATTGAGCAAGTCAATGCAGTTCAATTAAAGAAGCCATGATTGCAAACTTATTACATTCCTACTCCTGGATGAGATTTAATGCGTATCAGTGGAAATGAGAGGAGAAAAAATGAACAACTTCTAGGAGCTTAGGATAGCAAGGCAGGGCCACTATTAAAACTGAGCACAATTCAGGCACGTCTTGATGTAAGGAACTGCCTTTGAGGACTAGTCAGGGAAAGCTTCATGTGGGTATAGGATCAGAGATGGACTTGGATGAGTGGAGAGAATGTTAAAAGCAGAGAGGTGCCAAATGAGCAAGGCCTAAAAGATAGACTCAACAAGCTGTATTCAGTAACAATGGGGAGCCGGTGCAGGGAAGGCCAAGGGGACAGTATGAGAATGGCTAATATCAAGAACTAAGGCTGGATGGGCTGGTGGTCAAGGGCATAGGGGATGGATCCAGACTGTCTGGCTATGTGTCCTGGCTGCACCACTTAGAAACTGAGCAGCGTTTGGACAACTTACCTAACATCTCTATGCCTCAGTTTTCTCATCTGTAAAATGGGAATAGTAATAGTCACTACCTCATAGGGTTATAGTGAACAGTAAATGAGTTAATGTATGAAGAATATTTAGAGCAATGCCTGGCATAAACTAAGTGCTCAATCAATGTTATTGCTGCCACCATTGTTATCATTATTATTACTATTTATCCACTACTGGGCAGGACCTTGAATGCCAGGATCATCCAGAAACAAGCCATGGCTACAGCAGTGAGAGCCCTTTAGCAAGAACTGCCCTTAACTTGTCCCTACTCAGGGCCTTTCCACTTGGGACAACTCTGCCTGGAATGCTCTGCCTTGAAATATCCTTTTTTTGTTCTTCAGTTCCTCCCATAAAATCTAACCACAGTCACACATTAGGGACTAAAAGAATATCAGGGGCTTGGTAGCTCCTGATGTCCCTCACATATGTCAGGTCTCTGCTCAGATGTTACCCCATCAGAGAGGCCTTCACTTACCACCATATTGAAAATAGCACCTCACCGCCATCACCTGATATAGATATATATCTGTTTATTTGCTTAATTTTCTTTCCCCCTACTAGAACATAACTCCTTAGGGACTACATTTTGCCTACTACTATGTCCTGAGCCTGAGCACTTCCTGGAATATAGTAGATACTCAATAAATATTTGTTGACTGAAAGGCTTATCAAGCTGTGTCCTGGGATGAGTCAGTTAGGATCTTCAGTTGGTCTCCTCACCTGTAAAGTGTGGAGTTTGTGCACCTACTAAGTACTTTAGCCTGAAGGTGATGTGGTTCTGTGGGGCGTCTGGTGTGGTGTCTTGAACAAAGGAGTGATATAATGAAGAAACGGTGGGGAAAGTGTTAGAGCTCATAAGATAGTGAGGGGTAGAGTGAGAGAGCTTCCCAGGAAAAGAAGGGAAGGGAGGACAGTGGCCATGACCAACAGGGCCACACTGACATGTGGAAATGTAAAACAGCTCTTTCTGCTCATGAGTTAGTGCCCTGTTGGACAAGGATTTGAACACCTACTTGTACAGGTGCCTGTGCTTGGTGTTATCATCCAGGATTTTAAGAGGAGAGCCGCCTTCCTGCCTATAGGGTACTCCTGGTTTAGGCCAGTGTTGCTTAACCATCTCCTCACTTTTCTTTTTTTAATAATTTTTTTATTAGTTTCAGATGTACAAAACAACATAGTGATTAGACATTTACACCCCTGACAAAGTGATAACCCTCCAAGTCTACTACCCCTCTGACATCGTACGTAGCTATTACAATACCATTGACTATATTCCTTATGCTGTACTTTACATCCTGTGGAGATATATGTATATATGTATATATATCAATATTATTCAATATTATTTTGTATTAGTGTCAGGTATACAGCATAGTGGCTAGACATTTATGTAATCTATGAAGTGATCCCCCCATAAGTCCAGTACCCATCTGATACCCACTTTTTTATAACAGGTTTTTTGAGGTATAGTTCACCTACCATACAAAGCACTCATTTAAAATGTGCAGCTCAGTGGTTCTTAGTACATTCAGAGTTGTGCAACCATCTCCTCAATCAATTTTTAGAACATTTTTATCACCTCCCCCAAAGAAACCCCATACCTATTGGCAACCACACACCCCATTTCCCTCTCTTTCATCCCCTGGCAACCACTAACCTATTTCCGGTTTCTTTGGATTTGCCTATTTTGGACTTTTCATATTAATGGAATCATACAATAGGTGGGCTTTCGCATCTGGCTTCTTTCACTTGTACTGTTTTTGAGGTTCATCCATGTATCAAGCGAGCTTCGTTCCTTTTTATGGTTGAATAATATTCCATTGTATTGGCTAGAACACATTTTGTTTATCAGTTCACCAGTTGGTGGACATTGAGTTGTTTCCACCTTTGGGTTATTATGAATAATGTTGTTATGGACACTAATATACAAGTTTTTGATCCTCTCCTGTTTTTTGAAAAGCTCATACTTTTTGAGACTTAAGCATGTCCTGTCTGCACATGCTCTTTGAAATCACAAAGGGAATCCTGTCATTTAAAGGTAATTTTGAATATGATGTTCTAAACTCCCTCCTGTCTCCACTAGGCACTGTGCTCTCTCCTGTCCATTTGCTGCCTTTGAGAATCCCTGCTCTAGACACACAGGAAATGAATATGCCAGAACTAGGCAGTGTCGGTAAATGCCAAATGAGTGGTATGTGGGGGTCACTCTTTTAATATGTCATGAGCTGTTCCATTTTGAAAGGGAGCCGACTCCAGGTTCCATGCATAAGGAGTGCATTAGGCTGAGGGGGCGTGGAGGCTGGGAGAGGAGCTGACACACATGTCAGAAGAGGAGCCAGCTTGATGGCTCTGATTTATCTGTGTCCGTGCAGGGCCTGGAAGGAACCCAGTGCAGCCGGGCACTGCCGTGAGGCTTCCACACGGCTCCCTCCTTGGGAGGCTGGGTCTCTGCCCTCACACCTGAGCTCCTTGGGGAAGCAGAGGCGGCAGCGACTGGGAGACGCCTGTTGTTCCTCAAGTTCAGCAATTAGCGGCATCTCTTTAAGGGCAGACCTCCTCTTAGTTTTAATCTGAAATGTCAGTTATTACACTCATTTGATTTAAGTATAGAAGCGCCTCGCTTATGATCTCAGGAGTAAGACAGAAATAGCTAGTCAGTGTGGGTGAGTAATCTTCTAAAAGCACTTGCAGGGATCATCCTTGCATGGCATGGTGTTCTGTTTAGAGTTTGAGCGGGCTCTCAGGAGTCAGGCATTTAGATTTGCAGGGAGGGGAGACGGAAGGCCTTAGCGGGAAATCCTGGTTTAAATTCCTCACAGTTTCTGTGTTGGGTGACCTCCCAAGCACCTGATAGTCTTTTAGTCCCAAATGCGTGACTGTGGTTAGATTTTAAAGGAGGTACTAAAAAGCGCAGGACGCAGGCCTTGAGTCTCAACTTAGGTGCCAGTTAGGAGAAACAGCACCTGTGCACAGGTGAGAAGATGCATTTGAAAGCGCTCCATGAAAGGGGCTGTAAGAGCTGTTAGAACTGGGGGAGGGAGGGGTCACTGTGGACTGGGGTTGCAGTATGTTGAAGGAGGAGGCGGTATATTGAAACAGTGAAGATATTAGGGCTAGAATATTTTGCTTTTATTTGATTTCCTCAACCTTTGTCTTCTAAGGATGGAAGCGCCATCAACACAAAAGTTAACAAACATAAATAGAAAATTGAGGCCACAAATGGAAAGAAATTAGCTAATCGAGTAGCTCTAATTGAGCACTGCATTTGGTTTTGAGCTTCTTGGCAGCCAGGACATAATGAAAACCAGGTTAATTACAGCTCTCTTGATCAGAAAGAGGAAAATCTACAAGCTCTTGAGGGGAGGCAAAATTCTTTCTGGCACAATTTTCTAAAATCATTTTCTCATGTAGGAGTTTACACAAAGGACAGAAGAGCATAATGGACATTGATCCATTGGCAACAAAAGCCTTTATAAATGTGGAGGACTGAACACCACGTTGTGACATGATGAAGGTAGTTGGGCCAGTGGCTAAGCTGGCAAGATCCAGTTACGTGGCTTTTGGGGACTCTGATTTGATGCAAAATGAACTTAGAATCATTTGCTAGAAGAGTAGATGAAGGAGAAATCCCCAATGGAGCTTTTCTGGTGGAAATCCAGAGGGGAAACCTTGACCCTGGCGAGATTATACCTGCGGAAAGAATGTGCGTGCTCCCACTCTGGGTTCCCACTCTCCAATATGATAATTACCCTGTCTGGGCATCAGATTGGGTGCTGAGTATCCTGGCAGCCAGGACACTTTGTCAAGCATAAAAGGAAACACACATCTGATTCCAGAGTCCAGAGCTGGTCTTGTCACAGTATCACCAGTATCCCTTAGGACGCTATTCCTTGATCGATGTTAATTGAAGCCTTAAAGCACCTGCTCTGGTCCCTGACAAATTCTCAAGCAGTTTTGAAGTCTTGAAAGGTTAACTTTACTTAAAAAAATTAAATCCAATATTAGAAAAGATTATATGCTCGTAGGCAGCTTTGCAGCTATCCATATTATCAATAGCTGCCATTGGTTGAGTATTGATTCTGGTCCCAAGCACTTTACCTACATTATAGTTACATTATCCTCACACATTCTAAAAGTATGTGCTGTTATTATCTTCATTTTATTGGAGAGACGGGCTTGTGGAGATTTGGAATCACTCTTACGCCCACAGTCTGAGGAAGATTCCAGCTGGCTTCGCTTTGAGTCTGGTAGACCGAGTCTTGGCTTCTCATCTCATCCGTGGCCGTGGATCGTCTCCCTTTTGTGCCCCTTCCCTCCGGCTAGGGTCTGCTGTTCCAAGCTTGTCCCGGGCCTCCTACAAATCCCTGGCCTTTTGAATGAGATCGCTTCCCCATCTGGTCTCAAAGGCTCTTCTTCTGGGCCTCATGTTGCCATGTTCGGTCCCCAGAGTCATACTGTTTCTTACCCTTTCTGCTGGACCCAGTGCATCCCGTCAGTCCCTTCCAAGAATCATAAAAGCAGAGTCCAGGTCTCCTTGCTTTTAAAGCCTGTATTTCCTTCAGGACCTCCCAGCAAGTTGCTGCTACCTATCGGGGGGATACTGTAGATAAGGGATTGACGATAAGAGGTCAAGCCCAGCTCACTTTTCCATTCCATTCTCTCCCCTGGGTCCCCTGGTTGGCGCTCCACTCAGCCACTCTCTAGGGGGAATTGCTGCCATATGTCATTGCCATTTTATCATATCAAAAATATTTTAAAATACATTAAGATTTTCACTCTCATGAATGGAGGAAGAGGAAAGCGTTTTGTCAAGCTCTCTTCTGAAGGATTTGGGGTGCTCGCTGCCTTCGGACCCGGTGTGCATTTATTCCTAATGGGGAGAGATTCTGTATCTGGGGATAATGCCAAATTGGTCCCACTGTGTGGGGAAAGCTGATGACCAGATGAATAACTCTCGGGTTGATGCTGAAATTCTTGCCTTTGTCCCTGCTCAGTCTCACTTTTGTTCTCCTCGTACCTTTGTTGCTGGGAACAAGATGACATGAGGTGGGTGGCCTCAGACTCGCACGTTTTTCAGAGGCTC
This sequence comes from Hipposideros armiger, assembly GCF_001890085.2. Taxonomy (NCBI): domain Eukaryota; kingdom Metazoa; phylum Chordata; class Mammalia; order Chiroptera; family Hipposideridae; genus Hipposideros; species Hipposideros armiger. Next base: position 440,280 of record NW_017731745.1, on the reverse strand, counting down.
AGAGGGAGGCCCCTTTCAGAACACTAAGGCTCTTTCCTATTCTTAGAAGCTTTTGAAGGACAGTGTTTTCAGTGGGATCAACTTGGCCTCTTATGTTTGGATCTCTCTAGAAGGGCTGACCTGGGAAGGCCAAGAAGGTGGATGTCTAAAAGATACATTGTGAGGTCTCCCCTGGGCCCAGAGTTATACTGATAGTTTCACTTTTTCCATCAACATAATAGCTACCATTTATGAGTGCTCACTAAGTGCTTTAAGTGTATGACCTATTTAATCTACACAGCAACCTAACAGATACCTATTAGTCCATTTTACAGATGGGGAAGTGGCAGGACCAAGATAGGAACCCCTCATGCTGTGGGAGACCCTCAAGGTAAGGACCAGAGTGATCAATAAGCATGCTCTCCGTGCTGGGAGAAAACCCTGCCCCCTTGAGGTGGTCCCTCTGGCCCCTGTAAATCTCACTGTGCTTTGGCTTGAGCCCTTGGATTGAGAGGTGTTTCTTCCTCAGATAAGGAAACCTTGCAGCACAAAACAGTAGAGACCTATCTGGTGGAAGGTTGAGCGTATGTTGAAGGGCAGGGACTGAAATGATTTCATAACATCCCTCGCCCCCATCATTCGAACCCAGACCCAGTGCAACGCAGCCAAGTGCAGGAAATGTCAAGGTTTCGGCTATGTCCCATCTCTCTCCTCTGCCGTCCTCTGTAGTTGATTCAGTCCTGATTTGATTTCCCCGCTTGTCTGAGCCTCAGCATTTGGATTCTATCATATTCGATCTAAGGCATGATTCTCCCTTGGTAGCACCTCCTTATGCTGCTTCGGATGTCAGGGTCCCCTCCTCCCCATCTCTTTTGCTGACTTCCTGCCCAGACTCTGTGAGCCCTGGAGTCAGGAAGGACTTAAGAGATCACGTAGTTTGATCTACTCATTTCATCGGTGAAAAGAAAGGCCGTCAATAGGGTCTCTTTCATGGTGTGTGTGGGGGGGGAAGTTATACAACCTGGTTGAAAGAATCCCAAACTGCAGTGAACAGATAGGGAGCTTTGTGTATTGTTTGTTTTGGTGGATGCTTTCCTGCACGCCTGGGATTTCTCTATTTAGATCTGAAACCCTTTTACTTAATTAGCTCTATTCTCCCCCTATACTCCCCATAGACTCTCAGAGCTAGAAGGAAACCTTGAGGTCATGAAGTGCAACCCCTTCAGAGCAAATGCTTTAAGTTATCGTTTAAATAATTCTCATTCTCCAGAAAGGCTTATGGGCACCCCACTATTGTGTTGAGGTCAGTGCTTCAATTGCTGTACCCTAGCAGTTCTTGTTATTGGTGAACCTTTGGAGGAACCAAAGTCCTTCCACATCAAGAATAGCCATCTTTATCTGTTTTTAAATACTGATTTTCTTATCTTGAATTTCTTAAGGCAAAGCCCACTTGTATGAACATTGATAGGTGAAACTATTGACCCACTTAACATCACAAATGTGCCATACAAGATGGGTGAAATTCTAATTGACGTGAGGAAATTCAAACACATGTTTTTACTAAGAGCCTGTAAATGAAGGCAGATTTTAGTTCAGAGAATGAACTGTTTATGGCAATAAAAGCCAAAATAGGACCTATTTAAGGAATAATTAAATAATTAAATAATCATCTGCTAGCTGATTTCTGTTGCAATCGGGGTTCAGTCTTTAGGCATGCCTGTACGTACGCATGTGCATGAAAATTAATATCTGTAGCTCAGATATGTGTAATGTGACAGTCATGGCTCTGAAACCCAACAGGGAAGGAAATTCAGGTCAGAGGCTGAGTAAAAGAGGTGGGTGACAGCAGGTTTCCACTCTCCAAATGCCTCTTTATCCATTTCCTGTTTACTATAAAAATTGAGGAAAAATTTAGCCGTTCATTTAGTAAGCCCACTTAGAAATAAATTCAAATGATTACTTCCATGCCCGAGGCTAAAGGTAAAGGGTTAGTATTATCATAGGAGTGGAGAGAAATTGCCATCTGTTCTGTTGGAGATGAATTACGCTGTGTTAAAAAATAAACATCAAAATTATGTGTCAAAAATATTTATAATTCCTCCCTTTATTCTTTGTGATCCTGCTCTTATATCTGGCAAAATGATTGGACTTGACTGCCTTAGAAACAAAGCAACCTTTGGCGTCTTTTGGATTGCTCTTTGCCATCAGGAGCAAATGTATTGAAGAACTTGGACCTCACTTAAGCTATAAGCCTTCTTTTCTATGGCTTTGGCCTGGGGCACTATTAGATACCAGTCTTCCACACCCACCTAGCGACACAGACCTTGTTCTCTGCAAATCTTCAAGCCCCGATGGAAGAAATGCTTTACCCTGAATATGTTGTTAAGCCATGTATAACTTTAAGAGAAATTTAGCCATGTGCTTCTAGTTAATTGTTACTTAATTCTTCCGTGTTTTTTTCTTTTTTCTTTTTTTCGAAAGTCACATGGAGAGTAAGCCTGGAAATCAAACTTTCTGATTAGGTTTCATTGACAACTGAAACAATGTTTATTGAAATGAGCAACGAATGGCTAGGTTGGGTTCTCAGGGGTGACCTGTGATAGAATTCTGAGGAGATGCTTTTTTGAACTGGCGCGTCAAAGCCCCAGGTCAAAGCCACAGGGTAACCAGCTCCACAATGGCCTCATTCTCAAACTCTACTCCTTCCCTACAGAGCTACTCTGCTGTGTAACAGTACCTTCTGTGGTTTGCTTCCAAGGGTCTTCATTCAGTACCAAGTGTGGCCATCCCTTGTACTCTTTTCTTGTTCTTCTCCCTTCTCCTTTTCATGTGGGGTAAATATCTTATGAAAAGAGGTCAAGTATCTTGGCTGAAGTTTTGATGGTGCTGGAAATAGAACTCTGGATCACTGACCCCCACACCCGAGGCCCAAAGACGAGACCACCCAGCAGCATCCTGGGCTGCCCCAGAGCTGCTTCCCAGAACTGGGCTCTTGGCAGAGTTTGCCTGTTAGAACACAGAGCATTACAGCACGAAAGGAGGTTTCCCTTTATCCTGCCACCCTCCCTCCTCCCACTTCCAGCCAGAAGAGCTAGTCTTGACCAAGTTTAGGAAAAGAGAATTACATTAGGTAAATGTGGGGAGCAGAAAGCACTAAGGACATTATTGCAATGAACTTGCAAGTCCAGAAGTTGGTTTCCTGACCCCCTCACCCCTACCTGTAGGCGTCAACTAGGAAACGTAGATACTGGACATGAGAGAGAATCTTTCAGAACTCTGGCAAGCCTAGCAGTTCCCTTGTGTTGCTGGCAGGTACCCAAGTTTATCTGTGCTTATGGGATTTGCAGCATTGAGCTGCGATGGTTGCAAGTGTGTAGCTCTGCAGACATCATAGCCAATTAAGGCTCCTGCTCATCCCAAAACTTCAGGACAAGATAATCAACTGGGGGAAGGAAAAGAGGAGGTTGGTTATAATATGAAGGACTTACACCAACGTTCTGTTACCTTTTTGGTTCAGGGTGCTGTGTGGATCTCTGCTGATTCTGAAGGAATTCTTGAATGAGAGGCCAATCTAGCACCTTTTTACTTTAGTAAGAGAGGAAGTCTTGTGGCCACTTAGAGGTTGGTTTCACGCTCTTATTTTTCTCCAGACTGCAGACCTTCTAGTTTACTTTGAATATGATGAGAGAAATTCCTAGAGAATTAATGGTGATTCAGAAAGAGGCAGAGAAGAGGTAGTGAGAGAAACTTGATAAATCATAGTAAGACAGAAAGAGAGTTTGAGGTGTAACTGCTTAACCCCCAATACTAAATCTTAATGGTGGCATTTCAGACCCTCAGATAGGCTAATGGATGGGGATTTGGTTAGGGCTAACAGCAGTTCCTGAGCCCCTTGAATCATACGTCCTAGACGCCCCTTCCACTTACATTCAAGTTCCTAATGATGGGCCCAAAGAAAAGTCTGACTTCCTGTGAGTAAATTTGGGGGAATGGCATGGCCCTGACCCACTTTGGTCTTTATGTTTGCCTCCCATGGAGATATACTTTTTACTTTGAAGGGCTCTGCACAGATAATTATCACGAAAATAAGATGGAGGCAACAGTTTTCTCCTCTGGAAGGAAGGTGGAGAGGAATGAGTCCAACCTCCTGACTCAGTACATTGATGCTCTTTGTGATTGTTTAAAAGGAAAGGGAACAAGAAAAAAGTAAAAAGTCTGAACAACAAAAGTCCCTTTTGATCAACCTCTTAATGGGCATTTTCAAGCACTTTCAGAATGTGGGAGGGCTGATGTCAGAAATATGTATAGTCTCAGCATCCTTGTTCTCCTTATCTGAAAGTCTTGATCTTCCTGCTTCTTCTCATTCTGAGGGCATTTTAAGTAGAAAGAGAGTATGTAATCAGCCAAGTTCATGTTGCAGAGAAAGCTTATTTACACAGGAAGACTGTGGTTGAGTCTTTGTACTTCTGAAGGCTATACTACAGAAGAATTTTATAATCCAGCACACTCCAACTACTGGGCTATACTTTTTTTCTAATCATTGCCCTCAGGTTCTATTAAGCATCAAAGAAACAGCCTTACAAAGAAGGTGCCTTCACTCTCAGCAGAACTTTTGCTGACATGGGTGTCCACTGGGAAGGGTCCATGAGTTGCATTACTTACTACATGCTTTTACTGGAGGAAGACTTAGAGCTTTATTTTAGGAGGTAAGGATATCTCTTCTCTTTCCTTTCAAGGTGTCACAGGTGTTTGTCTTCCAGAGCATGGTGAACCAAGGGATAGAAACCATTGGTGGGAATAGGGCAACCAGGCAAAAATACTCCAAAGAGCAAAATTTAGCCTGATAGCAAGGAAAGGTGTTAAAACCAAGAGGTGAGTCTCTAGAATCTTCCTGGAGAGGGGCTATTCCTTGGCAGCGGTGCCAGGACCCTAGTGAGAAGCAAAAAAACTGGCCTGGCTTTGTGGATGGTTACCCACACCCAGATATCTGAGACCATGGAGAAGCAACTGTGAGATGGCTGAACTTTTCACACCTTTAGTCACCCAGATGTTTTCTGGTTGGTAGATATGACCTCTGAGGAAATTTGACAATTTTGTTAAGTCAAAAAAGTCAAAGCAGTGAAAGAACCTCAAAAAGCAGTCCCATTGCTAAGTGTACATTGTGGGAGTGCTTTTTTTCCCCTTGGCCCTAGCCTGGACTGGCTCTAATTATCTACAAAGACATCTGACTAGCTCCAAATGACATGGTCTGTGTATGAGTCCCATGGGGATGGGTTTTGGAAGGAATGGTTCAGAACAATATCGCATTTCATTAGTTGGGTTCCTTCTTTCATTGCACTATCCAACTAGGGTGAGAAATGAAAGACATTTTGGTGTTTTTCTTCCCTTTTTTCCTTCCATAAAAGCTTAAGTAACAGATAGTAGGCTAGACGGATAGGAGCACAAGGTATAGTTAGAAAGGGACAGTCAGGGCTTTCTAATTAATAAAGAATTATCTAATACTAGATAGTTCTTTTCCTTCTTACCTGGAGCCCCGCTGGAATAATGGGCCAAAGAAATGGGCAGGAGAATGGATGTTGGGCAATTATGCCATTTTCCCTCTCTGTGTCTCCAAATCCTCTGTGTCTTTCACAGGCCAGATGAAGGAAAACACACCTCCCCTTATAGTAACCTGTTCCTTCTCTGAATATCTACAGCAATTATGGTCTTTACCACGCAGTTTAACACAAATCTTTCCTCTGTTTCTTGACTACTGTTTCTCATATCCAAATGTGGTGTGTCTACTTAGCAGTAGGGTCCTGGTGGCCTGAAGCTGATTGAACATCTTTCTATGTACACTCTGCCAGGACAGGACTTAGCCACAGATATGTATCGATCATCTGATTGTCCTGCAGCCGACCCATTCATCTCATCCAATCCTGGTTTCTGTGTTTGACAGATTCTGGGCAATTTTGACAGCAGAGCTAGGGGGCAAGATTTAAGTGATTTGTTTCCATTTGTCGGTGAACTGAGCAATCAATCCAAATTTAAAAATCTCTGATCAGATTAGCTCATTTTTAATCACCTGGAGTCTGACTGGATTTGTTCTGTGCCGGATCCAGGGAGGCCCAACTGTTGCACTGACTTCCTTTGTGTACTCCTGACGGAGGTCTTTTCATCATCACCCACCTGGCGCCTTAAACTCTGTGATTCAAGCTGCCTTTCAAGGATCTTTTTGCTCCTTCCTCCTCACAGGTACTTTTTAGTTGCCACTTTTTCCTCTTCCCCTTTTGTTAGGTTTTATGGCTCCCCAGTCATGCTTCCCTCCCATTTGGCAGGACTGGGAGGAGTGTGTGCATGTATGTGTGTGTCTGCATGTACCCGTGCACTTGTACATATATGTATATACACGTACACACACACACACCTGTGTGCACACACATGTGTGGGTGTGTGCATATCTGAGTGTTGTGCGTGCACACATTCATGCATGATTGCAGGTGAGTAGCCACTGAGTGAGTGACATGGCATCTAAGTAGGACCTAGGTGCCTAAGAAAGAGACAAAAGAGAACTCTTGTTTTCATGCAGAGATTGTAGTTTATTTCTCACTGACATGAAGCTTGTTTAGCCTGTGAAACAGAATTGTGGTGGGATTCTGTTTCCTGAGTTCGGAAGTTATAATATTTTCTCGTCTATGGGCTTTAACCAGCATGCCTTGAGCATGAAATATGTATTCTGTCCTCACGTGTTTTGGTGTGTGCTTTGCTACATGGGGTCATACCTAGGGCCTGGGATCAATCCCATATAGATTAACCTGTGGATATTTAGCTTTTGCTAAGTGCATGCTTGTTTCCAGGTCCTCAAATTCCAGCACCCTAGACAAAAGAGTAGGAGGAGAGAGGAGGGACAGATAAAGCATGCACAGCACCCATTTTCTGGGTTCCTTGCTATCGCTAGGGTGCAGCAGGCACATGCATACCCAATGCTCAGTCACTCAGTCACTCACATCCACATCCCAGGATGCCCAGGTGGACATTCAGGCACAAAAACCACAAAGGAGTTGCAATTCTGCAAAAGACAAGGATGTGAAACATTCTCTTTCCCTGTGCTGGCATCTCTCCTATCCCCTCCCCTAAGTGGTTCTTGTATAGTGGGTGCCAGGCATTGACTTGGGGATGCATTCCAACCCAACCTCAGGGACTTCTACCCAGGCGTGTGATGTTCTGTTGCCCTCCGCCTCGGTGGAATTACTTCTCTTTCTTGGGGTCAAGTGCTGAGCAGTCAGTCACGAGCTGGAATTACTATACAGAGAGATGCATCAGAAAGGTGAAAGTCCTGCTTCCTCTGTCTGGAAAACGCAATACTGGCTGTGGCTTTTTTATTTTAGGGACATGATGTCGTTTTTCTGTTTCCAGCATCTGAGTATTACAGTGTTTGGGTTACATTCACATTCACATAGACTGTCGCGTTTGAGATATATTCTGAGACGTCAGATGTATGGCACCTCTTCTGCAGTGCTTCTGGAATGGGCTGAAGAATGAGGCACTGTTTTCCCAGCTGTTGGAAGATCGCTTTAGCTTCATACCTTCACAAGAGGACCAGGCTGGCACAGCCATGGCCCCGCCCCCAAACCCACAAGAACACCCTGTGATTTAGGCAGGCCGTAGTTATGGTTATCTTTCCTGCATAGGTGGATGATGAAATTGAGACAGCAACAAGTCCATGGACCAAGATGCCAGCTCTCTGGCCGCACCCTCTCTCTTGACCTATAGGTCACCAGGATTGGCCCCATCCGCAGAAGATTATTTCTTCCTTCCTAAAAATCCAGGCTGCATCTTGCCACACAGAGACAATGAAATCCTTAACCAAGGGTGAAAGAGACCGACTGAATCAAAACAAACAAGGACTTTTTTTTTTCACACTTTTCTTAGGAAGTCATTAAGGAATTATTGAGCTGATTAATGTGGGTGGAAAATATTTAAGTTTGGTCATTGTTCAGGCTGGCCTGTTTGACTGCATTAGGGACTGACCCTTAGAAAGCACTTCACCATTCTTTCCAAGTGTCCTCTTAGCTCTGGATTGCTCTGGGTTTGGATCAGGTGACCCCCCCACCCCCCAATTCAGTGATGATGAGGAACCATTGTGTTTAGGGAGGCCCGTGGCGGGTGGGAGAGGTTGGTCGTGTCAGACTTGTCCAGGCAGATGTTCTTTCTTGCCCTGTGTTTGGCAAAGATGGAGGTGACCGAGGGGATTTGGAAGCTAAAGGGAAGGCGCAGGGAAGGACTCGGGAAGAGGGAGAAGTGCACAGGAATAAGCAGGGTCTGTTGATATCGGGCTTGCATTCAGCAGATCCCTTTCCTGGCAGATGCTGCTAGCAGGGCGCTGGGGGAGAGCGGCTCAGACAGCTAATGAGAGGTTCCTTTTCCCTGGTGCTGCCACCTCCCTCCCCAGGGAGCTGGGGAACCTGGTGGCCCCAGGTTGACCTCTCCCCACAGTGGCTGTCTCCTGGAGGCACCAGCACGGCACAGCATGTGCTCTGCGGCCCGGGTTTTTCCTCCTCCTGAGAGCTGCCCTTTGTGACATGCACTAAATCCCAGCCTTCTTCCCCTTCTTCCGCCTTTGTTTTTTTTTCTCAGGACTTTTGTTCTGGTTTTCTCCTTGCCTAAGACACAAAGGAAGTGGAGTGGCTCTGTTGGGGTGATTCTGTGTGTGTCGTGGGGAGCATCCCACGACCAGTGGCCAGGCAGGCTGTGCTGCTTCCTCTCCAGGTGCCCCCGGCCCATTTCTGCTCCCTCCCCTAGAAATCTTTCCTAGGGGTCCAAGTCTTGCCCAGGCTGCTGGGAGCAGAGAGGAGGCAAGCGGCGGTAGAACACTGTATGTAACTCCAGCTTCCTGGCTGGCACCTCAGTTGTTGCCATGAATTCCAAACCGCAGCCCCCTACTCTCCAAAAGCACACTGTAGATGAGTGGAAGGGACTGGAAGGGAAGGGCAACCTCTCCTCATATCATTTCATTCTCCCAATGGCTCTTAGAAATGTGATTGTTCCCATTTGACAGAAGGAGAAACTGAGGCCTAGAGAGGTTGAGCGGCTTATTCAACCAGATTAAGCAGGTAGTATAGTAGTAGAGTCAGAATCAGCACCCAGACATGCTGGTGCCTAATTTGGTGCTTCTTCATAAAGCTGGAGAGCAAAGGAAAAGCGAGGCGAGTGAGAGTGACTGAAGGAGCAAGGGAAGCAGAGAGTTATGGGAAAGAGAAGAGGGAAGTGGTGGGTCCTGGAGAGTTTTAGGAACTGGTAAGGGTTGTTCTCATGCCTGCCTCCAAGGGTCACAGTCAGAAGGAAATGCAGTAGCTACATCTATCAATAAATGCAGATCTTGTTAACTTGCCCTGTTATTTCTCAATCCCTTTCACTAGTCACTTAGAGAAAAAGCTTGTTGATCATCTTCTGGGCACCCTGCCTGGTCCTGGGCTTTTTGGAGATACTTGAGACTGCAGAGAGACAGGCCCCTCCCTCAGTGAGCTTGCAGCCTGTGCTGGACTAACATGCTTGGAAGGGTTAAGTAGGTAGCAAAAGGTTGTTGACTGAAGAAATGTGATTGAGCATCTGCCAGGTATTTGGCACCATTTGGAATCAAGTTGTGGGTTCTGAGGAGCTGACTCTGAGTGAGGAAGGCGGTCGGGAAAGAGAAGCGCCTGAAGAAGGTGGCTCCTGCATCCTTAGTGTAGGAAGGCGCTGACAAGTCTAAAGTGAATAGTGCTGCTTCCACGGACCCGAGACTGTCGTCTGCACCTGTGACACCCTATTGAGTGTCCTATCTGTTTGGTGTTGAGAGTTGCGCTTGTTTGAATGGAGTGGTGCTGGCAGGAGGCTGGGTGAGGTGTCTGGCCTGAATATAACCTGGGAAGGCTTTCTGAAAGGGAGGAGTATTGTCATTCCTGGGAAGGCAAGAGCCCTGCCCAATAGCCTTCACCTGCCTCCTCTGTTTCTTCCCCTTTGGGTTTCCTTGGGTACTGGCTGCATAGCCCCCGTGAGGGGGTTTTCTGAGCAGGAACCTCACTCCCCAGGGTGGGTCTTTCAAGGCCAGGAGTCCAAGGAGATCTGCCTTGGCACCTATGACCCTCAGCCCTCCAACTCTGCCCTCTCATGGGCGAGCCAGGCAGAGAGGCTGTGACACTGCCACCAGTAGCGCCCCCTGGAGGAGAGTGCCCAAGCTGCGGGAGGGTGGGCAGTGAGGGAGTGGAAGGCAAAGGACACCTGGATCCAGGCTTGCTGCTGGCCAGCTGTGTGACTTAGGTGAAGATGATGATGAAGATGGCAAGAGTCACTGCTCACTGTGCCTGGACTTGAACTAAGCACATTACAGATACCAACTAGTCTGACCTTCACAGCAGCTATGAAGTTGGTGTGTCATTACCCTCCTCATGCCGATGAGTAAACAGAAGCTCACAGGACTCCTGGGCCCTGGGGTTGTGTGTGGGGGAGTGGGCAGAGTTGGATTCAAGTCTTCCCGCCTCCCAAAATCTTGTGCTAATGATGAGGGCGCACCGCCTCCCGTTATTAGCCCCAGGCCTTGTTTTTCTTCCCTGTAAGATTAGGACTTGAACTGACTGTTCGGGCCCCTTTCAGCGCTGTCATTCTAGCATTTTACAGAAGAGGTGTCCCCAAGAGTACAAAGGCATTGGCCTTGGGAACGATGGTGCTTCAGAAATGATGGGGAGGAGGATACCCAAGTTGCTGAGCTCCTGCTTGCCCCGAGGCAGCCTAGGACGGGCTGGTTGCTCAGCGCCTTTCTCCCCTGTTTACCTGGAGCACGCCTGCCCTGTGGGGAGCACCCACCCCGGGGCTGTTGTGCCCAGAGCCACCATTCCGAAGAAGGTGCACTGGGGCGAATGCCTGAGGCTCCTTCCCTTGTGGGCTGGGTCCTTAGTACCCTCCCCACTGAGCGCAGCTCACTAGTCTGAGCTGTCTGCTGCTGACATCCTGCAGCTACTGCTCACTGCCACATCAGGTTAGAAATAGAAATGGTCCGCTGGGCCCCAGAGCCCTTCCCTCTGCTCTGCTGCCGCTCATCTGGGGCCTCCACCTGTGCTGCCCTAATTGGTGGGGCCTCTTTTGGAGGGGCAGGGGACTGGAGGAAGCCAGGGATGTGTCAGCCTGGGGGTTCCAGGGCTGGCCCTGGCTGGGGTGCATTGGGGTGACCACCCTTGTGGTCAGGGCCTGCAGCAGGCTGTCAGCTTCAAGGCATCCTCTCTATCAGCAGCTGTTCCGTGAGCTCCTAGAAGGGGATGTGATGCTGGCCTGGCAGGGTGGCTCACTGTGCCATGTGCAGCTTCCAGCCTTCCACTGTGAAGGGGCTCGCTAAACGCACGTTGAACTGAGTTGTGAACAGAGGACAGGGCCAAGTCACGGCAGGACCTGTAAAGGCAGCCTGGGCACAGCTTCAGAAGTTGAGTGCCACTTCTTTCTCTTCACTGAATCCTTCCCTGCCCTCCATCTCTCCTGCCTTCTTTCCATTGTGCCAAAGCACCCTGTGCCTCCTCCTCCTCCTTTGTGCCTTGGGAGAACCTAATATTAAGAGATAGGCCTGGATTTTTGTGTGACCCTACAGGGCAGGACAAGATGAGGAGTGGTATTCCAGCAAGGGGGTGTCTTGAAGTCAGAGGCCCAGGGAGAGAGACAGGCCTTGGCCTCTGGGAGCATCGGCCTTCCGTCCCTGTCTCCTGACAGATGTATGAAGCCAGGACGCACAGGCACCCTGCCCCTGACTCCCTTCCAGAGGGACCTGCCCAGGCTGCACACCCCCAGAGCTGACGGACCCTTTTCGTGTGCCTCTGAGCACTGGCCCTGCTCCTGTGGTTCCTGAGGCTGTCTCCAAATCCAGGGCATCACAGTGACACAAGCAGAGTGTGTCAGAGACATGGTCCCAGCAGGGTGTGGTGAAGGAAGTTGTTTTTATTACTGGTAAACAGGATAGTCAAACAACAATGACAGTGTAGACACTTCTTCGTTATTTACAAGTGGAGTCATCTGCATTCTGGGTAACCCACAGCTTTTTCCTGCCCAGGTGGGCTTGGCTATCAACAGGGGTTAGCAGTAAGGAAGGAACTAAGATTTATTGAGACGGTGCTATGTGCCAGGCCTTGGGACAGGCACTTTATCCACAGTCGTTCATGTCATTGGCCCCAAACTTCATTAGCCCATGTTTTTATCCCTTTTGCTCATGAGGAATTAAGCCTTGTGGACTTTAAATAAGTGGCTCCATGGTGAAAAAGTGTCCTAGTCAAGCTCCTGACAGGCCTGTTTCGCTCCAGGGGTTGCTGTCTTCCTACTCTGTGAAGTGTATTTGTCAGTGTGTGCATGCGTACACGTGCACATGTGTACATGAGGGCAGATGTGTGGAAAGACGGCCTCTGTGTGGACCATCTACCCTCACCCTTCATGCAGTGCTCATGGAATGTGAGGTTCCCGGATTTCCTCCACCAGCAAATTTATTCACACAGCTGGAAGTTGCTGGGGGATTCGAAATCAAAGTGGCCCTACACGTTTCCATGTGGTTGTTGTTTTCCAGTTATATTCATACCTGCCTGGACTATGGAAAGTGGGTGCTGAAACTATTACAGACTGGGACATTGAGGGCCAAAAAAGGAAATAACCCAGAACCTGGCCCGCCTCTGCATTTCCACCACCCTGGTCTGAGCCTCTGCTGACTCCTGCCTGGATAATTGTAGTGGCCTTCTGATTGGTCTCTCTTCTTCCACCCCCGAATTGTCCCAGCCAATAAGATCTTCACATGTTATTCCTGTGCTTGGAAGCCCACAGTGGGCCCTCATCATGGGTGAAAACCAAAATCCTTACAGCAGCCTACAGGCTCTGCATGGTCTGTACCCACCTTCACCTCTATGATTTCATTTTGGATTTTTCTCTCCCAACTCATTTCTCTGGCCTTCTTGCTGTTCCTATTATAGAACAGGCCAGGCACTTTCCTGGATTTTCACTGGCCATTCTCTATGCCTGGATCACTTCTGATATCTGAACCTCTGCTTGTAAGCCTTTGCTCCAATGACCCCATAATGAGGCATACCTTGAACATCCCCTCCCCACTGCTGATTCTCTTCACCTGGCTCTATCTATTTTTTTGTCTAAAGTCCTTATCACATTCTAAAATATGTAATTGACTTTATTTATTAGCTAGCATGTAGGTTCTACTAGGACAGCCATTTTTTTCCCTCTTCTGTTTGCTGATACATCTCAAGTACCTGGAAAAGTGCCTGGCACATAGTAGGCCCTTCAATAAATATTTGAGGAATGAATGAAATCATGTTATCAGATCAGTGAGGGACTCATGACTAGAACCTGGTGTTTTACTCCCGAGATAAGGATTCCCTCCAACCCCAAGTGTTTTATGTTAGAAGAAAACAAGTCTATTTTTGGAGCTAAATCAAAACTTAACATGAGCATAAAAAGCAGCAGAAAAGCACCACATGTACTGTGCATGAAATATGTGCCAGGCACTGTGCATGTATTATCTCATGCTGTCTGCATCTTTCCCCCGAGGAAAGTGAGACCCAAAGAAAATAAATGATGTGCCTATGGCCTCAGCTACTCAGCAATTGAGCTGGGTTTAACCTCAAGTCTGTGTGGCCTCAAAGCCTCTCTCTTATTCCTCCTTGGAGGAAACAGCACTGATAACCTAGCTGTTTGCGCCTCATATTCCTGCCAGCTGCTTGGAGAACCAGGCTTGATGCTGAGCTCACCTCGTCTGGGTCCTGTTCCCCTCCCCCCATGTCATGTGGGTTGGCCCCCTGCCTCTTCATCCTTTCCTGTGAGGTCTTGGGTGGCCATGACCGCATACATATGGACACTTATTAGATTCTGGTGCTTGCCCGTTGCTCCAGCCAAAGTAAGCCAGGAGGTTGCAAAAAAGCTACTTATTGCAGGGTTTGGCCCACTCACTACTCAGGGTTTGGCTCTCCCCTCTCCAGGCAGGCTTAGTTGTTGGTTCCATGAAGGAAGCCTACAGGGGACCATGATGAAGACCAACTTGCTGTCTCATCCTTCTGCAGGCTCCCCTGCAACACGTCCTCCATGCTGGTGTTCTGAACTGTTGAGAACCAACATGAAAGTGGTTGGAAAGTCTTCCTAGATGAGTATACACCCTACATTTTAGAAGGACTAAATGTCCAGATCATGTTGGGGGTCAAGGGAGATTCAGTGAAAGGTGAATGCATTCTTTTCACTCAGAGAATTTCTGTTCTACTTATGGAGATTAGATATACTTTATAAAATTGCTAATATTTCAAATCCACAAAGCAGGAGCCTAAATATAATTCACGAGCTGTGTACTATGGGTGTTTCCTCAATTGGTATTTTGGAAGTGAAGAGTCCTATATACATATCAGGTATTCTTAAAAATTCTGAGAAAAGTGTGGACACTCTGGCAAACTGATGATCAATCATCACATGGGGTAAGGGGCACCACCTAACTACAGGTTTGTGACGGGAGTAGCATCATCTTTGAATATGAAAGCTCAGGATACACCAAGCTAGACCCTGGGTTATGGTAGCTTACATTCATTGTTGGTAGATGTCCATTTTGCCTGGATTGGCCAGGGAAAACCCTCCCATTGACTACGAAGAGGGGAATAATTAGGAACATTGAGTACCCCTTTCAGGACATTGGGTTCCAATGAAGTGAAGGCTTTGGACGTTTCCATGGAGACAGGAAGGTTTCACTTAGGCTTTGTGTGATAATTTAAGGGCATTTTGCAACCCTGCCTCCTCTCGGGTACCAAGGGACCCAAGCTGCTTCACTTCCCTCAGCCTCAGGTCCTCAGGGGCTGTGGGGAAAGTTACCAGGGTTATAACAGAGCCCAGGAGGACTGGACTAGTTCCTTTTGCAACTCTTGGGTTTCATTTACCACTGGAGTGTTACAGAGTTATGATTCTGTCTTCCGAGATAGTAATTAAACAATGAATTCAGCACCCAATAAGGGACTGAATAGCGAAGCTTCTGAGAAGAGACCACTCCTCCTCAAGGCCCAGTTCCAACCTCCCCACACAACCCCTCCTCCTAGAAGGCATTCTTTCTTGACCCAAAGGCCCACAGTACTCAAACTCGCCCTATTTTCTGAGCCATTCCTTTGGCATGTTCCTTGAGGTCGGACCAAATGTCATCATCATCTGATGATGAGTTACAAGCTTTGGCACTTGTACTCACACATGTTCGATAAATGCCAGTTGATTTGAATGGAAGGGAAACTGCTATTGCACACTGAAGAGAATCCGTTAACCAGGAACTTGCAGTTGAAAGGATGAAGGGTGACTTTTCTCACAGCTTCCAAATAAACTGACCAAGCCTAGAATCTCATCCACATTATCTTGCTGGCTCTTCCTCAGGGGACTTGAATCGTAACTCCAGCACTGAGTTCAGTATTTTCCAGTAGGTGGTATGTTTGCAGACTTATTTGCTTTTCACTGAAGACCTGCCTGTGAGAACTGTGAATTCAGATAATCTAATCAAAACCACACATGAGGCTTTAATGATGCTCCTCTGCCAGCTGCTGTCCCCCATTGCACTCTGATTATGTTTAAAGAAGCCCAACTATGGTTCCAGAGCCTGGGAGGAACCTGGCTAAAGGAGGCCAGCCTCACGGAGCCGGACATCCCCACTGGCCTTTTTTCATAGATGACTCCGGTTCTTTCCTGGACCGGAGCTCTCCAAGCAAAGCCCTCCCAAGAGCCCAGAATGCCAACCCTTTTGACTGAGGATCTCATCTATGAGAAAGACCCCAGACTTAATACGAAAATTTTCATTTTTATCAGGTAGAACTCAGGAGCACTTAGGCACAGCATGGCCCAGTAAGAAGAATGCAGGGTCTCATGACTGCAAAGGGCACTGAGGCTCCTGAGTGCTGCGTACTTAACTCTGTTTCTTGAGGGGGCACTGGTCACACAGATGCTGTCACTTTGTGCACTTTTCTGTAAGTATATTCTACTTCCATCCAAAGTTAAGGAGAAGAGACAATAAGCAGGGGAATAATAAACATAAATTCAGGGTAGTGCCCCGTCAGGGGTGAGTGAAGGCAGGAGGATGGCATCGGAGCGAGGTGCCCTGGCAGCTTCAAGGCTTATCCATCTCATTTTTTAGGTTGGGTATTAGGTTCATTAGAATTTTTCTTCTCGTTATGCTTCATAGCTCACATAACTTACACATATATTGTAAATATCCTTGTATATGTGTCAGATATTAAGTGATAAGCTACACGAGGGCATAGAGAAAAAGATCCTGCAGTTTCTATGGTCAAAAAGACAAGGGTTTGAATCTCGCCCTGCCACTTTCTGGGTCTTGGATGAGTAACATAAGCTCCCAGGACCTCGGTTTGCTTATCTGCAAAGTGGGGGTGCAAGCCACAATTAATAGACATTTGGGGTATGTATTACAAAGCAAAGTATAGGGTGTGATGGGAACATAAAGTGATAGGACTGAACCTAGTTGCGGAAGGGTGGGGTGGGAGTGGGGTTGTCAGGGAAAACCTTAATGTTTGAGCTGCATGTTGATAGAAGGCGAGTTTTAAATAAGCAAAGTCAGTACTTGGACTGATCTCCCCTCACACTCTTATACCAGGTCCTGTGGAGAACATGAGAGAAGAGTTCCAGAGAAGCATGAAATTTCAGAGCCTCAGAGGACTTCAGAGCGCATTATATAACCTATTGTCTCCTGCCCTCACTCTTCCTAGATTTTGCCAGTGAAGAAAATGAAGCCCAAAAGATAATGTGACTTGCTCAGGACACATAGCCACATTTGCCACTGTTATATGTCAGACACACTTCTAGAGCTTTACATGCTTGATATCAATCTTCAATAACAACTCTATGGAGTCAGTACTATTATTATTCGTTGTTTACAGATGAGGAAACTGATGCCCAGGGAGGTTAAGTAACTTCCTCAAGGTCACACAGCTCAGGGTAGAGTCATCATTTGAACCCAATCTGATTGCAGAGCCCCTACATTTTCCTAATTACTTCCTTCTACCAAGATATTGGTGTGCAGTATTTCTGCTGAACGGTGACATTTTCCCTGCTTTCACGGAGCTAGGTCTTTCTGGAGAGAAAAGCTAGTAATACAACACAGATGAGAAAACCCAGCTGAGTGGAGGGTGGGCTTTGGGAGTGGGTCAGTTCATCTCTGGGGCTTTGTTTTCTTCACTGGCAGCATTGAGGAAAACTGAGGGTGGGTTATACAATGTTCTCTGAAGTCCACTGGCTGGTAGGTGGAGTTCAGACCTGTTGCCGGTGACTCTGTCACTGGGTAGAGGAGTTCAGGCTTTGTCCTGAGGCAGTGGGGAGCCAGTGTGAGGTTTTGGGCACTGGGACATGGAGAAGGAAGTATTGCTTTAGGAAGGTGGAACCCGAGAGAGGCTTTTATCTTACAACTAAGGTTCTCTGGAGACTGACCTCCCAAGAGGACATGCCTGGCTGCGTAGGTCCGTGGAATTTGTGCTCTGGGAGTCCCTGACAGGGAAATTCACTGAGCTTGGTCTCCGTGTCTCTTTTCAGGTGAGAAAGGCTGAGCCATAGTTTGGACTTATAGCAAGTTCTTAAACTAGCTGGATACCCTCTTTGAGATGGTACCTCTACTTCCACTCAACATCTGCCCCCTCATTTATTTCCAACATTCCTGCTCATCCCCTGCAGAGAGACCAAGGGATCCTGGATGAGATATCATCATTGGTATCACTGGATGTTCTTCTAGGTCGGTGCATTATCTCAAACTAACCTCTATTTCAGTATTATGGGGAAAGTCACATACGCATGTTCTCCTTGGTATCAGACTCAGAAGAATGTTTATTTTCCCCTTTTGATGGCCCTCCCCTCTATTTGCATAATAGTGAGAAAACAATACTGCCACCTAGTGGGAGTCCAGAGTGTGACCTTCAGAGCTCCTCCTCCTGGCCCCCGTACATTATTTCTATGATTAATATTTAAACTAATGAATAGTTCTGAGTGCGGTGTATGGCTCCAACTGGATTTTCAGGTCCCCTTTCCACTCGCTTAAACCTTGCAGTTGCAAGTCTCAGTGGGGCTGTTTTGCATACACCAGACAGAACCTTTGAAACAGGTGCAGGGAGCCCTACCTACAGTCTAATGAGGTAGGTACCTGTGTCCCATTTACAAATGAGGAAATCAAGGCTCAGAAAGGTTACGTAACTTGGTCCTTTTCTGAGCACCTAGCATGTACCCAAACCATGTATTGTAGTAGGCCCCCTAGGTATTATGTGAATTATAGCCTGTTTTCCTCTAAAAGTGTACCATCCAGACATAATGGCCCAGCATTGTCAGATCCTGGCCATCTTGCAGAGGCAGGCGACCTTTGTGCCCTGATGTAGTCCAGCAGGACTGCCTGGATAGAAGAGGTGGGTCTGGAGCTGGAATCCGGAAGGTTGCATGGGAGGAAAATATTTGGTGGAGGAAGGCACAGAGGTAGCACAGGAATGGGGGTATCTGTGGCCAAGGAAAGGCTGCCCGTCTAGAGCTGAGCCTGGTATCATGCATGGAGGTCCAGGATACAGAGCCCTTGAGAGCTCAATTGAGGCTCCAGGGAGTTCCCATGTCTACTATGTAACATTTGTAATTGAGAACTAAGACATGCTCGGTGGAAGAAATTGAAACAATGCTGAAATACATAAAGTAAAAGAAATATCTTCCTCCGGCCTCATCCTCCACAAGAAAACAGGAGTAATAGTTAATAAAAGTTTGGTGTATATGTTTCCAGAAGATTTCCTATGCCTGTAAAATTAAATAGATAAGTATGTCCATTCATATATATGTAAATTAATACATATGCATATAATATGAGTTATTTTAAATAGGATTATTTTAAACCACAATTTGATAATTTCCTTCTCATAAAAATCTAAAAAATATATGAAAGTCGTCTTTTAGCTGTTTAAAAAAATATTTTACTGTTGAAAATTTTAAACATATATAAAAATAGAATAGTATAATAAACCCACTCTCACAGCTTCAATATTTGTCAATACCTGGCTATCTTGTTTTACCTCTATCTCTCTCCATATGTTCCTCCCAAATGGATTATTTTAAAGAAAGAAAGTTCCAGACACCATACATTTCATTTGTAAATATGTCTGTCTCTATCTCAGAAAATAAGAATACTTTTAAAATAGTATAATCACAATGTCATTATCACATAAAAAAGCATGAATTCCTTTATATCATCAAAAATGTAGTCGTTGTTCACATTTTCCAGTTGTCTACCAAACTTTTAACAGCTGATGCGTTTGATTCATGATTCAAATAAGGTCCACCCATTATGTTTGGTTGATGCTTTTTAAGTCTCTTTTTATTCATAGATTTCTACTTGCTACTTTTCCTTTTTTTTTTTTTTTGCCACTCATTTGTTGAATAAAATTAGTCATTTGTCTTGTAAAGTTTCCCACATTCTGGATTCTGCTGATTGTATCCCTATGCTGTCTTTGAAACTGTTCCTCTGTCCTTTTATGTCTTATAAACAGGTGGTTAGTTCCAGGGGCTTGAGCAGAATTAGATTTGATTTCTTGGCAAAAAGGCTGGAGTTTCTTAGGCAGGGGAATGAAGGGACCAAGAGCAAGAGTGGTGGCTTTAGGAAAAAGGACACTTCATCAGCCTCCCCAAGCAATCTCTTAGATTTGCATGTGGGAGACAAAGTGGGGGCACCCCAAACCCCCATAGGGTTAGGTTCATGGATCCTCAGCTGCTGGTGTGTGTGTGGGGGTCTCTTCTCACCTCACCTCACCTCACCTCACCTCACCTCACCTCACCTCACCTCACCTCATCTCATCTCATCTCATCTCATCTCACCTTTCATGAGAGACCTCTGGGGCCATCTGATCCCACCATCTGGTCCGCTGGAGCTGACCAGCAACTGGCTCTCATGGCAGTTAGAAGCCTGCAGCTCTCTCCTCTCATGGTTCTGCACTAACTTCTTCCCTTTTTCCCATAAGTCATATATCTCTGTTAAAAAACAAACAAACAAAACCAGCATAAAATGCTTTCTTTCTTTCCTCTTCTCAACAAGTTTATCCAGTTGACACTGTTGAGCCATTGAGAACAGCTTCACTGGCTCAGAGCTGGAAAAAACCTGGACAGTATTTGCACAAATTGCCAGTGCTCTTGAAATGTTTTATACGCCATATCAGACTCCCACAATTTAGAAATTAAATGATGAGCTCTGAATCCTACTTCTCCCCAGAAGCCCATCTTCAGCCACATTTTTCTTAAACAATCATTCCCAATGTTTCAATACCTTTGATTCATCTCCCTTCCCCCCACCATGGGAATAAAGTATTTCATAAAGACTGTTTGGTTGCTATTTTCTATGAATCAAAGCCCCGGGAACAAAGCTGCTAATACAGGACTTCCACGCTGACATGACGTTAAAGCAACTAAACTTGGTAAATTTAATTTGTGATCTAGTCTTATTTCAGTGAAATATATGCTTTTCTTTAGGCCTTCTGAAATATTAAGGCTCCTAGGAAAGTGTTAATGAGGATCAGAGTGGGGTTAGTTTTCTGAGTTACTACATTCATCAACCTCCTTGCAGGAGGGAACCACAGAAGATAAACTGGTCCCTGGTTCTGCTGATCCATCCTCTCCTCAGGTCCTTCACTTAAAAAACGTCGTTATCTGACTCTTAGACAAGCTTCATCATTTCTCAGAATCGTTAGGTAATAAATGGAGGTGAGGTTTGAGCCTAGTCTTTGGTTATGTCTGTTTGAGCTGTATCAAAATCCTTATTATTTCGTACGACTTAGGGACAGAGCTTAAATCCATAATCAGGGACATCCTTCATATATGCAGTCTGTGAGTTGAGGATTATTCCTCCTTAATCTGCCATATAAACGCTTTTGAGCTGACTTAAAGGAGGAATACTTTCTTGCCTAAACTACCAGGGCTTCACCATGCCCTTTCTTACTGTCCTTCTGGCTCTGGCCCAACAAGTACTCACTGTCTTAGCTGCCCACTTCCTGGACATCTATGTTGATTTTGGAGACTGTATTTACATCATTTCATAGGTGCGGTGGTGTAATAAAGCCAACCCCAGACAGACTTAGGTTCAAATTCTGAGTCCCTAGTAGGTAGCAATGTGGTGTTTGAGCAAGTTACTTAGATTATGATCCTCTATTTCTTTATCTTTAAAATGGGCTGACAACCCCTATCCCAGGACTCGGAGGCCATTGCAGACTCTACATCTCCAGCCCTTGGCATATACCACATGCTTAATAAATGGTCGCCATTGTTAATATGGAAAGGCCGAGTTGAATCCAGCCTCCAGGGAAGGCGGGAATGAGAGAGACCTAAGATAGAAGGCCAGTGTTTTCTGGATAATGTATGCTTTTGTTCAACCCTTAGATTTGGGAAAGATGGTTGTTTTTTATGACCTACCCAATTTTCTTCCTCACAAGCTATAAACTCAGTTGAGATAATTAGCTCTCTGTCACATATTCTCTTGAGTGTTTTTTTGGTGGATTGATTATATATACATATATATGTATATGTGTGTACACACACACACACACACACACACACACACGGGGAAAGTCTCACCAAACCTCTACCCACAGATTGGCATATGCTTTCTGTCAAGTTGTCAGTCATAGTTTCGTCATGTTTGAATCCAGAAAACAAACTGCGTCGGAAACAGTTCATGAGAAACATCCCCTCAGTTGACCTACTCAGGTACTTCCTCTCTATTATTTTATTACGTTTTGTCCCGGCGAATTGTGCTCTTACAGTTTCAAGATAATCAATTTATTTTCATGCGCCTTCTCCATCCAAATTGGATTACACATATAAATAGCTGTGTGCTGGCCCCAGCGGCCCGCGTGCGCTCCCAGGCTGGTGCTTGGCAGCCTGGGTCCTTGGACAGGCTCAGGCTGTTTGTTTATTTTCAATTGAAACTCTAAGTGCTGGAATGACTTCCACCTCCTTTACACACAGCCATCTCAAAACCCCCTTTGTTCCCGGGTTGCAGAGGACAAATACTTGGGGTTTTCATTAGTTGTGGTAATAGAACGTCAGTTCTCTCAGCATCATCCCGCTGGTCGCTGTCCTGTGGTTAGCCTTTTTATTAAAAAAAAAAAAATCCAAATTACTACGTTCATTTGTGCACACATAACACCTCCTCCATCCACCCAAGGCTGCACCCTGAAGTTTTCCTTACTGTTGGTGTTCTTTCCAGAAACAGAAAAACACTGCTGTATAACGTTAGAAGGGAAATGGAACAAGGTCCCAGGTCAGGAACTCCAGTTTCCTTTACTTGGGTTTAGCTTTTCCCTCATTGGGAATGCTATCTGCATTTTTTGTTTTGTTTTTTAACTTCATAGTCACCTTTGGTTGTATCAAAGTGGTTTTCTAATTGTTTAATCCCACCTCCAGTGACAGAGAAAGAATTCACTAGAAGACAAATTAGCCTCCACATGCCAGTCAGGAGCATGATTTTCCTTGGTCTTCAGGATCCTACCCTGTCCTCTGTTCACAATTAGCATTTCTCTTGGTGTGGTCCATGAACCACCAGCATTAGAATCTTCCGGGAGCTAGAGAGTGTGCAAACTTTTGAGCCTTACTCCACATAAGTCTAAACCTCTAGCGGTGGGACCCAGGAATCTGTGATAGGAGAGTCCCAGAAGCAGTGTTGATCTATAGATTAAATGCCATCATGAAAGATACTGTTGCTGCCTCTATCCAATTCTTTCTTTCTTTCTCTTCAAGGCTATGACTTTGAACTTTATCAGAATCTAACCTGCAAGCAGTTTTCATCTCATTTCAGTCACACACCCTCATCCACACGTACCTCTCCATCTCCAACATATTTTCATCAGTGCTGAGATAATTCTTTGCTTGTCCTCAAGGAGCTCCGGGTCTAGTTGAAGACATAAGGTGTGCTCATATTAAAAGATAAGTGACAATAGAAACAAAGGAGGCTAAGTGCAAATGTGTAGTATAAACTCGATTTTAAAGAAAGGGAGAGGCGTTGGCCTTGTGGGGGGTCCTGAGGAAAGACGGTGTAGGGTGGGAGGTAGGCAGGAAAGCAGACTTTCAGAGGAAGCATCATAAACAGTGGCCCACAGTGGGGTGAGGAGGGGCGCCAAACCAACCAAAGGAGGAGGAGAAATCGGGCTGGTTGTGAAGGAAATGTGAATCTTAGAGAAGGCTTCCTTTGGGGGAGCTTAAAAAAATAATCAGATTAGTTGGGATTTAGGGGAGAAAATTTGGCAAATCAATGCTATAATCAGGATCGTGTTGGGATTTGCCAAGTCAGAATACAATTTCCTAATTTGGCATCTATCCCAAATTGTAGGCCTCCTTCCATTGGAGGGCCTGAAGAAGACTGTAGGTAAAGTGTAGACAGGACATTCCATAACTTAAAAAGAAAACTTTTTATTATGAGAAGTTTCAAACATATACAAAAGTATACTATTATCATAACTTTATTTAACAATGGAAAAACTATCCCCAGAGCCAATATTATAAAGTTCAAGAACAGTGAAAAACTAATCTATGGAGATAGAAATTAAAATGGTGGCTGCTTCTGGTGCATGGAGAGGTTGACTGGGAAGGGGCAAGGGAGAAGTTTCTGGGATAATGATGATGTTCTTTGTCTCCATTGGGGTATTAGTGACACAGATGTATGCATTTGTCAAATCTAGTAAACTGCACACATAAGATCTAGGTATTACACTGCATATAAATTCTACCTCAAAAAATAAAGTTCTTCTTCTTCCTTTTCTCCTAATCTCCTTCCAGTTCTGTCAATAACATCTCTCTAATACTTATCTCCCTTTTTAAACACAAGCATAAGGCCTCAGAAAAATATTACTTTGTTTTCATTGTATTAAAAATAATTATTTATGGCCATTGACAGTAGCTCTCCTAAGTAGTATTATAATGTTGTTTTTTTTCTTGAAAACTAAAATTATTTGAGAAAGTGAGATATAAGTGGTAAGTGAAAACTGTAAGGTGGCATGTGAGAGGCAGACCTTTGAGAAACACTAGTGGAATAGAGACTTAGTGCTTTAGGGCGCCCCTGTGGGACAGAGAAGGGTCTTGCTGAAAAACAATCTGTTCTTATACGGTGTCACGCAGACATTACTCATCGTGTTCGATTTTGTTTTCTGAACTCAGGACAGCAATTCCCCTCAGCGCCAGCAGCGTTGAGAGATGGCTGTCGGGGCTAGGCGTCTGTGGTGGGCTGGAGGGGACAAGGCAGGCCTAGAGAATAAAGCAGATGTGAGTGCACATGACCTCCACCTCATGGTGCAGCACAGGGTGACTGGGAGGCCTGGCCATGCTGTCTGTTGCAATAAGACAGAAACAGGGTCATGAAGTTGCCCTGAACCCTCTCCCATACTCACCTGTGGCAGCAACCCAGTACCTTCTAGGGCTCTGCTGCAGGAACAGGTTATTGGTGCTGCCCCATGGCCAAGAGTCTCACAGCCCTGCTGGGTCAGGTGGGGCTGAAGAGATACCCCTCCTCTCCAGGGACTCGTGGCCTTCCATTGACACATGCTGGGATCTTTGTTTGAAATGAATAATATACAGGGAACATCGATCGCAGTCCTCCAGTGACTTATTTATGTCCTGTGTTGCTCCTTGCCCCCTGGTTTCCAGGGAGCCTGGGCTCTCCGGGTCACCTGTCCAGTGTCTGGACATATGGTAGGATTCATCCCCAGCCTCCAGGAGTAGTTACAGCGAAGAGACAGTTCACGTGACAGTTGCTGTTTAACCACCTCAACCACGGAGTTCCTAGGAAACATCAGCGAAGTTTGTATTCCCTACCCCACCTTCTATTTCTGTACACCATCATCACCTCCCCACCCACTTCGTATTTTTCTGGCTGCTCCTAGTATTTCCTTTCAGCCATTTATCTTTTTAGGTTCCATCTGCACGTGACCTAATCCACTGCAATAAGACAACACAGGGCTGAAGGGGCCAGGCCCCTCTCCTAGGGACAGGACAGCCTTTCAGGGCACAAACAGGCTCATTTCGGGAGCTGGAGGTTCAAAGGAGAAGGCAGAGTATTTTGTGTGAGAAGTCAGAGATGGGGGCGAGGTGGCAAGTGTCCAAGTTCATTATCCAATAGCAGCAAACCTTCCTGGGAGTTTACCATGTACCACGTGAGCTCTAAGTGCTTTGTATGCTGTCTAGGCCACCTAATCCTCCAACAGCCACACGAGGCAGCCGCTATCATTGTTACCCCTGCTTTACAGATGTGGAAATCGAGGGCTCAGACAGCTTAAATCATTTGCACAAAATCACAAGGTAACTGTAGAATCAGGAGTCAAACCCTGGCAGTCTGGTTCCAAGAGCCTCACAGGTAACAACGAAGCCAGTTTCTCAAGCTCACCTGATGATAGGAATCAATGAGGCTTTGGTTCACATACAGATTCCCCAGGTGGTTCCATCAGGAGCTAGGATCCCACGAGTTTGGGAATGTGCACATCCAGTAGACACCCAACGTGAATGCCACCTGCTGGAGTGTTTAGGAAGTTCTGCACTAGGCTATTTGGAAGTGAAGTGCCCCCCCCCACCCCCCACAGCTGGGAGGAACCAGGGCTGTGGGTGTAGGCTTTGCTGGGAGTGTTGCTGGCAGCCAGCTTCCTGACATCAGCTTGTGTTAGCTGGAACAGAGCCTAGACCTAGGGGCTCCAGGTATAAGAGTTCAATGAGCAGACCTAGATAGTTTTGAGGATGGGTCTGGGGAACAAATAAAAAGCCTATTAGAATAAAACGTAATGGGGTGTGGGAGACGCTCACCTGTACCAGAATAGCAGCTGGGGGCTCCACACTAGTCATCAACACTGGGAGCCTTTGGCCACAGAGCCTGCAAGTGGGTCTGGGGGCAGAAGTTTAGTTGTGGGCAGCAGGGCCAAGTAGGTTCTTTCTAAATGGTTTTCTAAGCGGGTGTTTTATGAGACTTTTGATGGGAGGAGTAACAAGACTCCAACTACCAAGGGTCCTTCGACGAGGGGTGTCCCATTTTATCTGTGTAATGTATTTGGGTTCCACATAAGATTTCATCGTCAGAGTTGAAAAATTTGAAAACAACAGCCTTAACCATATAAAAAAAGAACTGACACATTGGCTAAGTGTTCAGGATTCAGGTATTACAGGTTTTGCATTTAAAAGAAGTGTCTGGGTGGTAGACAGAGTGGCCAGGAGGGATGATGTTCTCAGCAAAGAACTTCAGGCTTGGAGACCCTTGCAGTGGAAATACGGGAGCCCAACCCGGAGCAATCAGGTCAAACCAGCCAGGTAGGAGTCCCCTTGGACTGAGCTGTGCCTGATCTTAGGTTTTCAGGGAGAGCTCAGAGTGCCCTGCCTGTGCCCTGGTGCCTGGAGAGGTCAAAGGTCAGGACCATCCATTAGCATTTCCCAGGCCTCACTCTCTTCTGACTCTGACAGGGAGGGGGATTTCCTTCTGGACAAGCTGAGGCTTTTCCTGCTAAAATGCCTCCTACAGAAGTCTGTGGCTACCTGCAATCCTCAGGAAATGAGTCATTCTGGGTGGCTGCAATTTCCAAATAGATCAAGATTCATCCCTTTAATTCCACTTGCTTTTTTATTATTACTATTTTTGATGGAAGTCATCACATATATTTCAGCTTCCATAACCAGGTAATGATAAGCATAATTTAATTTGTTCTAAGTGACTCTGAGCTATTCTTAGGATTGTTGGTGATGTGGCACCTTGATATCCACAGAGTCCCTTCGTTAAAGAACCCTAACGCTAATGCTTTTTTTTTGGTGCAGTGTCTACTTATTTTAGGTTTTCTGTCTCTTCCTTATTAGCAGTCACTTCTCACTGCAATCAGGGGACATGCTTCTAATAGTCTTTTCTACCTTCACTTCTAATTTGCTTGATTCTGATATGCTGTTAGTTTAGAAGCCAGATAAAGGATCTTGCTTAAACAGTGTATGAAATGAAATGAAACAAGCTCCCCATGAGGACCCAAGGGAGGCTCAGCCTGAGAGGGATGTATGTGGACATCACACCATCAAATTTAATTGTTCATCCAGATGCCTTTATTATTTACCTCCTATTTAAGGCAGGCAAAACAGTGCTGTCCTTTGGATTTTTAGATCTGAAGAAATAGATGAAGATAATTTCCTGGGGTCTCCATCTTCATATGTTTAAGGATAAGCCAACCAGAGAAGTGCATCTGCTTAGACCAGTGGTCCTCAACCCTTGCTGAATTTTCAAATAATATTAACATACCAAGACTCAGCCTCATCCCAGGCCAAGTAAGTCAGAATCTTTGGGGGGTGGGGGTGGGGCAAAGCCCAGGCATTGATATTTTTAAGTCTCCTTGAGATTCTAATATGCAACCAAGGTTGGGAACCACAGATTTAGACCCTTGCAAAACTGCGACACTGAAGACCTATGTTCCTTTGAGCAGGGTTTCTCAACCCTGGCTACCCAGGAGGAGCTAAGAAGGGTTTGAAAATATCCCTGCCGGGTCGGCCGAGTGACATGTTGGTTAAGAGCTGGCTTGGGACGCTAGAGGGCCCCGGTTCGGATCCCACATATGAGGGCCAGTGACACTGCCCTCTACAGCTAAGATGCTGAACAACAGCTCAACCTGGAGCTGGGTTGCTGTGAGTTGCCGGGGACTGCTTAGGCTGCAGCCCGTGCTGCAGTGGGTTGCCATGGGCTACCATGTGTAGCCAGCAGCCAGCGTGAGCGGCCAGCAGCCGCTGTGAGCGGCCATCCAGAAGCCGGTGACTGATCTGCCTCGCCCGGGAAGAGCGCAATGATGGTGCCAGCTTGGGCCAGTGAAGCAACATCCTCCACAACTAGACTGAAGAACAAAACAACAGCAACTTGTCTGTTCCCCTTCCCCCAATTCCCCAGTGCTGTTCCCATCCCCCAATTTCCCAATAAAAATCTTAAAAAAAAAACCAAAAACCAAAAAGGAAATTATCCCTGCCAAAAGTTTCTAATGAGCTGTCAGGGTTAAAAACTGCTGCTTTAAGATATTTTGCCTGCGATATTGCTGTTTATAAATCTGTATTTTCTGCGAGGCCCAGAATTTTTTTAAAAAAATATAACAGTGTTTTTCTGAAGATGATGACGACATTTGTCTTTAGATTACCTTTACAAGCCCACACACAAATGGTATCATGCATTCATGTTGGTGTGATATGGAAGGAAAGGAAAACTTTGATCAAACACCTGAGACGCCACAAATTTGCCTCTGATCTCGAGAGTGGAAATCCTGAGAGCAGCCCTGAATTGCAGATCTGGCAGGGGCGTACAAATGGTTTGTGGAAGGATCCGCTTTTGCAATGGCTGCCTGGACAGAGAACGCTTGTGTAACTGTCTACCATGCATGTTTGTATTTGAAAAAATGCAGATATACTTGAATGAGAGCATCATCGTTCAGCCTTCAGATTAGATATGCAGCTGGATGAGGGACGCCAAAGAACTGAATCAATGCAACAAAGTTCTCCAGTGTTGCATGAAAGCAGTAGTTTAGACTGAGATGCAGGGGCAAGGATCATGTGAATATGTGTTGAGGAGGACAGAATGTGAGAAAACACGCAGGATGTGCTGAGAAAAACACACACACGTGTGTTCCAGCCTAACTGCTTTAGATTCTCAAACTCACTATCAGGGCCTGTGATATATTTAGCCTCGTTATCAGTACAGAGAGCAGGTTTTCAAGGCTTGTAGGATGTATCTATTAAAATAACCTATGTGACTGAGTAGCTGCTCACTATAACATTTTTGTTCCACTGAAATACAATGAGAGGAAACGGGGCTCCAGGAAATGGCCATTATATCAGGGGATCCAAAGCAGCACAGGGCCACTCCAGTATTTACACACATTCTGGCCATTGTGCTTGCAACCTTGGGTAACCCTCCACTTTTTTTCTGCTCCTTTTTAATCTTCTGCAGACTTTGAAGGTTACCACAGTTGAGGAGGGATGTGCTAAGCTCTGAGCATTGTGGAACTTGATTTGTGAACACACTTTGTGTCTGTTTCTGTGCCTTCCTTGGAAGTTTTCAAGGTTGTTGATGCTCAGGCCAAGCAGCTGACAGTATGACTTTGTGGTCTGGATGGTGGTGGTGGCAGTGGTGGAGACAGGGTTGGGAGGTACGTCTCTGGGAGACCTGAGGCTTGTATTTGATTCAAGACCTCCCTAAAGGCATCTCGGTGTCCTTTTACTTATGCAAAGACCTCCCCTGCTCCTCTGCCTTTTGTAGTCTACAGCCAGCTCACTTTGATGACAAAGGGGAGTTTTCTACATTGTCTTATAGAGGTGCTTCTGACTTATCATGGGGCTGGGGAAGGTGGTAGGTCTTGGCAGCCTCCACGCTGCTGACCCTCCCCCTGCCCCCCTCCCCCGTTCCCACCTGATCAGCTCCCTGTGTCCATGTTAGATATTGAGCTTTCTGAGAAAGAGGATTTTAATACTAAAAGACCGATACCCACTGCTTAGAATAACAGCACACTAGAGATGGAAAAGACCCCAGAAAGTTGTAAGTCCAGCTGTGGCTTTGGATGAGGAAAGACCACACCACAGCAGGTAGAGGTTTCAGTCCAGAGCCCTTTGCCCCCATGGAATCCATTTGCAGCCTCTCAGCCTGGTCCTATGCCCATGAGATCTTACTTCCTTCTTTCAGACACCCCTTTGGGCCAGTGGGACCCACATTACAGTGTATTTCAATAAATCCCTATTTCCTTTCTGTATCCTTTTATTTCTTTCTTGAAGAATGCAGTCAATTGATTGATCTTGAGTAACCAAATAGAAGCCCAACTAATGTCTGCTGAATTGAATCCTGATAGTTTATTTGACCCCAGAGTCTTTATGGGGAGCTGTGCAAAGTGGTTGTACTTTCCTTAAAGACAGCCTTTTCTTGATGTCAGATCCTGGGCTCACCTGCCCTTGCTGATAGTAAAGCAGTGCTGAATCTCAGATGCTCACCGCCAGCAGCAGAGCATTATGGTTAAGGGCACAGACTCTGACCCCGGCTGTCTGATGGGAATCCTGGCTTCAGCACATATAAACCACTGGACCTTTCCGGGTTTTGGCTTTATCATGAGGATAATGGGGCCTATCCCATAGAGTGTTGTAAATGACCACATACCTGTAGGTGCACAGTTGATACCTAGTAAGCACTCCGTAAATGTTAAGTGTTATTGTCACTAGCCTCTCTCCATTACTGTCCTAAACACAGAGCTAGACAGATCACCTCTCCAACAATGTTACTTCTATTCAGCTTTTTCTGCAGGCTGTAAGACACCAGAGAGTATGGTGGCTGTGTGTGGCTTCTAGCGGCAGGCCACCCAAGGTCACATCCCACATCCAGCACTCACTAACGAATGACCTTGGGAGATTTACTTAACCTCTTGGTGCCTAGGTTTCTTCACTTATAAAATGGGGTTAAGAATAGTTTCTTCCTCCAAGAATTGTTTTGAGGACTGAATGAGATAATGCTTATAAATATACCCATCCCATCGTAAGCACTGATAAATGTTAGGCAGTATAATTAATTTACCCTTCCTTGTTCCAGAATAGATTTAAACAGGGCACAGAGAGGTATTCACTATACAAAATGTCCTGGAAAGCTCTTTGATGACCCCGAGAGAGCAGTGAAGGATCCTTCCTATTGGTTGAATCTGGGCGAATGGTGAAAATGCACAGCTCTGAATCCCACTGGCTCTTGGTCTGTTTCCTAGGCCTCTGTTCTCTCTCGCTGGTTCTTT
Organism: Hipposideros armiger; assembly: GCF_001890085.2. Classification (NCBI taxonomy): domain Eukaryota; kingdom Metazoa; phylum Chordata; class Mammalia; order Chiroptera; family Hipposideridae; genus Hipposideros; species Hipposideros armiger. Next base: position 409,546 of record NW_017731745.1, on the reverse strand, counting down.
TTCTTCTATTACCATGTGTTCTGTGTTTGGTCAGACAGTTCAGGGGGAGGGACATAAGCTGAGAGAGCAAGAAGGAAGAAGGAATTATACCTAGAGTCCCCCAATTCCTGCCCTTTGCAAACCCTGAGAGCTCACAGGTATTCTGTCTTTTGTTCCTCTGCAATGAGAATTCCGGATCAATCCGGGCTTCAGGTTGTTTTCCTCTAGCAGTGATGAGATTTGTGTCAAAGAGCAACACTGAATGCCGGTCCCGGCTTGTGATTTTCTCTCCGGTGCTCTCGCTTTCCTTCTGTATAAGCTTCTGTGGGCAGTTAGCCAGTTCCAGGTGTGGGGCTGTGTTTCTGCAGCCCTGATCCACGGCGACCCCAGTGCTTTGATGGAGGCCATCAGGAACCATCAACAACAGCAATAGTTCTTTAAATTTCCCCACTGATATGTTTGGAACCAGGATCTGGGCTCAGTCAAACCTTGTGCAAGTGCCTGTGAAAGAGGAGGCCAGGGCTTCACACGGACTCGTGAACAGTCTTGTTAAACAGCCAGGCCAAACGGATACTGAGCCATGACGGCAAACTGTTGGATTTTTACTTGCTTCAGATTGCTTCTGGTTATTGTGACAGTAACAGAAACAAATAGACTTAGATAAAATCCACAGCAACTCCCTTAGATAAAATCCCCACGCCTGAATCCCCAAGAACATAAGATTCTGATCGTCCCTGAGACATTGCCTCATTATTGTGGGACGCAGCCTCGGGACCCTGGCTGACGACTCAGGGAGACGCAGATGTTTCAGCTTGCTGCAAATGGAATTGTTGAGCAGCCAATGCCGAACGCTTCCTCAGGAGTGTGGCGTCATTGATTTATGAATTATGGCCCTTTTAAACTCTCTGCTTGCCTCCTCAGATATCGATGTTTTAAAAAGCGATTTCTCATGTGGCTCCTTTTCGGAAGCACACGCATAAGGCCCAAGATTGGCTCTTCTGCCAGAATAAATGGAGTGGTGCACTCTGGGTTGATGCTTCCTTTGAATAATGAATTATTCAGGGAGTGGTTTTTGTTTTTTGAAAATGGCAAATGCACTGGCAGGACAGACAGGAAGGATTTACACTCTGGGCTGGGTTTTTTATCTTTTAGGGAGGGGTTAACCAGCTTGAATGAAGCAAGAAGCGTTTTCTTCCCCACTTATCATGCCTTATTCTATCACAGACCCAGATGCCGACCTTTTCAGTGTTTCAAAGTGCCTGGGGAAGAAACGGGGCATCACTGTTGCTAGAAATCTCAGAAAGAGAGTGAATATGGCCCAGAGATGCCGTCCCTAGATGGGGACATGTGAGTGGTTTTTGTCCTTTTCCTTCTGAGGGTCCCTGACTTCCTGTCTTCCTCATGCACTGCCAGTTTGGGATGGTTGAAGTACTATACTTCTCCATTTTTAATTCTTTGAAGTAGTAATCGTAACTGTAGCCATCATGTATTGCTCACCTACTGTGTGATTGGTCACTGCTGGATGGTAGAGTGTCTCATTCAATTCTCATAGGACCCTATGGGGGAGGGGCTGTGACTGGCCCCATTTCTTTTTAACAAAAGAAACTGAACCTCAAAGAAGTAAAAAATTCCAGATCACAGAGGTAATGAGCGCCGAGTGATTCAGACCCAGTTTTTGTTGGTTTATTGTCATTTCCCAAGCTCTTGTCTTTAATCTCTGTGCCACCCACCCTTCCCTGTCTGGAGATCACTGCTGCCAGGTAGAGGGGCCCATTTCCAGCTTCCTGAGGAAGTGAGGCCAGCATCTCTTTCTCTCCTCCAGGTGTCCCCTGCTCAGGTTTCCAGAGGCTGCAGCACCCGTGCTGATGAGCCAGCCAGGCCCCCTGGCCTCACAGTTTCCATGCTCCTTGGTGTGGGTGTGCCTTCTGCAGGAACCAAAGCATGCACGGGAACGTCTACCCTTGAGACATCTTGGCACGTGCCCTTCTGAACTGAGGCTTCTTACCTCCTGCTTTGACCTCTTCCCCTCCTCCACATCCATGCTCTGCTCTCCCTCAAACCTTAATGCTTGAACATTTTCAATTTGCTCAACCTATTGTCTGCAGCTTGGCCACACTGGAATCCCTGCCTGGCCCGAAGATCATAGTCAGCTACTCCAAACCTACACACACTGGCTCCCTAGGTTCCGATTCCCTCACCAGGGCCTTCCTGGGGACCAGCCGCTCTGCTCCTTGCCCCTCTCACTTCAATGTCTGCCACCCGCACCCAGGTGGCCAGAAGCAGAGCAAAGCTGGACAAGGCATTTATCTCCGTGCATTTGTCCACGGGAGTTTTATGCTGCTTTTTTAGCTCGACCCCCACGGAAGCATGACCGTGCTTTTCAAAATTTCCTTATTACAAAAAATTCCAAGCATTCAGAAAAGTTGAAAAGGATAGAAAAGGAAACACTGCTCATTTTCTCTAAGTAATTCTCCCATCCGCCATCTCCCTTCACTCTAGCCTTACCTGCATTTCTTTGAATAGTTATCCTTCACACCTCTGTGCCTTTGCCCCTGTCATTCCTTCAGTATAGAATGCCCTTCCCTGCTCACTTGCCCAATTCCAGCTACGTCTTTCACTTCTTCTCCAGGAACCCCACCCCAATGCCTGCCCTAGGCCAGTTGTCCCTTTTCTATGTTCATAAAATGTCCAGGGGTAGCGTCATGTGGTGGTTGATAATATAGACGCTGGAGCTAGGATTCAAGTCCTAGCTCTTACTTACTAGCTAAGACCTTGGGCAGTTACTTAACACTCTCAATTTCCTCATGTGTAAACAGGCAATAACCAGCATTTCTATTTTGTAGGGATGTAATGAGCATTAAATGAATTGATATATGTTATGCATCGAGAATAATGCCTGGTACATAGTCACCTATGTAAAGGTTGGCTATTACTGATCTCTTTAGATAGCATTTAATAGTTACTTAACTGAAATTATCACTAAACTTGAACTTTTTGAGAAGAGGCACTGTCTTAGCTTAACTTGGGCAGTCTAATTCCAGGCAAGTCAACTTGACTTTTCTGGCAGCAGCTTCTTCATCTGTGAAACGGGATTACAATACCCACATCAGTGGGTAGATGAAATGAGTCAACAGAGGCAAAGTGCTGAGAACAGTGTCTGGTCTGTTGTCAATAAAGATGAGCCATCATTATTAGCTACTGTCATTTCTCCCAGGGCTCAGGTCAAGAATTGTAGAGCTAGAAAGAACTTCAGAGGTCATGAGGCTTTTTAACTTTGCAGATAAAGATAACAAAGAAGTTAAAAAAATCATTCAAGGTCACACAGCTCTATTTGTAATTTATTTGAGGTATAACTATATAGGAGCATATGTGGCTAGGAGGGTCCAACATACTTTGGACAACACAGATTTGAGAGGAGGGAAAAAATAATGCTTTCTGTGTATTGTGTGATATTTTCACGGACCACCTATCACCACCTCTGGGTAGCAGGTCAACGGGTATTATTAACCTTATTGTCTATGTGGAGAAACTGCACCCAAACCCCTTTTAGCTGAATTCACACAGCTGGTCACTCACAGAGTTCAGGGTCCAGGCCACCTTACTCCTTCGGCCACATTACTGTCTTCATTGAGCCAAAGATAGCTGCAGAGTGGGTGGGAAAGAGGGAACCACAAATCTCCAAGTCTTACCAGAGTTACTCAGCTCTTGAAGTGACTACACATCCTGGTTTGCCAAGGACGGTCCCAGTTTACACCAGTGGACCCAGTAAAACAATGCATAGCCCAGCTATTCACTCTCACAGCGCCCTTTCCAGAGCTTGAGGGCCATGCCTTAAGCTTTAATTTGTAACCTTCCAGCAGGTTTCTTCCTGCATAGGGCTGGGGTCACTATTACCCTAAATTTACTCGCTATGCAAACCAGTCAAGCCTATTGTGCCTGTGGGAAGAGGCAGAGGCTCTCAGAAAGGCTGAGCATTTCCACAGACCCTACACCTGGCCTGTCTCCTCAGAGGGGCAGCAGAGTTTTGGAATGGATGGCTGGAATTCCACACCCTTGGGAAGGACCACATTGCACTTCATTGTTTTGTTTTGCTGCAAGCCCTGTCTTTTTGAATTGGGACCACCTTGGCACCTTGGTGTCATGCTTTTAGCATAAATGCTGCTACGCTCTACCTTGGTAGAGGTTGAGGGGGGTCCAGGCCTCTTTATGGGTCTTTGGCATTCAGCTGGGTTTTAGCTGAAAGGAGAGTGCAAATTGCCAAGACAGCAAAACCAAGCGCTGGGCTGACGGAGCCCCTTGATTTGCCAAAAACCAGGAATGTAGGCTTGTTTCCATTTCCTCATTTTATGTTACTGTGAAGAATTCTCGGGAATGCATAATGTGATAAACCCAGGGGCTGGCTTCTTGGTGTCCTGGGTAAGGCCAAGTTTAATAAGGTTTCCACAACTGCCTCTTTAGTGTACAGACATGCCTCGGAGGTATGGCAGGTTCCAATGAAGACCACCGCAATACTGCGAGTGGTAACCTTTTGGTTGGGGGAGGGGTTTGCCTTCAATTTGTAAAAAATGCAACATCTGTGAAGCACAGTAAAGTGAAGCGTCATAAAATGGGGCATGCCTGTACTTTGTCCCAGCTTGATCTCAAGGAGCACAGCAGTCATTTGTGCAAATGAAGTGTACAGCAGAAACCCCTGTTCCCTTGGCTTAGATGAAATGAGATTATAAAAGGACGATGGGAAAAAATTAAAAAATAAAGACTTATAGAATAAATAAGTGGAGTTTACATTGTGGAGCATATAACACGAGCTAGGTTTTGTTAAGTCCATTGTATAGATGTAGAAATCGAGGCTCCCAAAAGTTCAGTCAGCCAGCTAGCCCAGGGGTCGGCAAACTGCGGCTTGCGAGCCACATGCGGCTCTTTGGGTAGGTACATGTGGCTTTGAAGTAACATTGAAAATGAAAATAAAACTATCATAGTTTCATTTATAACATTTTTAAAGGATGTTATTCACATAATGATGATTTCATTTGTTTTATGGCTCTCAAATAATTTTTAAATTGTTGTGAGGGACAGGATTGGCTCCTCCGTCTCAAAAGTTTGCCGACCCCTAAGCTAGTTAAGTAGCAGAGCTGTGATTTGAACTCGAAAGTTCAAGCTCTCACCACTGAAACACTCTTGTTTCCTGCTTAGGTTCATACACGTGCCTGCCCCCAACATTTATGGGACCCAATGTAGGAGATCTGCATACCATGTGTCTAAATATTGGAATGTTATAAGTCAAATAAATTGTTAAGTAAAATATGTTCTAACCTTCTAGTTTGACAAATACACCTTCAGAATGATAAAATTTAAAAATGTGCAAAGCCAGAGTTTTTATATGATTGAAAGTCAGCAAAATATCAAGTTCAACTTGCATGTTCCATGGGAATATTTTTCTTGCTAAATTTCATTGTTTTGATCAGTAATTAAGTCTTGAATCTTTACTAAATCAAGACTTTGTAATATTCTGTTTCAAATTGCATGTAAGTCATGTTTTACAGAAATCTCTTCATTGTTTTTAGGTTTTAAAAATGTGAGCATTTTCCATCATTACTGATTTCCTTTTTTTCTTCAGTTCTTTCTTTTCTGAGCTCCACTGTCTTTTCTGTTTCTATTGTAATATATGTTATACTGATCTCAGTTATCTAAAAAATAACATAATAAAATATAATTATATTCAAAGTATAAAAACTGATATATATTTATCAAATATGTAAATTGAAATAAATATCAAAATTGAGAAGTTGATGTTTTCAAAAATTTTGTTTTCCTTCTAAAATACTATTCAAAATCATCCTGTGAAATTAAAAGGCAAAAAGTCAGTATAATTAATGAATATTAAAATTTTAAATAAAAATTATTTAAGTAAAGCTAAAATTTTAATTTGACATATGAAAAACTAATTCAACCTTATGAAATGTTTTTTATAAGAGTAAAACTATCCACAATTTTAGGATTCTAATCTGTCTAGTTGCTAATACCCAGAATCGGTATCACCTTTCTTTTGCTATGTCTAGTCTTGAGTCCGTACACATTTAAGAACAATATGAATCGATATTGCAGAGTATCTCTAGCTGGCACAGGCAATCATACTGTCACAAATTCATGAATATCTCTAGAACCATGAATTGGAATGCAAAGAGAAGCAAGAAAGTGGTCGCTTGGCTCCGCTGAGAAATACTCGTATACAAGATTATGGGTTATGCAAGAATCAAGTGGATTCATTGATGCAATCTTTAAAGGAAGAATTGTTCAACTTAATTAATTTGCTTCTTCTCGCAGGGCTCTTTAAAGCATTGGGCCCAGGGCAGGGCTCCTCCTGCCTGGATCTACAGATGGTACCATTCATACGTTTGGTGTGTCCAGGGGACAGACTTGGTTTCTTTTGGCTGAGGTGGTAGAGGGGATTTTTATCAGAGGTGGGACCCAGGTGAGCCAGGGCTGTCCAGGCAGGCAGGATCAGGAGTTAGAGTCATGTCACCAGGCTGCACTTAGTGAGGTAAGCCCTTAACATCCGGATGTCTGGGCTTCTGACCCACAAGGTGAGCCAGGCCTGTGCTGGGTAGTTTCCCATGGTGTGCCCTGGGCAGGGAGAGGACAGGGATGTAGATAGTCCCCCCACCCCCCAGGCTGGCCAAGTGGGAAGAGATTTCCTCCCTGGTTCTACGGGCTGTATAACACCGAGTAAATGAAAATATAGTTGTAGAGGGTGGGGAGGGGAGGGGTGGTACGGGACTGCCAAGCTGCCCAAGACTGGGTGGCATGTCACAGAGAAGACATGAAGCAGTGCTGGAAACTCCACACAGTTTAGCCGCAGGTTGCTAGGCAAAGTCGGGGGTCAAGTATTTTCAAGAGATAGGAAGGAACAGAACAAGCAAGGATGAATAGTATAGGATGTAAACTTTGAGAACATGGGGATTCCCCAGCCCAAATCACATTGCCCATGCAAGAGCACTGCCCTAAAGCCCCACAGGAGGCTGGCCACGCCAGAGAGCAGAGAGCAGTCAGGTCACCTGTGTCATTGGCCAAGGTCCCAGGCCAGGCCTGGAATGGTCAGAGCCCCCAGCATCTGGCCGGTGCTGAGGGAAGTTTTAACAGGCAGTTGGCCACAGGCTTTGGAAACAGGCAGTGAGAACCCAGCCTTGGACTCGAGTTCAAGGGCAGCCTCCATTTCCCAGAAGGACTAAGGACTGGAGAGAAGAACAAGGGAGAGCTGTAACCTTGGCAGAGCTGGGCTGCTGGGCAAGAGATCAAGTCCATGCCTTAAGCCTCATGGGGAATTTCAACCTATGGAGTTGGAGGCAGAAGAAGAAAATAAAACTCCCATCATTAAATTTGGGGAAGGAAGTTGGAACAGAAGTAGCAGTAAAGCTTGCTTCCATCCTTCTTTCCTTTCTTCCTTCTGCAAATATTCATGGATTGTCTTCTATGTGCTACATAATATGCTAGGCACACACATGAGTATGAATGAGCTATTGTCCCAGATCCGCTCCTACCAGGTGATTAAAATCCACCAAGATCATTGCAATACGCTGAGACTGAAGCAGCCGTAAAACACTGCATCCGTGGCCTGAATCAGGAAAGACTCCTTGGCAAGTCTCAGAAGATGGGTAAAAATTAGCTGGTAAAGGGCATTCCAGGCTGGGGGAACAGCACAAACCAAAGCAGAGAGGCGAGCGACAACACTGGAGTGTTGTGGGATCTCTAGGCAGTAGAATGTGTGAGGTTTGATGGGGAAGAGTCAGCCACACTTTGATCTCATAGGCCATGATGGAAGCTCAGGAGTGGCCATTTTTAGTGCCTCATTTGAGATTGGATTTTCAAATGAATTTTTTCAGGGATGCATTTGGAGAGAAGGCCAGAGGAGGGGGAACTAGTTCCTTTAGATGGCTGTTTTGGAATCCAAGTAAAACATGGCGAGAACAGGAAGTGGGGCTGTGTGAATTGGAATGGAAGGAGAGGGCTGGAGATATATTTAGGAGGCAGAATCCACAGGACTTAGTGACTGATGAGCGTTGGCAGTGAGAGAGAAGAGAGAAGTTGTGGAGGCTTCCCAGGTTTCCGGGTCAGTTGAAATATAAGATGGTAGGAATTTGGGGTGAGGTGCTGGCAGGGAAGATGAGGGGTGCAGTTTGGGAGCTTGTGGAAGACCTGTGGGGCCACAGTGAGAGTGGAGGTTCTGTGAGAAAGGCGGCGAAGTCCCAGAGAGGACGTCCTACCCACGTGTCACCTGGCAGTCACTGTGGATCTGAGGGTAGTGACCAGAGCTGGTGGGAAACTGAGTCAGAGTTCCAGCTTTACAGCTTGTACTAGTCCTGTGACTGGGCCAGCCTTGTGCTTCTCCACCTTTCCTTTCCTGCAAAATATGGATAATAATACCTACCATCTAGGTTGAGGTTTAAAAGCAATACTGTATTTCATTGAGTCTTTTAGCTGTTAACATCTATGAATTTCAGATACATCTTAGAGAGGCAGCCTATTATACTTTAATTGGAAGCATTTTTTTTCTTAATGGTAGATAAAATAATGATCCATCTTAAAAGTAATGGTGTCTTAGATGAGATGAATTGCTGTAATTAATGTGAGTGTGTTTTGAAAATCTTAACTGAGTAAGACAATTATAAGGTCTTTGACAGCCTACCTCCCCCTGAAAATGAGGCTGTCTTCTGGCTTAATCTTCACAACGACAAACAAATTAAAATGTATTAAGGCACAGTTCTAAACAAATGGAATAAACCCCCAGGGAAGCTGGAAAACTTTAGAATGCTCTACCCAGTCCCCACTGGGGCAACAGACTTGATAGATCTCTGAAAGAAGAAAGGTTTGAATGCAGTCGGCTTTTCTTTTGTTGTTCCTTCACAAGGATTCAATAAAGTGGTTCTCAAACTTTAGTGTGACTTAAAATGATTAGACATAGAAGCGTAAACACACATAACATATTCTCTCTATATGGTATGGTGATTTAAGGTTTTCTAGCATAAGTTTGACTATTATTTTAACTTTTTTAGTCTCCAACTTGAGAACACAACTAGCATCTGTAAAGACACAGTGTCACTCTTATCACCTGTTTACTGAGGAAGGCTCAAGTGTTATATGAACTCTAACCAAACTAAAGTGGAACCAGTTGACTCAATTTTATGAAAGGTATTACAAAATGTAGCTATGGGGACATAGATGTGTGTGTGTATACACACACACACACATATGTAAAATATGAATTGAAAGGTGGAACTTGATTTTAAACAATATGCCAAGGCAATTTTAAAGAAAAAATCAAAATGTTAAATGTCTCAGACAGTGTGGACTTTAGAGGAATCATATTACCACCACAAGCCCTGGAGAAAAAGGAGGTTTTTAGATGCAAGAGAATAAAATAAGATTTGGTCTGTGCCCAGGTGTTTGAATTGTACCAGATGATGTACTCATTCAGCACCACAAAATATGACATTTGGAATTAAATCCCAGGACAAGAAGGTTGGACAGTGCTTTGGGGTCTGGGTAGGATTATAGGAGCTGGCACTCTCCCTGAATAGTCAGGTTTCCAGTGTCAACAGTGAAGTTCTCCTTGGGATTTTGCCACCTGGGGAGTTTCAGTTGACTTTGGCATAGTTGCCATTGAAAGGTGGCCTTGTGACTCCACTTTTCTCTCTGGTATCAGGAAGGCTTTGCTTGAACCCTCTGGCCCTGCTTGTTACATTCGCCTTAGCAGAGTGGTCATGGGAGGCTTTAACTTTAATCCCTTTCTGCTCCCAGCCATAAGCTAGCCTTTAATATCTGGCGATGGCTTGGATTTGGACGGTCCTGGGCTTGTTACCGTCCTCAGCTGTACTGAGTGCTGCCCGGCCACTGTGGGCTCTGCTGTATTTAGGCCAATGGAATAAATGTTTAGTAAATTGTTTCTGAAATGTTTTAGTAACAGAGTGCTTTCCCCCTAAAGTATTGTATACACTGTAAATTTTGTTAATTTTAAACAATGTATTATGCTTTTTGGTGGTGGTGGTGGGGTGGGGGGGTATTCCCATAAAATGGGCTCTCTAAACTTGCAGATTCTGCAGAGACAATGTTGTTTAATTGCACCAAGCTAGAAGTCAGGATTCCTGGGCTCTCGTCCTCATCCCATCCCAGGAGAGAGACCTCTGGCCACACGCTGGAGCTAAGCCTCAGATTCACTGTCTTGCAAGAACATAGCTCTGCCTTCCTGAACAGAGGATCCTGGGCTGGCTCTGGCTGATTTATCTTGGTCACTACTCCCACAACATTAAGGTCAGTGTCCTGTCTGCCGTGAGTGCTCAATGCATGACCCTAGTGAGAGCTTTATAAAGATGCTACAGCCAGTAGATGCAAACTTAATGCAGTGGAGCCAAAGCTGAGAGCTGTTAGGGAAAATTGTGGCGTGGGTCTCAACCCTGACTGATAATCAGCTTTATCTGAAGCAGCTTTAAAAAATACAAATGCCTAGGCTCTGCCCTTGACTTCTTGAGGCCAGTCCCATGGAGAGGATAGGGCATGCTGCAATGAGGTAGTTCTAGAGTATGCTGATGGTCTTGCAGGGTGGAGAGTGCCTGGCCCAACTTAGGCAAGACAAACCAGGAAAGGCTCCGTCCTGCTTAGAAATAACTCGTCCTACCCACTGAGTTGCAGGCGGCTGTGGGTAGGGGAAGGACCAAGCCCTGGGAAAACCTCTGCAGACTGTTCCAGAAAGCACTATGGGCTTTAGAGTTGGCCAGATCCTTATGGAGGCCAACGTTATGGGGAAAGAACATATTTCTACCCACAAAGCAATTCAGCTTTCTAATTGAGAGAGCAGAGATGATTCTTCTTTCTTCCACACCACCCAGTGAATATGGACACCTCTCTGACAGGAGGCTCCACTATGTTGACATCTGGGTGTTGGAAATCAGAGATTTAAAGCAAGTTAGCCTAGGAAGACCACACCAAGAATTGCACTGGATTATTTCAAAAGACTTCTCTATTTGTTTATTTGGGATAGGATTTTATTTAAGCCTGTTCAGTTAAATTCATTAACTGTTTTTGAGCACTTGCTGTATGTTCCCAGCTCTGCTGCCTAAATCGTTTCTGGAATGAGGTTAGATATGTGGAAGCAAAGGAGAAGAAAATACAAAAGACAAATCAAAGACCCAATAATTAGAATAGCTAAGCCATAAATATCTCCTTCTCCTTTTCAGATACTGTTCTGAGCATTCATTTATCCAGTCTTTACAGGAACCCAATGAGTTAGACACTTTTTATGATCCCTATTTTATAGATGAGAAAATCGAGGCACAGAGAGTGTAAGTAACTTGCCCAAGATCAATGGCTAGATTGAATCCCAGTCTAGCTACAGGGCTGTATGCTCTTAATCACTACACATAGGACCACGTAAGGACTTCAGAGACCGGTGAGGGATAGTTACACAATAGATATGGACCCTTCCTTTGCTAGGGTCATTGTCCCCTCTTGGCACACATGCCCACTCACTCAGCACACCGTGGGGGTGTTTACTTGCATCTGCTCTTTCCTTGTCTGCCTCTTTGGGCCATGGCTCCCAGAGGAAAGAGGTAGTCTTACAAGCACAGACCTTGGCAATTAAAGATCCTCAAAGAACTTGCATTTATTGAGAGCATATGCTAAGTGGTTATATGCATTATCTCATTTATCCTATCACAGCTCTCCTGTTTTACACAGAAAGAAATGACCGTTAGGACAAAGAACTTACCCAAGGTCACACAGCCATCCAGCATGCCTTTGTCCCTACCCTGAGCTCCCATGTCCAACTCAGTAAATGTCTGCCCAATTGAGCTCAAGGGCTAGGAGTTGCAGTGCAGGCTTTTAGCAACCAGGAGATGGGAGGAAGTGAGACTGTGGTCCTCATCCCAAACTTCAAGGGCAATGTTCTGAATCCATATGTATAGCATTAAGAAAGTAGGTTCTAGAGCAGCGGTTCTCAACCTGTGGGTCATGACCCCTTTGGGGATCGAATGGCCCTTTTAGGGGTCGCCTAAGACCATTGGAAAACAAAAAGATATTTACATTACGATCCATAACAATAGCAAAATTACAGTTATAGAGTAGCAACGAAAGTAATTTTATGGTTGGGGATCACCACAACATGAAGAACTGTATTAAGGGGTCGCGGCATTAGGAAGGTTGAGAACCGCTGTTCTAGAGGGTTTTGCTTGGAGGCTCCTGCCCTAGTACATCAACCAAATGAGCCCATGTGTGTGAGAATGCCTGTGAACCGAAGAACACCATACAAATGTACAACATTGTTATTCCATGATTTGTGTGGCAGCAACACTGCCCTTACCTTTACTCAACCATTTCCATCTCTCCCTTAGCTCACGTTCATTTCCACTTCCTGCTCTGCTCTGTGATGAGTGGCTGCAGGAGTCATAGGCTGGCTAGAACAGGAAGAAAGAGATCCAGTGCTCCCCGTTCACTAGATTCATTCATTCATTTATTAAATTATAGTAAGATACACATCCATAAAATTTGCCATCTTAACCATTTTTAAAGGTATGGTTCCATGGCATTAAGTACTCGTACATTTAGCTTGTGTGCAAACATCACCACCATCTACCTCCAGAACCCTTTCCATCATCCCCAACTGAAATTCGGTACACATTAAGCATCTCCCCCTCACTCTCCCCAAGCCTTGGCAACCGCTACTCTATTTTCTGACTCTATGAATTTGAATACTCCAGGTACCTCATATAAGTGGAATCTATAGTATTTCTCCTCTTTGACTGGCTTATTCTACTTAGATTACTTGATTCTTTCCCCTCAATTGTTTTCAGGTGGCATACGGATGCGGGAGGACCTGCAGGTGGGTGAGGAAGTGCGCATGCCAGGAGGGACCGTGTGTGTGTGTGTGTGTGTGTGTGTGTGTGTGTGTGTGTGTGTGTGTGTGTGTGTGTGTGTGTGTGTGTGTGTGTGTGTGTCAGTGCCTAAGGAGAGGAGGGCTGGGAGAGCTCTGTGAGCCCAGGGGCCTGTGAAGGACGGTGGGGGCTTGTCCATCAGAACTTCTGTGAGGCTTGTTCGGAAGTTGGGTCCCTCTGGACGTTTTGTCTAGAGAGCCACCTCAGACAGTCCTCACTGAGGCTATAATTTTGTGCTGAAGCAGCATCCAAGAACTTCCTCCCTGTAGGTTTGAGTAGATAGAGGAGGAAGGCTGCAGGATTTGGGCCTGGCATGGACTGCGGAACAGGTAGACCTGGGGTTTGAATGTTGGCTCTTTTATTAGATGTGATCTTGAGCAAGGCACATAACCGGCCTCTACTTTCTCATCTGTAAAATGGAGATGACAACCTCTACCTTGCAATGTTCTAAAAATGTAAGGTACATAAACTGCGAGACCCTGTGGCTTGCACATAGTAGGTGTTCACAAATGGTGACAAGAGAACCATCAAAGATGGACTCACACACTCACTTGGAATTTTTAAAGATGAAATGTCCATAAAGTGTTTTCTCGTTTCTGCTGATGGCGCAGAGTCATGGCTTATCAATTTCTCTCAAAAGCAATGTATTTCACACAGAAATGAGAATGCAAATGTGAATAAAGGTCATGGGTAAGGCCTGATGTCCTCTAATCCTGTCTATGCAAAAATAGAAAATAAGAAAGGGGACAGAAAAGCCATGTGTAGGCTGAAAATTAAACAGCACCACTCCCATTTCATGTCTCCCATGACCCTGTACAGTGTAGCCCAGTGGTTTTCAAAGTGTGGTCCCCAGACCAGCAGCATCAGCATCACCTGAAAACTTGTTAAAAATGTAAATTTTGAGGTTCCCACTCCAGACCCACTGAGTCAGAAACCCTGGGTGTGGAGCCCAGCAGCCTGCGCTTTGGCAAGCCTCTGATGCACACTCAAGTTTGAGAATCACTGCGCCGGTGACCCCCAGCCCCTCCAGTTCTGCTTTCTCACCCTCTGCTGCTTGACACAAACCCTGCTCCAGCTAGACTGGTTTCCCTCTTGAAAATACAGGGCCAATTCTACCCTTCCTCTCTTGCTGTGCCACTCCCTGCACCTGGACTCTTCTACCCTTCACCTCACTGAGATCTCACCCTTCCTCCAGGGCTGCCCTCAGAACTCAGCTCACCCAGGTTGCTCCTGGACACGCCAGCCAGCCCATAGTGGCCACTCCCTCTCTGAGCTTCTGTAACCCTTAGGACCTGACCTACTCACTGCTAGCTTTACCGCCAGTTAACGTCTCAGGAGCTTGGTCTTATCTCTCAAGCTAGAATTGTAGGTGCCTGGTTGGCAAGGAGTGGGGTTTCTAGTTTTTTCTTTTCCCTTCAACATTCTCTGTGTTTTACCATGATGAGCACCAATGGTAGACGCTCAAAATATCCCTACGTTATCAATTGACACCTGTAGGCTTGGGAGTTAGAGTAAACGAACTGTAGGAAATTGCCAGAGGAATACTGTTCCTGTCATCTTTGATGGTACATCACAATCAACACTAGCCTCCATAAGAAACTGTTATTCCCTGTATGCCTCCTTGTCACATCATTAGGGGAGACTCAACAGGTGTTGCTGGAGAGCTGATTAAACAATTATCACCCATCCCTGGATTCCTATTTGTGTACAGTCTGGAGATGGCCAAAGTCACCAGTCCTGCCAGCCCTTTCCTCTGCCACTAAGCTAGCTGCCAGGATTGGAGCACCCCCCAGTGCCAGGTGGTGGAGGGGGGGAGAATAGTCTCTGCACCTGTCCCTGCTGAGCTGAAGATGCTCTCCAGGCTGAAGAGACTGTGTGTTGTTCTAGGTAGAAAGAAGTATATAATTTTAGGGCTGGGACTCATCTAGTCCAAGCTCAAATAGGGAATCTGAGATCCAATGTGGGAAGGTGCCTGACTCAGTCACACAGCCAACTAGGAGAGAGCTGAAGGGATGCTGGCTTCCCTAATTCCTAGTTTAGTGCTCAGCCTCCAACTGTACGTGGCATTGGCATTCATAGAACGATAGTTTGGGGGTCTTTTTATATATCCTGTCCTCTACCCATTGCCAGGCTAATCTTTCTAACTCATTATGGTATGCTGCCCCAGTCCGCCCAGAATCTAGCACCTGATAGCACTCATCTCTCTGGGATGCCTTCCTGCTGTGATTTATGTGGGTATGAGACTGAGTGAACCCTGTGAAGAGAAGGAACTTGGGCTGGGAGCATCCTAGACTGATGGGAAAGGCTGAGACCCATCCTCATCCCAAAACTACAGGCCTTCACATCAGTCCCTATAGTTTGCTGATCTAAGCATTCTCAGGAACAAGATGGGGTTTAAATCAATAAGTCTGTGTTAGAACCTGGACAGTTGAGAACCTTGTGCTGATTTGTCACTCTACAGCCCGAATGATAATTAAATGTCACTCATAACTCTTTCTAATACTAATGACCATTTAGAATGTGACCTTGAGAAGCATTGTGAGGGCTTTGGGGTGGGGTGGGGATGGGGGTGGGGAGCACCATGATTGATTAATGATTTCTGCCAAGAACAGTCTAAAGGAGAATTTGCAGCTGTGCAAAGATGAAATCACTACATATTCTATTAGTAAAAATTCTTCTTGGAAGTCGTTTCATTGTTGGGTTTGACTGTAACAAAAAACTCTGAATAACAGTGACTTAAACAAGATAGACGTGTTTTTCTTGCACATAAAAGTGAGTGAAGTGTAAGGCGGGCGTGGTGCTCAAAGGCCTCAGGGATGCAGGCGCCTTCTGTATTGGGTGGTTTCAATCTTACTGTCCAAGACGACACCATCTGTGTTTCAGTCAGAAGGATGGAGAAAAGGATTGTTAAAGGATAATTTTTTTGAAAAACTAAACTCATGACTGTCATACAAATGTAAAATAAACACATTATAAAGATTTTATTTACCTCAGTTAAGGGGGGAACTAATATGACATAGCTGGTTCAAAGGAGAGCTCAACACACACAAAGGCCACCAGGAATGTGGAAATAAACCTAGAATGTAATACAAGCTGATCAGTATTCGATGCAATATCAAGTTCGTCTCCACAGACATAATTTGCATATTTTCATGAGGAGGGCTGATTGGTATTATTAACAGTACTCTACCTACCATTCCCAGAGTTGTAAAATAGCTCAAAGCCAACCCCTGTCTGATATGACACAGAAGTATGCTCAAGACAGGATGCCCAAATTTTTTTGTCCATTTTACAGTTTTTCCTGACAAGATAAAGATGACGCAAGTCAAGGGAGAACATCTGCTTTCTTTTAAGGAAAGTTCCAAAAAATTGCCACATGTGCATTTGCTTACATCCTAAGGCCAGATTTGAGTCACGTGACCACACCTAGTTGCAAGGGGGGGATGAGAATGTGGTCTTTATAAAATTCTCTTGTATGCGAGAAAGGGAACACAGATAGTGTGGAGAACCAGCAGCCTCTGCCTCAGCTATCATCTGTGATTATTGCTGCATTGTTCTTGATAGCAAACAATGAGAGACAACTAATGGTCCATCAAATAACTTATGCTACATCCATACAATAAATTATTATGTATCCCTTAAAAGAAGGAGGCAGCTGTATAAGTACTGATGTAAAGATCTCCAAGATAGATTGTTCAATGAAAAACACATCCAGAGGCATGTGTATAACAGACTACTATTTGAGTTGGAAAAATTACACAAATATACTTGTGAATACATAGATTCTCGCTGAAAGGAACAAGAGAAAGGAATTAACAGTATCTGGGTGACCGAGGGCCAGAGAAAAAAAAGGAGGCTGATTTTATAATTATTTCTGGTACTTTCTGAATCTATAATTGTTTTTGGTACTTTCTGAATCTATACTATGTTCATGTATAATCTGTTGTTAATAAAATAAAAGTCACCATTATGGGGGGGCTGGCCGAGTGGCGCGTTGGTTAGGAGTTAGCTTGGGACGCCAGCTCTGAGCAGCAGGGCCCCGGTTCGGATCCCACATGAGGGCCAGTGATGCTACGCCCTCTACAGCTAAGATGGTGAAGAACAGCTCGACCTGGAGCTGGGCTGCTGTGAGTCTCCAGGGAAGGCGTAGGCTTCAGCCTCTGCTGCAGTGGGCTATACCGTAAGCTACCATGAGCAGCTGGCATGAGAGGCTGGCAGCCCCAAGAGCTGCCAAGAGCCTCTGTGAGCAGCCGTCCAGTGGCCGGTGACCAATCTGCCTCACCCGGGAAGAGCGCAATGATAATACCAACATGGGCCAGTGAAGCGACATCCTCCACAACTAGACTGAAGAACAAAAGGACAGCAACATGTCTGCTCCCCTTCTCTGATTCCCCAACGCTGTTCCCCTCCCCCAATTCCCCAATATAATCTTTAAAAAAAAAAAGTCATCATTAGGTATGCCTTAAAGGGAAATTGGAATTGGTCTGAGGCTGGCGGGGGAGTAAGGTTTCTAGACTCTTACACAGGTTGTCGAAGCATCAGAAGAAATAGGAGGCTTGGAGAAGAAGAAAAATGGAACCCTAGAATAAAAACACATGATAGAGAGTCTTTTTACTGCATTTGATATTTGAATTTTGAACCCCTTGGATTTAACATTATTTTGAAATCTTAATACTGTTTTTAAATATTAAAGAAAACTTTTAAATTATGGTAGCTATTACTGACAGCTACCTCTGCACTCTCTCTCCTATATATCTATGTCCATATCTGTAGCCATATCTCTATATTCCTGTCTAGGCAATTGCGCTACAGGGGAAATCTCCTGGCTCTATTGGTAGTCATGTCTTCTCAAGGTGGAAGAGACATGAACCAAGAGATCAGAAGCCTGGGTTTGGGCTTCAGCCTCAACCCCGATGGGCTGTGTGACTTTGGGTGAGTCCCTCCACCTTTTTGGATAGATCCCACCTTGGTAAAACAGGCTTACATACACTTGTTCCATGTACCTTACAGGAACATTCTCGGCATTTGTGTTTGAGGGGAGGTAATCTGTCAGCGCTGGTGAAAAAATGTAAAGCATGATTCAAATGCAAAGGATCATTATCACCCACTGAGAGAGAAGAAGCCGCAGCATCAGATCTCATCCAGGAAATTCTGTCTCAGGCAGGAGAAAGGCTGTTTGAAACATGAAGCCTGAAGAGTGAACGGTGGAAGTGGCAGCCAGTATTTGCAGAGTGTGGTGTGTGTCAAGCCTTGCACCGAGGACGGCAAGGGCAGGCGGTTGAGTGTGATGGTGACGAGCACAAACTCCATGAGTGCTGACAACCCCACCCATGTGCTTGGTGACCTCAGGCTGGTGACTTAGCCTCTCTGTGCCTCAGTGTCCTCTTCTGTACAATGGGGTTAATATTAGTACCCTCCTCATAGGTTTGTTGTGAGGTTTAATGAATTAATAGATGTAAAACCCTTATAACAACAATGTCTGGCACATGGTAAATGCTGTGAAATGATAATACTAGTCCCTCCCACAGCAGGTGATGATAATTAAATGTGTTCTTGATTGTAAAGCACCCAGTGCAGGGCCTGGAGCCCAATGAGGTAGCCTCATGGTTGGAGGGTGGTAGGTGTAGATCTATAATGTGAATAGCATTGTTCTCTGCTCTTGTGTAACTTACAATCTAGAGGAGGAAAGACTGGTGTGAAGCAACACACACAAGCAAAATAATAGGATACCAAGTGAATATTTAAATATCGGTGGTCATGTTAGCATTATTAAGCCTTGGCAGGTGGACAGGTACCTTAAGGAGAGTTTTTAGCTTGGTTGTGAGTGACACAAAGGACAATTAGAAGAAAATGACTTCGAAAACTCCATTTCTGGGGCTTCCTAACCCCACTAACAGCCCACGAATGAACCTTATTTGGGATGAAGTCAATAAGCTTTTGGCGTCTAGTCCCAGGCTGCAAAACTTCAGGGAATTTGGCATTATCTCATCCACTGTGCTAATCACCAGCCAGGAAGCCATTACACCTTCCTGAGGCACTTATCTTGGGCGATTCAGAAGCACAGCTGCCTCTGAAGTCCTGAGATGGGCTCGCAGACCTCTCTCCACCCAGGCGTTGCTGGCCAGCCACGGGTCCTTTTTTTAAAAAAGGACCTTAAAGTGACCCCCCCGGATGCATTAGCAGGAAGGGGTTCCTGGGATTACTGGCTGGGTGCAGATGGCCCTTACTGGCCGCTCTCTGGTATAAAGCACACGCAGGTGTTAATGGCAAGACTGTCCGTTAGCAGAAAGGAGAGGGAGGCAGCAGCTTTGTTTCCCCATTTCTTTCCAAATGTGTTCCCAGCCCCCTTGCTTAACATCATGTGGGGTATGCAGGGACCTCGGGAGCCGTGCCTTCTCTTTCACAGACCCAGGGAGGTGCAAGGAGATCACCCAGTGACAGAGATGGGAGCCAAGCCAGACCCAGCACTCAGGTCATCAGAGCCCAGGTCTGAGAGGCACACGGGACAGCGAAGGGGGAAGCAAGTGGGGCTGGGTTCACGTCATGCCCTGTCACAAGTTTTCCTCTATAAAATGGAAATAACCCTATAGGAGGGTGTGCATGAGAAATTCTTGAGATAGTGTAAGGTACCTCGCATGGCCCATGGAGCATGCGTTCCAGAATGTTTGCATCGGTTCTGTCCTGTGTGATCAAAATACAACTGAGCTTAGCTGGATATTTGTGAAACCTAACCTCCCAAGAGCATGTCCAGTAAACTCAAAAACGAGTCTAGTGTATGTGTCCAATATATACATTGGCCCTTACCAGGGAGCAGAGCCCCCAGGGCAGGCAGGATAATCAGACAAGGCTCCCCCCACCCCCGCTCCACAGAAATTGATTTTGAAAAAATCAATGGGATTTGGGCAGGTGGATTTCAAGTTGGAGTGGTGAAGTGGGTAACCAACCGTGGTGATGAGGCTTGTGGTGACGGGGGACCCGAGCCTGACTTTGGTGCCAGGTTGGGGAGAATCCTGAAGCCAGAGCTGGAGATTAGAAAGGGCAAACCGGATGGGTTTGATCAGATTCAGCCAGCCAGGAGTGGTGGGGAGCCGCTCTCCCACAGAACCAAAGACCTGAGGAACCTGGAGGCCCCTGGCCCCTTGCCCTGCAGTCCAGGCTGTCAGGCGACTCTACAGAAGTGCTCCCTGTGGGGAAGGCGGCAGTTTCCAGGCTGCAGCTGGAGGTCAGACCCCTGCCTCTGTCCAGACCTCTGGTTTCGTTCCTGGCACCTCTGCTTGGGTCCGAGCTCAGTCGTCCTCCAGTGGGATTTTTGGAATCTCTCATGCTGAAAACCGGGAAGGCAAATAAAACTCATAGACCAAATATGTGGTTGTATGTGAAAAAAGGAGAGATGGATAATTGTGCATCACTGCCAGTTCAAAAGGAAATGAACAGCCCCAATTCTCCTGGGCTCCTAGCTACGAGGGCGTGAGCCAGGCATCTTGACTCTTTCAGGCCTCAGGCTCATTCAGGAGGTGGCTTAGGCGCCAAGAATATTTGGTGCAACAGAGTTGCTGAAATGTCCTAGCCCTGGACAATGTCTTACAGGCACTTTATACTCTCTGGAGGAAGCGGGGAGGGAGGCTTTCATAGCACCTCAACCACGGGCTGCAGTTGTCCAGATGGGCCCTTAGCAGGAGAAGAGACTCAAGGGGTTTAGGGACGCCATCCCATGTCCCAGGCTTGGAGGCTATGGCAACACAACTTCCCCAAAAATGAGCCAATGAAGACATTGGATTGTGTGCTAAGTTCCTTTGGGATCTAAAGCAAAGTGCTCCCAGCTCCTACTTTGAAATGGCTCCAGCTACGAGTACCCTCCTTTAGAGCATGGGAGCAGAGGCCCATGTTCCCACACTGTGTCACAGAACCATAGGAGAATTACCCCTGTGGCATAATTTATTTCCCAAGCCAGAACCTCATTACCATTTAAGGAGACACTAATCTCATAAGAGGATTATATAGGAAATTTGATATAGCAGTTTCCCCCCTCTTTCTTTGCTCTCTGTTTGGCGGTTCAGGGTCAAGAATATGACCCTTTTTTTTAAAACAATGTTAGGCAAGAAATGCATTTGCTAAACTGTTGAGTGTTGGTTCTGGAGCTGAAAAAAAGCAGTGTGTTCTTCGAGTTGTGACCACAGCAGGCCAGCCATGATTCCAGGTGTTTTAAATCCTCAGTTCTCCAAAGCTCAGGTGGTGCCTTCTGAGACTGCCCCAGCAGGTCCATTCTCTCCCTTGACCTTGTTTAACAGGCTCCTGTTCTTACTTTGCATTTCATTGCCTCTTTCCAGCTCTCCAACTCTAGGTACTGTGTCTTTTTCTTCCTGGATTCCCTCCACTGGACTTCAATAAAGACCTTGCCCACGATTAGCCAGAGGAGCGCTTCCTGACAAGTCACTTCAGAGGGAGACAGCCTTAGTGAACATCCCTCAGGCGACTGTAAATAACCAGATGTTTTCAGCCAGAGTCTCCACACCTCCATGCAGGGAGAGTGTTGTATTGATAGACTATACCAGCAAGTGTACTACTTTACCTTATTTATAAGAAAGAACTAGGGAATGCTGTTGAGGAATGACGTCTAGAGTAGACAATCGCCACTACTAGTTACTACTGTTGGAACTAGTGAGTTCTCGTTCTGCCACTGCCACTTTCCAGTGAGATGATCTTGGGCAATTCACCCTCAAGTCTCAAGTTTTTCATCTGAAAAATGGGAGTGAGAGTATCCGCCCCACCAATCCTGTGCCAGCACTGGGATGATGGCTGTGAATGCCAGGAAGCACAAGTGAGATAAGAATGTTCATGATGCATTTATGAGTCTGGCAAATAAAACAAGACACATCCCAGGTATAGATAAGGCCCTCATTCAACCATTTTCTCTTGGTCTATGAGGAGTACCGGAAAGATATGTTTTAATTTATATTTTGTGTTTATATATTGTATTTATTCACCTATTCACTTATTATCACCACGGCTAAAATGCCTTCTACTGTTGTAGCCTGGCACTGCGGAATATGGAGGTTTGATATATGGCTTTCCCCAGTGAGTGTATGATCTCAGGATGTGCTTTAAAGGCTCCATTTTCTCTTCTCTGAGTCCCAGACCAACTATGAATGTGGAAAGATAGTTTGTCCTCAGTGACCAGGCTGAAAGGTATTTGTTCACTATCCCCTGGACTGCAGTGAGGTTTCAAATCCTCTAGAGCTAGGAAATCAATTAGTGATTTTTCTTGGGGATGAGAGCAGGTGGACTTTCTTCAGGATGTAGCCCATAGGTGCATAATGGGATACCTCATCACCCTTAAGACCTAGAGGAGTCCTTGCCTTTCTGTGTCAACTAGACAGAAGGATTCCGGGGCTGGCCAGACTCCATATTTCTTGTGAAACTCCTGGCTTTTGTTTGTTTTGTTTTGAATTAATCTTTCTTTCCTTCTCCTTAGATTCCTGCCATTTTATTATTTGAATTATTTGTCAAGTGCCAGGCTTTTGTTTTTCGAATGCTCTTGCCGTCCCTTCTGTGCTGTCTCCCACCACCCAGCTCTTGTGCCCTGGCCCCTCCCCATGCACCCCCACCTCCATCCCATACAGCAGGCTGCCCCCTCCCTACCTTCTGATTGCCCTTCTTACCAGCTTGATCTTCCTGGCAATCCTCCATTTCCCTTTCTCTAATTGTTAGAAGGTGAACTGGCCCAAGGTATGTTTGAGGGGGTAGGTTCAATTCCTTTCAGAGGTGTTGCACTTTTAAAGAGGATGTTTTTAAGAACTGAATAATACTACTACCTAGTGTTGATGAAGAGGTAAGAATTTCTTCATGTGCTGCAAGTGGGGATGTAATTGATGAAATATTTCTGGAGGGCAATATAGCCAAAAATATCAAGACTTTCAAAATATGCATTCCTCTTGATCCAGCAACTCCACCACTAGGTACTTTTTTACCTAGGTAATTTTTTACTTTATACAGTAAAGTATAAAGGATATTCTTTTTAGTGTTGTCTAAAAGATTGAAAAACAGGAAAAGATCTCAAATAGGGGTATGATGTAGGTACTCAAAAAAAGTCAAATTAGGGGCCGGCCGAGTGGCGCCTTGGTTAAGAGCTGGCTTGGGATGCCAGAGGGCCCC
>NW_017731745.1:358702-386108 GCF_001890085.2 Hipposideros armiger | reverse complement strand
ACAATTGATTAATACTTGGCTTATCGATACTATGGGAGACTATGCAGTCACAATAATAGAAAACATAGTGAATAAAATACCGAGATTTCCAAAGTGACAAAATTTGCAGGTCATAATATTATGTTTGGTTGATTATGTAATGGTTGAGTAGTCTCTGCCTGGGTTTGAATCCAGGCTGTGCCACTTACAAGCTGTGTGACCATGGACATGTTTCTTAACATCTCTTAGTTCCAGTTTCCTCATCTGTAAAATGAAAGATTAATAGTACCTACTCAGGGATTGTTGAGATTGAATGATTAAACACATGTAACGTGCTCAGACTAGTACCCAGCACATACTAATACATGTTAGCTACTATTGTTAAAAAATGATTCATATTTGAAATATGAGCTTCAGTCATTGTTAATATACAACATTGGTTTGTTGTAACAAATGTACTATACTTATGTAAGATGTTAATGACAAAGAAAAGAAGGTATTAGCACCCTCTGTATTTTCTTTGTTGTTTTTCTGTAAATCTTAAGCCATTCTAAAAAATAAAATAAAAAGCAAACCTTTGGAAAAAATTATTCCTGCATGTGTATACATACATGCACAAAATGACATGAAAGACTGAAAGGAATATATTGCAAATTACCTTTGGGTAGTGAGATTATGGTGGTTTTTTAAATTTTGTTTCCCTATTATACAGTTACTATTGTGAACTTTTATAATAATAGCATTACTAGAAATTCATAGGGACATACAAAGTGGGAGGAAAAATGATCGTTTCTTAAGGACATAGGTAAAATACCAGAAAGTCTGCAGAGAATGTCTATGTGTATATGTGTTTTGGTGTCAGGCAGTCCTATACCACCAGCTACAACCTTTTCCTTTTCAATAAAATCACAAGCTAACTTTTTATTGGGTGTTGCAGTCTACATGTAACAGGACTTTACAGTTTGCCATGTACCAACTTTCAAATATCTTTCAAAATCCTCAAATAAACCTCAAACTCTGCTGACATTGAGGCTCACCTAGGTTTAGTGGCCTGTCTGGTACCACCCTGTTAATAAAGGAGAAGCCAGGTATGGAGTCCTGTGTTTAAAGGCCAGGGCAGTGCGCTCTTTACCTGCCTGCAGAGAGCCCGGAGGAACGGGGCATCCCACTGCCTGCTCTCAGGGTTCTGGGCAAGAAGAGACAGGGTTTCCCCCATCCGTGGTAGGAATCAGACAAGGCTTAGTCTCTCTGGACTTGCTCCTTTTTAACCCTGGCATCCTGCAAAGTTTAAATCAGTCTTTAGAGTACGATAGGAGAAAAGAAGGCTATGCATTTAGGATCCAGTGACTTTCTCTCTTTCTTTCAGTGCACTGGGAATGTCATAATCATCTTGCATTATCAGTCGGTCCATAAGGTAAAATTAATCATCTGTCACATAGAAATTTAAGTTCTGTTATTGTTTTTTGGCATTCGTAGGCCATGTTTTTGTTACATCAAAGTGTTCATGCCAAATATTTGGGATCGAAGGCGTAAACAAAAATCAATCCTGTGACTTGTAGATTTCTGTCTATTTGTCTCCAGAAGATGGATAGACTGGCTGCCCCACACCCGCTTCTGGATTTGAAAGTTAACTTTCATCTGAGCCATAAGGATAACATTTAAGAGATCAATACCGCACCGGAAGTTTTAGCAAAGAAAGAATAAACTAGCCCGGGTCTCAGTCATCATAACAGATGTTTGCTTAGGAAGGACAGGACGCTGGTGGGCAGGTCTCAGAAACTGTTATTAAATGAGAACATCTAAAGGGTTCATCTGACACTTTGGGATTCGACCTTTTATCCTCAGTTTTTTCCATCTGCCTTATCTCCTTCCCCGGGGGAAGCTCTTTTGCTGACAATTTGAGTTCTGAAGAACAGAAACCTCAAACGGGCCTCTGGCTTTCGGGGAATGACCACTGCAGTTTTAATACAAGGGGGGTGGAGACCTGTTTTTGATCTTTCTAATGCCTTGCTTTCTCCTTTGCCCTGCTTCAACACTCACCACGCTTGTTTCCAAAACAAGTATAATGATAAAAACCTGTATAAACATTCTTGAATTTGCCACCAAGTGTATCTAGTAGCTTGCAAGAATCTGGGGGGTGTTTGCTGAGGAGAGAAAGCAAGTGAGAACAGGACAGTGTGAAGGCTTGAATGCTTGAGTGGATGTTTCATGTTTGAAATGTTGGAGGCAAAAAAAGGAGGCAGGGAGAAAACCCGTTTTGGAGTATAGCCTCCTGTGACAGGAAGTTCTGTGTTGAGGGTGAGACATTTGCTCTCCTGCCTACACAAAGGAAGTAATAATAATAACCATAATAATGATGATGATGATGATTGATGATAAATATTTACTGTCAGGCATAGTTTCTATGCATTTGATATAAATGAGCAACCCTATTAGATAAGACCTGTTGTTAGCCCCAGTTTGCAGATTGAGAATGAGGCATGAAGGGAATCATTGACTTGCCCGTAGTCACACTATTAAGTGGAGCTGGAGGCCAAGTCCACTTTTTGCACTATGTAGTCTGTTTTTTCCTTGTCCTAAGAGCTCACCTGGCTCAGAACACTGCCTTCCCTCCAGGGGCATTCAGGGAGAACTTCTCTCTATGAGTCAAGGTCCATAGTGTGGATCCAAGAGGACACGTTGTCCTCAAATGTTACAGCCATGGAGCTGAGTGGCCATTCTGTTCCTCCAAACCTGTGGTCTCAGGGCTGATTTCCCTTCTTTCAGCTCGCTCTCTGCCAGGCTGGCTGGCTGTTAGCATGTGGTTTTTCATGTGCCTGGGCCAGGGATGAGAGTCCAGGTGATGGAAAGGCAGCACACGCATAGTATAGATGGGATGTGGGCGGTTGGGGGATGGAAGCCAGATCTGGATGACACCATATGGCAAGCTGGCTTATGAAACTGTTCACCTCAAAGTCTTGAGAGGCACCGACTAACGCTTTGAAACCCATGGTGGTGCGCTGGGAAGTGTGGAATGTAACTCAAGTCATAATTCATTTTTCCTCTAAAGCTTCAGACATAGCTCTCTGGGTAAAGGAAGAACAATAGTAAGACTGCAGGGAGGCGACAACACAAGGAAATAATTGCATCAAGATGGGTTTGGGCTGTGTCCTTGCCCAGCCCACTGCCTTCATCATGGATGGGTCTGGGGTGGCTGTTTCTTTGAAAAGTAATAGGGAGCTTAACGGGCTTTGGAAGTGATCACTGGTCAGGGGAATACAGATGGAACTTGGGTGCAGTTCTTTTACAAGGCTGAAATGAGCTCAGCAGCACAATAAAGGAGGATGTTTTAAGGGGGTTGGACTAAAGGAGTGACTCGTCCATGGGATTTTCCAGCTGAATGTAATGGGAACATCATGGCGCTTCAGTCTTTCTTGGTATTACATCATTTAACAAACAAGAGTTATTGAGCATTTTTTCAAGTGCCCAGAAGTGTTCCATGTGCTCCTGCTGGGGGATCTCCAGGGAGGAGCTGGAGGGACATAGATGCAGAGCTGCCTTTGAGGGGCCCAGGATTGGAGGGGGACGAAGGCCTGAAAGTTTAGGTAGATCTTACTTGGACTTGGGGGGAGGGGACCGGAAGGAACAAGCTGTGCTAGGAAGGGAGGGTGGAACAAGGAAGGCCTGGTGTAGTAGGAGGGCAATATGGCTGAAGCATAAGGGGGTGGGAGAACGAGTTGAAAATTCCAGTTGGGGCCGAGTTTTAAAGAATGTTAAATGCCAGCAGGGGAAGTTGTGACTCGTGGCAGTAGGAATTCCAAAATTGAAGATTTTAACTTTGTTATTTGGGAGTGAGGTGCCTAGGGGCCTTTTGTCCTTAAGTCTTGATTCAGGACCCAAGTTCATGACTATTCTAAACACTCTTGTGTTATGCCTGATTGTTGCAGATCTCTACCTTGGCCCTGTGGGTGTTTACCGTTGAGGCAGTTGAGGCTCCGAGAGACTGTCCTGGGTCATATGGGCGGAGGCATGGTGAGAAACCCCGGCTCTGGGCTCTTTTTTCCCATGACAAGAAGCTGAAATTCTGTGAGATCCTAGTTCTAGTTCCCTCTCCTCCAGAGAGCTTGTTTAGGTCTGGGGAAGGACCTGACACAAGACTGCGTCGTGCCAGCATCTCTGAGCCTCAAGGCATGGGGGAGCCAAGGTGATGGAGGGGGGTTCAGAACTTCCAAAGCTAGTCTGGGAAAATTCACCCCTTTCAAGCCCCCATGACCTATATTAGTCTCATAGGCTATAGGCACATTACCTTTTCATAATACTTAGAAATTGGTTGATGGATGGAAGGGAGGTGCAGCATTGGAAAAAAGATTGTTTATGTCTAGAGTCACTTTCCTTGACATTGAACGCTTAGAGGTTGAAGTATTTATTACCCCTAAGTTATAGACGCTGAAGAAAGAGATGGAGCTGCCTAGAGTGGAAGCAAGCAACAAATGTGTATTGAGCAGCTCCTATGTGCAGGAATTTTGCTCGGTCCTGGGGACTGGGGGGCAGGGGAGAAGGGGGAATATAAGGTAGGTAATGCCCCTGAAGAGCTACCCGGGGCATTACCTACCCCGGGTAATGGTCCTCAATGCCAAAGAGGTGGTGAAAATAGAGAACACTGGAGGAGGCATAAGGAGTCAGGCTGGGGCCTGGGAAGGAACGCATTTGGGGTCCAGTGAAAGGCTGATTTGGAGACTGGCACATGTGGTAGTCCGTGGGCAGGATGATAGATAGTTGAGCCTAGCTGGAGCACTGGGCATTTGCAGTGGCACATGAGGTATGAGAACACAGGAGAAAGTGCAGAGGAAGCGGGTGCCGTTGTGGAGGAACTGAGTGTGACCCCATGGGCAGAGGGAAGTTTTGGGGAAAGCGGCATCATGATGATGTCTGCCATGATTGTACGCCAGCCACTTGGGTTTCCGCAGGGAGGTGGATTAATGCTGAGGAGAATAAGGGACGATGTAGGAGCCACGAGGCCTGATTCTATGAGGACTGGCACCAGGGGCGGCAATGGCACCAAGGGTAGGCACAGCAACTTATGAAGAAGGACTTGAGGGGTTCAGTGACTGACCAAATACGAGGGGCAGAGTGTGGGAGGACCCAGCAACGACTTCGAGTGAAGGGCCTGGGAGAAGCGGCTGCAAAAGGCTCTGGCGCTTGTCCAGCATGCTCTCCAAGTTCTTTGTATATATCTTTTCAGAAGTTATTGTATAAAGTCAGCATATATCAGTTCTTGTGTATATCAAATGTGTGTGTGTGTATACAAAGGCACACAGAGACAGGAAAGCTAATGTGCCTGTCCTCTCCAGAGGGGAGAAAAGTAATTTTGTAGTTGGGGGAGGGAAGGCCCATGGCATTTTAGGAGCAGCTGGTTTGCAGAGAAGGAAACTTGAGCCAACCCTGGAGAGAAGTGCTGTGGCTCTGGGGAATAATTAGAAAGCAGCCAAAACCGTGTCCCCACTAGCAGTGCCAGTAGATAAGGTTGGGGCCAGGGGCGGGGGGTACAAGCCATCTGGAGCTCCCTGTGTCCTGCCTGCACGGCTGTGGATGAGTTTGTTGTTGGAAGCGGAAGTGAAGGCTAACTGCCACTGATCTCCAACTCCGCACGATTCCTTTCTTCCTTCTGTCCAAGTTTGGGCCTCTTGTAAGGACTCCGGGCAGTAGAGAGCTTTGTGCCATTAGGCTTCACACTGTCTACCTGGTTAATGTAGATGGCTTAGCGATTGAAGAGGAAGGGGTGCGTTTGAGGATGCGGTGGGGCAAGAGACATGAATCTATGTCACCCACTGAATGACTTGAATAATCAAGGGTTAAATATTTCTCATAAGACTGACTTCTCTTTTCTCTCTTAGTTGGGAGCGTTTGCTTTTTAACCTCTCTCTTTAAGGACAGTTGCTTCTCCCCTTCTTATTTCGGCCGTGATTCCCTTACGCAGAACATATACTCACATTAATAATCCCCCTTACCCCACAGGAAAAGTGCTGTGATCGATATGTAATGGCCCAAACAAGATGTAAAGCTGGATAAGTGAAGTCCCTCTTCAGTCTTCTGATTGGGATATTCACGTCCCTGTGACTAGCAGCTGTTACCCTCACCCTCACCCCAACTGCCCAGGTGCCATGCTAGGCCTGGGGAGATAAAGATGAATGGGAACCTGTCCCGGAGGAGCCCAGGTTTTCCCTAAAGTTGTTCCTCATTGTCAAGGCCTGTGCCTCAGACGATTGGCAAGGGGCAAAGTGGGCTCAGTGACCCTGGGCGTTGGAGCAAATTCCCAGGGCTGTGGTTCTTAAGGCTTGAGCAGTTGGCCCAGACAACCCCATCCTTCCCACTGCCTCAGACAGCACACCTCAAACAGGCTACCAGGTTTCTTAGCAGTAACTTGGATTCTTTGCTCTTCCTAGACAAAAAGAAATTGGAATTTGTTGGGAAATATTTCACACCAAGTGGTTGAGCTGTTGAATTCACTTTCTCAGACAGGCTATTGCAAGCTTTGAATCCCGTTAAATTGGGAATCCTGTGATTCACTGATGAATTCAGGAATCAGAGAGCAACTTGACTTGTGAGAAGCAAGGGGTGAATTTTCTCATATTTGACTAACTAGGGACCAGGGTATGTGTGACACTTTAGGGAGAATTGGCGACAGTGATCAAGTCAGGGGAAGGAGCCTAGAGGAAGCTGTGAGAGGAAGCAGCAGTCCCCCATAGCTGCTTGGTTTGAATGCTTCGGAGGATGGCATCTTCAATCCGCCTGTGACAAAAGGCTCTGGGTTTTTCATACTTCCCTCCAGCTGCATTTTGTTGATTTCCTAGGTTGTTCCTGGGGCCCCGTTCCACCCCTGGGGGACATGCCCACCTGTGCTGCTGGCAGCCGCAGAGCCTTCTAAGGTGTGTGTGCTCTGGGCAGCTGGTTCTGTTCCTGAGCTTTTTACATAGCAGATGCCAGCTCGAGGGTCACAGCTCCCGGGCTGTGTGAGGTCAAGGCGTCTGGCTAGGCTGACATGGACCGAGGGTTGCACTCACAGGTTGTGCTCATCGGATCGCTGGCTTTTCTTTTCCTCGGCACTGCTGGGAGGTTGGCAGGCTTATTTCACACTCTGGAGGCTGCCACAGCCTCTGTCCCTGTGGAGTGCTGATTTTGCACATCTGGCTTTCTACAGGGGCACAGCTGAGCACGGTCATGGAAGTTTACTGGGTTTGGTGGTGGTGAGGTAATCTTGAAGCAATCAAAGGGAATCAGGGATAATTTGCAGGCTTCAGCAGGACGGTCATATTGTTAACACAATTAGCTCCATTAATCCTTCCTAATCATCTAAGGTAAGCAGACAGCCTTTGAAGTCAGAGAAAGCATCTTTATGAAGAAAGGAAAAGATGAAGCGATCAACTCCTTTTTTCTCCAAAGCACTTATCACTGTGAATCTTAAACAAAACATTAAAAGCAGCTACCACCTAGTTGATGTGTGTGAGAGGACCAGAGAAAGGGCTGGGGGAGTCTCCTTAGAGGGGACAAATGAGGGCCAAAATGGCCAGCTGTGACTTGGGTTTACTCATCCCTTTGTCTCCAGCAGGGTATTGGTTAGGTTGGTTGGGGCAGGAGATGGGAAGTGTTTGGGTTAAAGGAGGTACCCTGCTCCCCAGTTGAGGTCTTTAAGAAAACCTAGGATTAGTCATGGACATCAGTCCAATTGGGACATTGAAGGTGTCTACTTCCTCCCTCCTTCCCTATTTTCCTCCTCTTCCTCTTGTTTTTGTCTTGTTATGGAAATTTTCAGACCTATACAGAGGTAGGCAAAGTAGAATAATGACCCCCATGTGTCTACCGCCCAATTTCAACAGTCATCATGACCAATGGCTGATTTTCCAGTTGGTATTTAATTATCAGCACCCCTTGCCTCTGTGGGGTTCTCGTTTTTTAAACTTTATTGGGGAACAGTGTGTTTTTTCAGGACCCATCAGCTCCAAGTCAAGTCGTTGTTTTCAATCTAGTTGTGGAGGGCACAGCTCACTGGCCCATGTGGGAATTGAACCAGCAACCTTGGTGTCATAAGCTTGCACTCTAACCAACTGAGCTAACCGGCCACCTCCATGGGGTTTTCATATTTGTTGTGTGTTGCTCACCTGTTGATAAATGAAGGGGCTTCCAGAATTTCTGATAGAAATTTCTCATCTCTTCTTTCTCTTCTTCCTTAGAAGATCATGGGGCCAACAATTTAGGCTGACATGGAGGTTTTCTGAGCCTAGGAAGCTACACATAGGACAGGAGAAGTAAATGGGGGAGGCCGGGAAAGCCTCAGAGCCTCGGTGCATGTGGTGGGCGAGATGGATTCGTGAGTCGGATTAATTTTGCATTTTTATTTTTAACTGTTTATAAGTCTACTTATCTTCAGCAAACCTGCCCACTCTGGAGCATGTTTATCCACAGGAATGAATGTAGGAACAATAGCTTCCATAACAGCAGGTCTGTTAGCATCATCTTCACTTAGCCTTGGCTCTAAATCCTCTCACTCCTTTCCTGTGTCTTGCCTTAGAACACATGAGGCTGCCCCTGTGGGCACTGTGTGGCTCTGCAGCCTAAGAGGGCACCTTGGGCAGGGGGCTCCAGCACCAGCCTCTTGCTCCAGTGTTTTTCTGCAGCAGACCTGGGACTCAGGGTGCCCCACTGCAGACCCCTGTCACAGCCTCCTGACAGAATTTTGGAGTTGGTGTGTTTACTAGTCAGAGAGAAAGAGAATGAGAGAGAGATGTTCTTGCCATCTCTTTTGAAGACATATAGAAAGCTAAAAACAAACAAACAAAAACCGCACAGCTTTTATAAGCCACATGTCTGTGCCAAGTGTGTATGTTTGGTCATGCTGGTTTGGAGGGAAGTCAAAGTAGGCCCCACCCAGGGTAGTAGAGGTCAGGCCTCTGTGTCAAGGTCTTTTCAGATGTCTGAGCATGTCTCTCATCTTCCCAACCTCTTTGTGTTGGAAGGCTCCTAGGATCAGTTCTCAGCCCTCCAGTCTCATGGCTCAAACTACAGATCTATATCCCTTATCCAAAATCCTTAGGGCCAGATTTTAGAAATTCAGACTTTTTTGATTCTAGAAGGTTAATATAGTATATATTCTGAATATTACATAACACCTCCCAGCAGATTCTTGGGCGGCCCTTTATGGTGAAACAAATTTATATTTCTGTAACACAATTGTATAAATTCACACTAAGTGGAATAAATATAGACAACAAATAGCCTTGGGTCAGATTGGGTCAGGGTTTGTTGCCAAATGATTTTGACGTAAATTGCAAAAAGAAAAAGAAAAAGTAAAGTCCAGCGTTTAGAGCTTTTGGGTGTCAGAATCGTGGGTCAGGGATTTTGAATGTATACCATCTATTTGCTAGTGGCTACCAAATTCATCTTAAGCTTGGACCTTTCTCCTGAACTTCAGGGTCATATATCCAGTTGTCTCTCGCTGTCTCACAGTTGTCTCCAACTAAGTCTGTCCAAGGTCTGTTTCTGATGCCCACCTTCCCCTCCGCTCCACTCGCAGTCTCTTGCTCAGCCAAGGGTAGCTCCATCTTTTGCTCGGACCCAAAATCTCCGTGTTAGCCATGAGCCCTCTCTTTATCTCACATACTGCATCCAATCCATCAGCCATCCTTTTGGCTCTCCCTTTAAAATAGCTTCCGAAGCTGACCATTTCTCATTACTCCCACTGCGCCCAACCCTTCCTAGCCACAGCCATTTCTCGCCTGGATTGTTATGATAGTCTCCAACTCTCGCCTGGGTTATGGCAATAGCCTCCTAAATGGCCTTCTTGCTTCCTCGTGTGTGCCTAAGGTCTACTCTCCACACAGTAGCCAGAGTGAGCCTTTCAGAGTGTAAGTCACAGCAAGTCACTGCTCTGCTCCAACTCTCCTCTGGCTCCCCGTCTCGCTCAGAGCCAGAGACCAAGCACTGACGGCACTCAGCCTCTCTGACCTCATTTCCCACTGCTCTCCCCCTCACTCTTGCTCCAGACACACCCATCTCCTATTCCTGGCAAAGACCAGTCCTCCCCTGTCTCTTCCCTATGCCTGTTATGCTCCTATTATCCTCCCAGAAATCTGCCGGGCTGGCTCATGTGAGTATCAGGAAGGCCTTCCTTGATAAATTAATAGAAAAATTATTATTACACACAGTCGCCAAACCTAAGCTTTGAAACCTCCCTTCTTGCAACTAAGGCATGACATACTCTAAATGAAAACCGGCAAAAGGTTCGACACATTGGAAAAGATCTATGAAGTAAAACTAGCTTCCAGCTACATCTACTCCGGGCAATAAACAAAGCAGGGACTCTTATAAGGATAGATTTGAAAGTTTTACACTTTATTTTCCTTTGACGTCTTTGAAAGGCTGAGGACTTCCATTGTGCTTCGGGAGTGGTTCATTTCTTCTATTGATTTCAAGCCCTGCCTCTCTGAATTAACTAGTGATTGTAGATGGCCCTAAACCATCCTCAAAGTAGGAATGCGTTCATAGAATCTCTTTAATATGGTTTATAACACAAGATAACATGTGATGTAGCTCTTTTCTGTCCAGAATATTATATAGAAATCTCATATCTATGACACACAGCCATGGATTACGGAACTATTCTGACATTCAGAGCTTGAACAATGTACACATCCCCATTGCTGTGTGCTTCAGAAAGCACCTTCTCTCCTAGCTCAGAGGTTGGTGTGGGCTTCAGCACATGGATGTCTAATCTGTGTGCCCGGCTGCCTCAGCCTGCTCATTTTATACGGCCTGAGACTTCAGCTCTGGAACATTTTCTCAGGTGCCTGAATCGATTGCTTAACCTTACTGCTCACTGTGCCTCAGTTTCCTTACCTGTAAACGATGGGATTGAGCTACATAATGTTCTTCAAGCAAAAACAGATTTATTGTTTGATTTTTTTTAAAATCACAAGTTATAGTAGAAAGTAGAAGAAAAGTACCAAGTTTAGAAAACTATGGATATGCACAAAGGAAAGAAATGACATTATTCCACTCTCCCCTAGATAACCTTTTTTTCCTTTTGTGTATGTACCTACCCATATACATTTTGTTTTTACAAAATTGGATTGTAAAATATGTATTCCTTTATCATCTCATTTTTCCTGCACTTAATGCCATGTTTTGAATATCTTTCCATGTCATTAAGCATAATTCGACAAGTTGTTTTTTTTTCACTATGACATGGTATGTAATGATTTGAATATGCCACAATTTATTTGAATAGTTTGCTATTATTGGACAATTAGTTTCTAATTTTACACTCTTTAAAAATGCTGTAATGATCATCTTTGTATTGAAATTGTTTTGCACATGTGTGATTTGGGATAAATTCCCAGAAGTAGAATTGCTAGGTCAAAGGATTTTTGTTATATAATGCCAAACCACTCTCTACAAATTTTGTGCCAACTTACAGTTTATCAGCAGTGTGTCAGAGGGCCTATTTCTCCCCACTCTCACCAGCACTGGATAATATCATTTAAGATAACATGTTTTTCTTAATTTTCCATTCAACGTGGTCTTAGGACAAATGTGTTTGTTTCGTTGCCTATTCAAGACCCAATTTAAGTAATAGAAAAGGAAAAAGTATGTGTGTGTGGGGATTTTGTAACACCAAGTAAGCAGAAAACAGGCTTCATCAAGCTATTATATTTCAGTGAATTTCTGAGGGTGAAAATAGAGGGCAAGGTGGCAACTGATGGAATAGAATAGAGGTACTGAAGAACCCAGAGTATGTGCAGAGGCCTAGAGCCAGCTGTTTTCCAGAACCTTAAAGGGCTCCAGGTTTGGAAACTGTAGTTATTTACCTTGGGGATGAGGAGTAAGATCTGCAGGTGAAAATATGTGACTATCTGAAGGTCTGTATGTGAAACGAAATACTTACTACTCTTACAGCTGAAGGACCTGGAGCCAGACCCTATCTTCAAGTGTAAAAAAAAAATTGGAAGATTACAAAAGAAATGGTCTAATGGTTTGGTGAGAACTACCAAGGCTGGTGTGAGGATCCCCTGCTATAATGGTGGCTGCCACTCTCTAACCCTACGACAGATGGGCCAGGGGCCATAGAAATATGTTGCACTCATAAACCAGAAAATGAAAAAGATGCTATGAGAAAGAAGACATAAAAATAGGAATACACTTCTGGAACTTAACGTATCAGTGAAAGTGTTGTAAGATAAAGTCAAGGAAATCTTCTAGAACATGGACTAAAATGATAAATGGAAATATATATGTAACAGATCGTAAGAGGCATAGGGATTAATCCTATTGGCCCAACCTCTGAATAATAAAAGTTTCATAGAGAAAATGG
Source organism: Hipposideros armiger (assembly GCF_001890085.2). Taxonomy (NCBI): domain Eukaryota; kingdom Metazoa; phylum Chordata; class Mammalia; order Chiroptera; family Hipposideridae; genus Hipposideros; species Hipposideros armiger. Next base: position 373,786 of record NW_017731745.1, on the reverse strand, counting down.
AGAAGAGGACAATAGCAAAGAACAAACAGAAGAGTGTCTCCCACAAGTTCAGTTTCATTCAATACATTGAATCACAAAGAAACACACCCTAAGATCATTGTGAAATTTCAGAACTTCAAAGATAAAAAAAGACCTTCAAACTTCCAGAGAGTCAAAACAAAACAAAGTTATCTACTAAGCAACAGAAATAAAGCTGACATCAAAGTCCATTGTCAACATTTATGTTAGAAGTAAGTTCTGAGAATGACTTTTTTTAGCCTAGATTTCTATATCCAGCCAAACTATCAATCATGTGTGAGGACAGGCATGCAAGTTCTTAGAAAGCTGGCTTTCTACACACTCGCTTTTAATCAATATTTCCATTAGAATGTACTTTATTGTAAAAAAATAAGGGAATAACTCAGAACAAGGAAGATGATGGATTCCAGCACCAGCAGGTTTACTCAACACAGCAGTGAAAAGAAGTGACAGTACCATAGCTGTGCAGCAGACCAGAGAGCGGTCAGTCTAGGTTAGGACCATGAAAGGCAAACCCTGAGAGAAAAGAACCCTGGGAAAGCTTGAAGATCTGAGAAAGGCAATTGGTAAAGTGAAAAAAGAAAAATCATTTGAATTCGATACTAGTTATTTTCTCCATTGAGTGGCACTTGGATTCTCACATTGGGCCCATGGAAAAGAAAGTATATGTAATGCCATTTACAAAGTCATAATAAGTAAATGTTGATAGTCTAACGTAAAGGCACAGGGGGTGGGGTGAGAGGCAGGCAGAGGCTGGGAAAGGCTGGAAGCACTAATGTCCTCTAGTTAGAATGTGGGGGGTTCAAGGGATGTTGACCAAGAAATTGACATTTTGGATTGCTCTTCGCTGTTGTAGAGAAGAGAGGAGGAACTGAGAATTGTAATGTATAATTATTTTGTGGAGGGGGAAGTGGAGGGAGATGGTGAGTGAACTAATAAATCCTCATCTATCACATCAGCAAGGCGAGAGAGAATGTCTAAAATAAGCAATCAGGAAATTGAGGCATAAGCTTTATATTTAGGGACATGGCAATGACCACCAGAAAAACTCAAATAGAAGTGATTAAAATTGGCTCCCTCTGGGGAATAATGGGGCAGGGGACTGTTGGCTTCTCATTACAAATTCACGTGTGGTTTTTGATTTTTTAAAACTGAACATATTATGATACTTAGATTTGTTTGCCTTTTAATAAGCAAATAACACAGACATGCATAGCCCAAAAGCAACTTTGGCTAATTTGATAGGCAAAATAGAAGAAAAAAAATTTACCCTTAATTTTATTTCTTAGCTTATTTAAACCAAGTGATTTTTAAGTTGATTATGACTTAAATTTCATGCTTCTATGGTTTTTAGAAAATTGTTTTTCTCATAGGACATAGTTTCAATTATATGATGAAAAGTGGTAGCAGATAGGACTTGGTAGACATAAAAATCACCATACAGTAATATTTCCAGGAGGGCATTTATCCCCAGTGTCAGGCATGCTGCATTGTATTTCTGTCTTGTCTGAACTTCACAACTGTTTTGCTGTGGGTTTGGTATACCTTCAACTATGAGCTCCAGGGCAATGAAGGAGCTTAACTTTCATTTTTCTTATGTCCAAGAAGAAACTCTGTCATCATGCATACAGTGTGAGCTCCTTGAACAGCTTACATGTTCTTTCCACAAAATCTTCTTGAGCCCATGCCATTTGTTAGACAGCACGCCAGGCCCCAAGGTAACAGGACATTGGGTCTGGAGTTGGAAGGCCCTGCTGCTTCTTGAAACTCTGAGAATGTGGACAAGCTACTTAAATCCCTAATCCTCAGTTTTCTCACCCCTGAAATGGTTAAGAATAAGGATATTGCCTCCCTCATCCAGAGAGCACAGGTAAAGCTCAATAAAAGGTGTTCATGAGAGTTGTGATTATTATTAAGAATAAAACAGTCTTTCTTCTTGAGGAGCTCAAAGTGATGAAGGACACTTATAATGTCTTGGGTTTTGAAGGGAGTTAGTCAGGAACTGAACCTCTTTGTGAGCAGACATTCATGGAAAGTTCTGCTGGGTTGTAATATTAGAGACAGGAAAGTTCATGATCTGAAGGTGATTTTTCTGGTAGCACCATCCTGAGCTCCCAACTGAGCTTGCCCTCTGTTCCACGTGGATCCATTCAGTTTCAGATGCAGTGTCTAGGGATTACCTGCTTTGTGCCCAGCCATCAATCAGGAACTGCAGAACCCCCCCCCCGCCCCCCTCAAAGGAGCATATGGTTCTGCCCTAGAGTTGCTTACAGTCGGAGTGGGAAATAGCTATAATGACCAGACAGTTTACATTCATAGGATGCTAGCTGTGTGCCAGGCACAGCTCCAAGTGCTTAAATTAAACCATCTCATTTAATCCTCGCAACAACACTATGCGGCAGGTGCCACTGACATTCTCCACTTATAGATGAGGAAATGAGAGCAAGGGCCACACAGTTTGTAACAGGAACTGGGATTTAAACCCAAGTATGCCAGCTTCAGAGCCTTAACTGACCAACACTGCAATGCATTGGCTTAGTGCAAAAAATAGGAAATGTAAAAAAAAAAAGAAAAACACATGCATGCAAATACACCCAGTAAGAGAGACCATTGCAAAGCAAAATGCAAAATGCAAAGTGGAGACTGGTAGTGGGTATTTTTCACTTCAGAACACTGGGGGGTAAGTGGCTACATTTCCTGCTGTTTGTACTCAACATCTCTTAGGGCAGGTAGGATACACAGTCACACGCTGCCATTTCCCTGAAAGAAAACAGAAAAACTATACTGTGACCGGGCAATGCCTTGCAGGCCATTACACGCTCTCAGTATTAGGTTTGGCACCTTTGGAAGTTTTCTCGGTGCAGGAAAGCATTTGCGTACACATAGAGTTATTTGTTTTTAGCCACCTCTGTCATCAGAGGGAGCCAGCTCTCTGGGTCTATTTCTGAGCCTGCTGAGAAAAGGAAGCAGGTGCTAACTTGAGTTTACTCCATTTGTGGCCTGTGGAGAGGTAGGATCTGTAACATAGGCCTCCTGTCCAGCCAACAGGACTTCCACACGGAGATGATGGCTGCTGCTCAGTTGGTTTCTGTGACCTGGTTCCAGGGGATGGGAAAGCACTATGTCAGCCGGTTTTGAGGGACATTTATTTAAGATGTGTCTGGTAACTGAAGTGAGCTGCTCTCTGGGGGATGGGAGGTTAGAAATAGTTAGCAAAAAAGGCCTTGACTTAAATTTTGTAACAACCAAGCTAACTCAAGAACACAATTTAAAAAATCAAATGGTTCAAAAGGCCATAGAATGAAAAATAAGCTCCCTTTCTTGAGTCCTAGTTTCCTAATCCTGAGGCAACCCCTGTTTCCTGTTGACTAGAACTCCTCCTGGAGATAACCTATGTGTACCAAGTGTGTGAAAGAGTATATGTGCGGTCGTATGTGTGTGTTCACTCACATACACACCCATTTTATTCACATGGTAGCCAAGCATAATAAACACATTGCTTTTATTCCCCACTTCATATATCCCAGAGATAGTTTCATGTCAGTCAGTACATTAAGATCTTTTTATTCTTTTTTTTTTTTTTTAGGGCTTGCTTAGTGATCTACCAAGTATACCATAATTTATTTAAGGGGTTCCCTATTCATGGATATTTAGGTCCTTAAGGTCCTTAAAAGCCATTCGAGAACGTTAGGTCTAATTGTCTTGTCTTACATATGAGGACATTGAGATCCACACACACAAATACAGATTTAAATAATTCAGCAGGATCTCGAACCAACATTTGGGATGGTTTTCTCACTATTATCGTATTTTGATCACAAAAGACAGAAGAAGGTGGCTGTGCCTGTGAGTGTGTTTTGCACACGTGGGTGTGCGTGTGAATGTGTGCCTACACAGGTAGGTGTGCATGATGTTGTGTGACAGACGTGCTCTTGAAAAACTCTGAATGAACCCTTTTATTTTTAAAACTGGGATATGAAATTTTAAATGCCCCAGGGGTGGGAAGATGATTTGTTAGTTAAAATGAAAATCCTGGAGCAATCCTTATGTGAAATGATGACTTCTTTTTTTCCTTTTTAAAAATCAGCTTCATCGAGGTGTGATTTACATGCAAAAAAGTGCATCTATTTTACGTGTGTGGCTTGATGCGGTTGACAAAGGTATACATTTATGTAACCACCACCCAATCATTACATATAGAAAATGTCTATCTTCCCCAAAAGTTCTTCTATGCCTGTTTTTTTAAATTGAATATATACTTCAGTATTGTAAAATACAACACTGAGAAAATCATTCAATGGCCTTCTGTGCATTTCTGCATTCAGTTTCCACCTCTACCTCCAGGAGGTATAGTTTTGTCCATATTGGTTAGTTTTGCCTATTCTAGAACATCACGTAGGTGGAGTTGTACAGTCTAGACTCTCTTGTGTTTGGCCTCCTCATAGCATCCGTTTTGTTGCGTATATCAGTAGTCCCTTCTTTAATGGTAAGTAAAATCCCATCATGTGGATGAAGTGTGGTTCGCATATTCGTTGACCTGTTGTTGGACATTTGGGTTGTCTCCAGTATTTGGCTGTTATGAATGAAGCTGCTAGAAACATTTATGTACAGGCTGATGGCTTCCCAAGTAAATCACCTCTGTAATTCTCTTGTGCAGATCCAGTTTAAAATCAGGCCATGCAACCATTGAGCCAACATGTATAAATATGTATTCAATCCCCTCCCATGTGTTGGACAGAAAGGACTCTGCCCAGCAGGGATGTACACTAAAGCCTGCATAATATTATTGCGCTGCCATGGAAGGTGTTTGGAAAAAGCAAAAATCCCCTCCCCTTATTTTATGAAAGTCAGTGCTATTGGAAGCCTGTTAGAGTACAACCCTTAAAATATTTGATTACATGTGCGCGCTCTGCTTTTCAACCAGTTAATGCTCTCTATCCATAGGCTAGTAGCATACTCCTCTTCAAATGATGAGTCTTTAACTTGATTAGCTGTTAACTTCAAAATCTGCACCCAGCAGCTGCTCAAGAGTTGCCCACCACACTGCCTCAATATTTTGTGCTTTCCAAAAACAGAAGCTAGGAGGGTGTCTGCTCTGCGAAAGTCTCCTGCTGCGTCTGGCTTGCCTCTTCCTTGTCAGGCACCTCTGGAGACCATACTGTGTCCAAGGTGCCTCCAGGGGAAAATGACCAACAGTAGAGAGGGTGCAGGACTTGGGCAGGGGGTCCTCTGCTTTGGGGAAAAAAAACAAAACAACCAACCCTGATCCTTCTGTCTTCTTCTCCCCTACACCTCCGCCTTCCTCACTCCCCACCCTTCTCTAAGCAAAAAAGAAAGTCTATTATTTAAGACTTAATGGGCGCAACGTGGGCAGTGCAAGCCTCTCTTCCTCCTTCTCATCCTTTCTGGATGCATCTTTTTTTGACTACTCTCTACATGTGCTTCTTTCTAGGCCCTAGTGTCTGACAACAGATGGAAAAGGAAGTGAAACTCAAATTGGGCATGTGTGACCTTTGCGGGCTGTTCTGTTGCCTAGAGGTCTCCGGCGAAAGTTGAGCCTATGGTTAGGAGGAAGCTTGACTGAATTTCTGACCTCCTTTGCCTTGAACTTGATTGTCCCAAAACACCGGCATGCAGCTGCCTGTGGGTCACAGTGACATGCAGCGGTGACACCTAAGCAAGCTGCCCAGTGCCGTATCACTGGTGGGGTGCTAGCGGAGTGGTCAGGGTTCCCACTGGAAAGTGTGGTGTGTGGGATGAATATTGGACTGAGAGGCAGGAGTTAGGGTGCAAGTTCTGACTCTGCCACTCACCTCAGGGCTGCCCAGCTCCAGGGGACTCATTGACAGACTGCCGAGTTGATGGTGCCCCCTAGAGTTGGGCAGTGGAATGTTCTATTTGTACTGTACTGACCACTTCCTTAACCTCGGTATTGTCATACATACAATGGTGCTAATAATACTTATTATCTCACAGGTTAATTGTGAGGAATACATGTGTGTGAAGGGCTTTGTGAAAGGTTAGGCACCATCCCCCAAAAAGTGCCTGTGAGTCTTTTTGCTTTTCAGAGATTTCTTTTTTCACGGGTCTATGGATGGTTTAGGCTCTTTCCCCATTGCGTTGTTCTCACTCAAATGAGTGGAGTTCTGTTTAGGCCCAGACCTTCCCCAAGAACTGGAGGATGGGGCAGGGCAAGGTCTGGGAGGCATTGCTCGGCCTTAAACCAGCCGGGCTGGAAAGCCAGTCAGTTGCACCTGAGAAGAAGAACGAACCCATAGAGGCATAGAGGAAGGAGAACCCTGGGACTAGGTCATCAGAGAAGGCTTCAAGGGCCGAGCAGGGCTTGAGGTGAGCGCTCCATCAAAGTCATCTCTCCTGCGTGTTCCATGCGGCCCTGGGTGAGAGAGAGTCTGGCTGAAAGGCCTTAGCCCGAGTTTTTCCATCAGAAAAGTCGGTAATGTTGCTGACCTCCTAAGAGATAAAATGAACTAATGAAGGTAAAGCACCAAACACAGTGTCTGAGGCTCAGTAGGCATTCACACAATATGTGGTCACCCTTCCCGTCTCCTCTCGTGAGCAGCTCTTGGCCCTCTGATGATGAGGGTTATAGCCTTTCTTGCCCTGAGTTCCCCCCTGCGCTGGGTACAAGACTCGTACCTTACTTAGTTCTTCATTTGATAGTCACAACACTGTAAAGTCATCAGATGTCCTGGAATAACTTGTAATAATATCCACTTTGGGCAAGAAAATGCCTTTTTTGTTGGGGGGAGCTTGATACAGTAGAAAGAATGTTGGAATAAGTGTCAGATTTGAAGACTTGGCTTTTTAATAAAAATAACAGTAACAATTGTTGTCAGTGACAACTGAGTATTTATGCCAGGCACCATGCTAAGCACTTCACCTAGATGATCTCATGTAACATCATGACAGCCCAAATGACACAGGACCTATAGCATTAACGTAATTTCACAGAGGAGCATTCTGAGGCTTAGAAACGTAGTTGCTGGTTTCAGGCCACAGTGCCAGTAAGTTCGCTCTTCACTACCACTTACTATCTCCTAAGCGCCAAGAGCTTTGCATGGATGTCTCATGGAGTTTTCACAACAGCCCATTTCACAGATGAAGAGATTGAGGCCGCGGCTCAGGGAGAGTAAACAATTGCCTGAGTTGGTAAGTTGGAATCCAGCCCTGGTCTGACTCCAAAGGCTGTGTTCGTCTCTCCCACAGTTCTCTTGCCTCAGCTGCAGGGGTAGCCAAAGACACTGGAGCTTGAAAGAGAATCCTAATCAAAGAAACAGAGATAGTAGCTGGGAAGACTCATCAAGTAAAAGCATGAGGTTCAAGGAGATTTGATAAATAGGGTTGCATCGGGGAGAATTGGGAGGGACCTAGAGCTCCGGAAAAGGAGCTTAGAGCTCACCCTGGGAATGGTTGGGAGGAGGGAGGCCTGCTTTCATGTGGTGCCAGCTGCTTGGTGGTGGTGCCCACAGACAGTTTGCAGGGGCTGGGCAGGGCTGGGCACCTATGTTGCTTCATTTTCCAGGCCTTGTGACTGTGAACAGGATCTGTGATTAAACCCATTTGGCCGTGAAGTGGCACCCTACTCCACCACCTTTTGGACTGATAACCCCTCCTGTCATCCACGGTGAAATTGCACCACCCTCGATGAGTGCTCACAGCCTCCTCACTTGGCTGGCTGGGGCTCTGCCAGTGCTCTACGGCCATCTGCCCAAGCTGCAAAGCTCTCTGTTGCTTTTGGCATGTTTAATAGCTTAATTTCTATTTTTCTGTTTGGAAATGCAGTTCATCGGCATTGAAGCCGCGGTGGGTGCTAAAATGGTTCCTGATGGCTATCTTGAATGTTAATATCCTAATACATTTTATCGTCAATGACCTGTCCTCCCTGACACGAGTTCTCACCCCCATTTTGCAAAGATAGGCACGTTGCCTGCCTTCGGATCGGCCTCGCAGCTCGTCTCATTCCTTTGCTGTCTCCTCCCTGCTTTTCACAGATAGCATTGTACTTCTCCAGTGAAGTCCACAGTCGTGGGAAATCTCTGACTTAGAGGATATGAGAAAGCGTTTCATTTTGCCGGCAGGATTTAATAGGGATGATCTAATCTCTAAAAGGCATACATTATTGAAATTCCATGCTTTTGGACAAGGGGGCCCCTGATAGTTTTGAAATGTGGCAGGGACGGGATTCTGGTTTGGCTCTGATCAGTGGAGCCGACTGTTGGTTTTCCTGTTTGTAATTCAGTGCAGGGGCCGGGTTATGCTGTGACGGGGTGGGGCGGTGGAGGGGCAGTACTAGTGGTCAGGGTGCTGGAGAACATTTTCTTTACCCAGAAACCTAAAATCACAGGCTCTTGGGGCAGAAGAATGGGGAAAAGTCATCTCATGGCATCACAAGTTTATTATTTGGTTGCCCTCTGGATCTCAAGCTCAAGATCCCAGGTGAATGGGGCCACCTGGGAGTTCCCTGCACCCCCTCACTCCCTGCCCTGACCTAGCACCTGAAATGTCATCAAGGGCCTCACCTAGGAGGCATTGAAGCCCCCTGTTAATGAAAGTGAAAATCTGAGGGAAATCCTATGCACTCGCAACCATGAAAGGCAGAGTCTGCAAATAGAGGGGAGCTCATGAAAGGCTCGGGGAACCGAGATCGTGAGTGGAGTGAGATGTTGGGGGAGACCTGGAGAATATCAGTTCAAGCTGAGTTTTTACCTCACAGGGAGTCAGTGATGCTCATGGTACAGCTGCGTCTTTTCCCCTCTCACCTCGTTTGAATGTCACTTTGGTACATATCACCTGCTTGCCTCCCTTCCAGGGGATGGGGCCTCAGAGGGGCGAATGACCCCAGGCTCTGGAAATTCTGAACCTGGAGCCTTTTCCCACTTCCGCAAATGTTTATTGGGTGTCTCCTGATGAACAGACAGTGAGCTAAGCACTGGGACTGCAAATATGATTCTCATACTGTCTACCTAGCAGAGGAGACAGACATATGGACCATCGAGTGCAGTTTAACAGGAGCCATGGTTAAGATATGCATATCTGCTGTGGAAACACACATAAGGAGGTGATTCATTCTGAGTGGGGCTATCTGGAAAGGCTTCAGAGAGGAGGTGATAATTGACCTCGACCCTGAAGGAACAGGAGATATTCACCATAATGACACTGCCTAAGTAATGCTTGCTAAGTGTGTGCCTGCTCTTTTCTGGGGACAATGAAAAAGAAAAGGAGGGTAGTGTTTCCTGCCCTCCCTCACGCAATTCACAGCTTGTTGGGGAGATAAGCCTGGCACAGATAAGCCGATTAAAGTCCTGTGTAGATGATGGGACTGTGGGTGTGGGGGTAGGCTACCAGGGACTCTGGTGACCCAGAGCTTCTAGAGTTACTACTCTCTCTCATGGAGGACTCCGTTTCTGTAAGGATAGGTAAGATCTTGTGAAGATGTCTCAACTATAAGAGGCCTAGCCCTTCAGACTTATCTCCCATCATAGGATTTTATCAGCCTGGCTCTGTATAGGAGGTAGTTAGCTGGATTTGGAGGTCGGGGGAGGAAGTGAGAGTGGGTGGAGAAAGTCAAGACTTTAGTGATATTGCCTCTCCCTTTAAAACCCTGGTAGAATCTGGGGTTTGCAAAATGCATGTGCCAACACACAGCCTGAGCACGGGGGTCCTTGTCTCGCTCAGCACCACGCATGATCTCAGGCTTTGCTTATGCGGTTTCTTCCACCTTTCTTGCCTTCCTGTTGTCTTCCCAGACTGCTCTTCTGCATTGATTTCAGGCTCACCAAACTCTCTTGCCACTGTTCTCTTTCCCTCATCATTTAGCTGGGGTCGGCATTAGTCTCTGTGTTTTGTTTTTTGTTTTTGGGGGGTTTTTTTGGAATTCCCCAATGAGATTATAAACACCTTAAGAGCATGAATAGTGTCTTACGCTTCTGTTTTTTCCCCTGTGAGCAGTTCGTGTAGTATAAAGAATGTGAGTTTCTTTAGACCATCTTGGCTGAATCTCAGCATTGCCACTTACCTTGGAACTTTGAGCACAGTTTCCTTATCTGTAAAATGAGATAACCTAGAGTTCCTCAACCTTGACACAGTTGGCATTTGGGGCTGGGTCATTCTTTGTTGTGGGGACTGTCCTGTCCTGTGTGCTGTGGAATATTTAGCAGCATCCCTGGCCTCCACCTATTAGATGCCAGTAGCACCACTCCCTCTCCAGTTATGACAAACAAAAATGTCTCCAGATGTTTTTGTGTCCTCTAAATGTTCCCTGTGTCAGTGTTCCCTGTGTCAGTGTTCCCTGTGTCAATGTTTCCTTTGTGCAGCAAAATCACTTCCGGTTGAGAATCACTGGGGTGCACTACCTGTTGGCTATGCATCGGCCTTCTTGCACTATATCCAGAACATTGTAGACAGTCCATAAATGCAGATTCTACTTCGTTCCAAGTTCACCTAGCACTTGACACTTCGTCGGTTAATTAATTGAATGGAGCTGTGACTACAGGTTTTAGCAGTTTGGGGTTGAAATGTCATGGAACTCTTGGGGTGCCCCCACAATGCACTAACAGAGTCACTGTCATTTTCTTAATTGCAGATTGATCTGGAGCCAGAAGGCAGAGTGTATGTGATCATCGATCTTTCAGGGTCGTCGGGTGAAGGTAGGCGAGTGTGACCTCTCATCCTTGTTCTCTTCTTTTGACCCTTTGTCTTCCAGTTTCTCCCTTTCTTCCTCAGCTGAGACATTTTACAGTGACATTCAATGAACTGGCACCCTTGAAAGGAAAAGGGTATTTTGAAGATGCTTTTGCCTGTGTACCAATTGGGACAAGCCATCTGTTAACTTTGGTGCAGCAGAGGGAGGGTTTTTGACTTATAGAGGGAGGCCAGTGAAGCCGGTGTTCCTGCCTACTGGTGCACGAGGCAGGCGTCAGCCAAGTTTCAGCCTCTCCCTGGGGGCTCCCATGGGGTTTGTGTGTGTTTGATGGAAAGGAAGTAAAAACGGTTGCTCTAACGGTATTCAGAAATGAAACAAATAAGGCTTCAAATTTCAGAATCTTATTTCTTTGGAGGTTTTCTAGAAGTGTTACTTTTTAAAAAATTATTTTATTATTATTAGTTTTTTGAACCAGTCCCTTTCGCAGGGAAAAGCCATGATCTTAAAGAGAAATAATGAGGTGAGGGCATGTCCACCCACCCTGGCTGATTACACAGGGCATAGATGTTCTCAGATAGGCGGGTGTTTCTTGTTTCTTCTTCGTACAGCCCCTCCTCTCGAGCTGTCTTTGTCCACTTACTACCTTCAAGGGCTTGCTGGGTCATGAGGCCTGAGCAGCCAGGGGAAAGGGGAAGATAATAAACCTTGTCCACACAGGAAAAGGGAGATGGTGGCAGACTTGGGCTCTAGGAAAGTTAGGAATTAGGACTGACATTCGGTTATTGGGACTATTTTTTCCTCTCCCCTTTCTGTGGGCAGGGGGACAGGACAGTTGGTTTTAATGTCGTGGCAGAAAGAGCAGAAGACCAAGGCAGTTTCCTCTTGGCAATGAGAAAAAAATGGGGCTTAGGGGCCATGGCCCAAAGAGAAGGACAAACAGCTCCCTCAGGTCCTGGCTAACAGAGTTTGGCCTTTTACAGCATCTTCCTGGCATATTGGGGATCACAGGCACAAAGTCACAACCCCAAACAGTCCCTACTGTAGGGAGGAAGCTCTAGTTGAACGTTCAACGAGAGGAGAGATTATATAAGCAAATTCAAAGGAACGGCTCAAATGATGCACTTGACAGTGGTGCCTGATGATTTTCATTTGGCTGATTTATTACCCAGTTTCAATAGGTGTTCAATAATTGTGTGTACAGGGGGCTCATAATAGAATTTCGTTTTGAATAGATTGAAATTATTTGGCACAGGTTTCAAACTTGAAACATCCTTCCAAAATTGGCCTCTTACGTTTTCTGTTCTTTGTTGCAAATTACATTTTGATGTTTCCAACTTCGCTTCTCTGTTCTCAGTGCAGAACAGCCCAGAATAGAATCTGTTGTAGAAGACTCGGGGATTTAGCAGTATTTAGTCGGAAATATTTCAGACGTACAAAAGGGACTAAAGAAGAATAAAACGAGCACCGGTGCACCTACCACCCAGATTAAGAAATAAAGCAGCCAGGAAGGTGAAGCCTTACATTGCTTTCAACAGTGTGAGATCCCAATTTCATCAGACTTAAAAGTACATATTTTCAATCTGCAATTGAGTACCACATATGTGGAGGATGGACTTCAGTTATATGGGGATTTTTGACCATGTAAGTGGTCGGTGCCCCTAACCCCACTTTGTTCAAGGGTCAACTGTACAAGCAGACCTCGTTTCATTGAGCTTTGCTTTATTGTGCTTTACATAAGTTGCATTTTTTTTTTTTACAAATTGAAGGCAAGACCATCTATCAGAAAGAAGATTATGACTCGCTTTATTGCGATACTCACCTTATTGTGGTGGTCTGGAACTGAACCTGTTATATCTCCGAGGTCTGCCTGTATGACAGTGGCTTCCCAATTGTACACACTGAAGAAACATTTGATGAGCAAAATCCATCCCCATTTTTCTTTACATAATCGATATACAAAGGGATAATTAATTAAATATGTATTTCCTGTGCCAAGATGCTGGGCAACCAGTGAGAGGCTTGGATTATTTTTTGTCTTTGACAAGATTAACGACTTGCAAAATTATAGAAGACATCCATTTTTACATTAGAGAGAAAGGATATGGACAAATGAATGAGTAAATAAATCAGAAGCAATTGATTTTTTTTCTTCTTCCTTCTGTGGCTTATTGCATGTGAACGGCCAAAGCAATTTTCACTGGGCTGAATTCTTAGTCTCTCTCTCTTTTTTTTTTTTAATCTCTTTCATCTAAAGAAAATAGAGTTTACTTCAGAAATGCTGACGCATGCCAGACTCTGTAAAGTGCTAGCATGTGTTGCTCTGAAGAAAAGGAGAACTTTTTCTCTTCTTTTTCCCTTGCTGTTGCTGGATTTGGGATTTTTTTTCCCCCTGGATGGTGGGAAGGGCTTCCAGCAACCCCCTCCTAGAAGCTGATCTTTTTGGGTTCTGTGTTCTTCGCCTCTGTTCTCCCCGTCCTGCTGCTGGGACTTGGAGGGCGCCTGGCCCAGAGGCAGTTTTGGTTTTGGAAGGGATGGGAGGGCAAGGAGAGAAGTGGAGGATGAGTAGCCAACACATTTGTTACCTAGACTGCATGAGAAGGGTCCAGTGTGAAAACGGTTGTCATAGCTAGTCTCCACGGACTGTCCTTTCTGTAGTAAAAGTACCCTAACTTAACCTATTCCACGAAAGGTTGAAAGAGAGTTGAAATGAGACATAGCTGATGTTTTCACTATTCTATTATTCTGCCTCAAGCCTCCCTTCAAACACTCCATTCCCGTCAATGGAAAAAAAAAATATATATATATTCATAGAGATTGTACAAAGTTTACAACATGTGCAAATACCAAAGAGTTCAGAGGAAGGTGCGGGGGTGAGACTGTGTGAATACACCTCCTCTTCTAGGATGTGCCAAAGAATTTTTTTTTTTTTCCTTCCTTTCTTTTTTTTTTTTTAACTAACACACTGTAGAAAGCCTGGACGTTGACGTCTGCTAGAGCCGGAGCTAATGTGATTTCTAACTGTCTAATAAAATTCCAGTGCTTGCACGTCCTGTGCAGTCCCCCATAATGGGATTTGACCAGTGTGTGCTTTAGCTAGACCAGGCAGCCTAACCCCAGATGTAAGGGGTCAGGCTGGATGACAGTTAAGGTTATCTTTGGTCATGTGATTTTGTCCTTTGTTATAATTTGAATAGACATCTATCAGAGCTCAAGGCTAAGGGCTGGCTAGTATCTGTAGCAGATAGAGGACTTAAAAGAAAGGGACTATTTGACAGGTACTGTGTAAGGCACCTTCCCTCCATCATCCCAAGTAGCAAACCTTCTTGGAATGCTCCTGTGTGACCCTCCGGTCTCAGGTGCCTCTTAGTGCTTTGCTATTATCCTAAGTAAGAACCACCTGCCTTCCTGGTAAACACGGCACTACAGGCTCACCAGAAGCTGTATAAATCAGACCATAACTATCCTAGGTAACAGAAGCATACACAGCAATGTAAATCTCCAATGTGCAGACTGTTGTTTCCTGCTGTGCACATTAGTTAGGATTTCCTCCTTTGTTGTGACGTAACTTGTATATTATTTCTATTCTTTATAATAGTGTGACAATGCTCCATGATTTGCAGGCTTCCAGGGGAGGGGCAGTCCATCTGACCTGGGCTTTCTAGGCTCTTCTTCCCCTGCCTTCCATCCAGGTGTAATGTTCACCTGGGAGAGTTTTTCAGAGTCTAAACCAACGATAGAAATAACAAGAAGTAGGCCTCACTGGTATGTTTGGATCACCAAGCTGTTTCTCCAATAAGATGCAGAAGATACAAAATCATTTGAATGGTTTTTACAACACATACATCACACGAAATGTGGTTCAAACAGGTTCTGGAGTGACTGTATATCGTGGAAGCAGAAGATAAGGAGCAGCGGGCAGGATGCACGCCTCTCTCCTTTCTGTAGCCACAAACAGCAGAACGGGACTGGCAGCGGATAGAGCGGAAACAGCACAGGAGTCCACCAGTTCTGGATTTAAACCCTGGCTCTAGTGCTTCAGATTTCTCATCCATAAATGGGGATAATAGTACCTAGGCTAGGAACGAGGACAGGATTGCTGCAAGAACAGTGCTGTGGTACAGCGTCTTGTGTAGAAGATGCTCAGTAAACATCCTAAGGCCCTGGAGACCGGAGGGCAGGGAGGTGGGGGTAGCTCTAACCCAGTGCCCATGAAGGAGGTTCAGAGAAACAGAGAAACCGTTCAGAGAAGTAGTTTGAGGACAGGTTTTTGACTCTGGGGGGGTACATGTACAAAAGGTCCAAGAGCATAGCAAGGTGACAAAGAGGTAATTTATAGACTAATATTTCTGGCAGTAGCTATGAGATTGCTTTCTGCAGAGTTCAGATCTTGCTATAGTTTTGGC
>NW_017731745.1:335339-350262 GCF_001890085.2 Hipposideros armiger | reverse complement strand
CCTCCCTTCCACTATTTTTACTCTGAAATTATATATCATGGGTCATATGTACCTATGATCCAGATTGAGAAAGAAAGCATTGTGGTGCCTTTTTAGCCCCCTGGGACCCTTCGCTGATCTTGTCTTCACCATTTCTTCATGTATGTGTTCTTAAATAATATATTGTTTTGCTTTGACCTACTTTTAAGCTTTATTTAAATATAGCATCATCCTATATACTTTCTTTTGCAAGTCATGCACCATTATACTTTTGAGATTCATCCCTACTGGTGTGTGTGACTATAGTTCTTTCA
The DNA here is from genome assembly GCF_001890085.2 of Hipposideros armiger. Taxonomy (NCBI): domain Eukaryota; kingdom Metazoa; phylum Chordata; class Mammalia; order Chiroptera; family Hipposideridae; genus Hipposideros; species Hipposideros armiger. Next base: position 349,969 of record NW_017731745.1, on the reverse strand, counting down.
TTTTTCTTGCTTTATTCCATTATATTCATATATCAAAATTCATTTATTCACAGATATCTGGGTTGTTTTCAAGTTAGTGCTATTAAGGACAATAATGTATTCTGGGGCACGCTTGCATCTGTAGTTTCTTTAGGTTATTGACTTCGCTGTGTAACTGATGGTTCAATATGTATGTTCAGTTTTACTTGGTAATGATAAATAGGTTCCCAAATCGATTGTACCAGTTGATGCTACCACTGGACATATTTGCAATTTCCAACTACTTTATATCTTCATGAAAACTTGGTATTATAAGACTTTTACATTTCTGCCAGTATGGTGGGTGAAAGGTCAGTATAGTTTACATTTGTATTTCTCTGGTTATTAATGGTATTGAGACTCTTTTCATATATCTACAGGTTTTTTATCTTTCCTGGAAAAATATCTGTTCATTCCTTGTATGCATTTTTGTCAGTTATTCTTTTGTCTATTTGGTATTGTTTCAGACGCAGTTATATTTATTACAAATAGCTTCCCCTAATTTGTGGCTAATATTTTCATTTTTCTCTATGGTCATCTGATAAATAGACATCCAAAGAATGAGAGAAGAAATCATTTCCCATGTTTGGGCTTCTGTTTCTGTGTAATTGAATGAACATACCGATGTATTCCCACCCTGCTAACTCCACAATGAGTGATGGCAAAATGGGTTGATAGGCATGCAGGCACATTTTGAAAGTAAAGCACATATATAGACAGCACATGCACACATACATAGAAAGTCTGATTTCCTTCCTACATTAACATACTGCCTCCATTTTTAACACCATTAGATACTCATACTTTCTGGAAATATTTTTTGTTGTTGAGTTGCTTTCGTATCGTACTTGGTGCCTTCTGAAATTATTTATTTACCTTTTCATGGATTATCTGTGTGTCCCAGTAGAATGGAAGCTCCAGAGGACAAGAATTGTATTGGAAAAATCATTTTAACATTGCATTCCTAGCAACTTGGAATAGTGCCTGGTACATAGCAGGTGCTCAGAAATGTTGTTCAATGGGTGACTGAACCAGTGATGTTAGTAGCAATCGTGATATCATTACTATGCAATCACCCAAACGCTGTATTTAGGATGTGCTCCCTGTTCAGATAACTTGCCAAATTATGTGGTATATTGTTCAGTGTGTCTCTGGCCTTTTCCTTTTCAGCAAGGGTGGGTGGAGCCCGAGAAAAGGAATTATGCCCTTGGGAGCTGAGAGCTCAGTTTTTAGATTTGTGACGGGGCCCCTGATAGGCTGGCACTCCTTTGAGGGCAGATTTCTAGGGTGAGACCAGAATTTCCCAGGCTATTTTCTTTGCTCTTCTGGATGGTTGCTGTCAAGTTTGCTGCTTTTCCAAACCCTGTTGGCTTTGACTTTGTTGCTATAGAAACCAGAGCTGGTAGTTTGGGGGAAATGTGTGTGCATGTGAGTGCTGGGGGAGGGGGTATTGTGGAAAACCAGAGCTGGGTGGTGGCCATGGACACGGAGTGAGTGAGGACAGCAGGAAGATGGGCACTACACAAGTCTCTGTGAAGGGCCTGCCTACTTTGGAGGGCACTCTCCTCAGAGAGCCTCTGACTGCGATGCTCATGGTGCACACTTGGGAAACAGGCGTCCCTTTGTAGATCCGCAGGGCTCCCCTGGCGCCTATCCAGCCTTTCAGTGGAACATCTGGAAAGCCTTGGTCCTTCCCCATGGCAAAGCCGCTGAGCCTTGGAAACAGAGTTTAATGACCTCTTCTTGGCTTCTCTTTAACCCGTGTCCCAGACAAGTGTTTTTCTGGGAACCAGTGAGGAACGCAGATCTTTGATGCCAAGGCTCATGTGCCNCTCTCTCTCTCTCTCTCTCTCTCTCTCTCTCTCTCTCTCTCTCTCTCTCTCTCTCTCTCTCTCTCTCTCATTCTCTCTTCCCTACCCTTCCTCCAATGAAGTATTTTCCAGGACATTCTCTAGCTTGTTTGGGTCCTCTGGCCTTTAATGCCAGAAACCCTTCCGTGTTTCCGGGCTTTGGCCTCCCTGCTCAGTGCAGACTGAGAACATGTGGTCCCCATACTCTCACTGGCCCTGGGTAAAAGCCCTTCATCTATTGAAGACCATTATTAATTCCCTCTTCTTGTAGGCTGAATCAATCAAATCCCTTAACCTTTCTGAAGGGATAGTTTAGAAATCTTAACTCATCTTTTCAGTTCTCTTTGGACTTTTCTCAAGTTGTGCAGAGAGACAGACATGATCAAATCAGCTTTGCTCCATCCCGAATGATAATGTGTGTAGAGCAAGTGCCTGACGGTATGACCTCCATGTAGGAGATGGTGGCACGAGAGGTCAAGCGATGTACCCAAAGCCACAAGGTTGATTACACAGCCCTGTTGGGCCCAGAACCCAGGTTACGATCCAGTACCCCGTTCTAAATCATGGCCCAATAATGAGTTTGCCAACACGGCAAAGATCTCCTCACTTATTATTATTTTTTTAATTTTAGTTATTTTCTGCAGTAGGCTTTTTACAGAACTGTAAAGCTAAAGTTGTTGGTTCTGAATCCAAAGGTGACCCAGACAGTCCTTTTTCAGAAATAAGCTGGTTTATTTCCACTTTCTGAGAAATAAAAATGCAGCACAAAAGCATTAGAGGACAATGTAAGGCAATATCATAATGAGTGTCCAATCGGTTGTTACCAGTTCTCCAAATGGGAATAAATTAGGGCTGGAATAACTCAGAAAAACTTCAAGGCAGAGGCAGGGCTTGGGCTGAAAAGGAAAAGATTGGTAGACTGGATTGACAGGGAAGAAGTGAGGAGGCCACACTGAGCATAGAGGATCATGTCATCACTGTCAAAAACAGCTTTGATACTCTTATTTTTAGGTAAGGCTGGATAGACACGATACATTAAATAGATGCAATTTGTGTTCTCTAGGAGCTTTCAAACAAAGACAGTCATCGATGTTGCAGACAGAAATTTTCATGCTCTGCAAACAAGAAAAAGAAATGCCTTAAATGAAGGTTTGAAGGCTGAAGGATATGTGTTTGTGGTCAAGGCCTCTCGCCCACTTTGGCCCCAAAGAAGGAGAAATGTTTGAGATCAAGTTTGATCAAGTCTGGGACTTTGAGTAGAGCATATTATATAAGCATAGGACTCAGGTGATGAGAAGAAGGTCAAGTGCAGGTCCAGGCATCCCTTTGTGATCTTTTCTGCACATTCTCTCCTCCATTAGCAATTTCACGTAGTCCTTTGGTAAGCACTCTACCACCCATTCTCTTCCTCTCCGGCCTATCTAGCTCGTGTCCTGGCATCAAACCCAGACACTCCCACTCTTTCTCTTTTCATGTTCTGTTCAGTCTCTAATAAGATACGTTGCTGGAGAGGTTAAAGAGAGCCCTCGCCTTCCCAAACAGGGGACTTCAAAGTCAGGCAGCAGCTCCGAGATGCTGATAGGCCTCCCTCCTGTGAGGTCTCCCTCCTGTGAGGTGCCTCAGGCGACGAGATCCTGGTCTGGCTCCCCACACAGGCTCCTTAGATGTGCATGGACATGTCAGGCTCTCCAGGAGCATGTAGAGTACAGAGGCAGCCTCAGTACTTGATAAGGGTGAAAAGAACAACATTTAGATGTTCAAAAACACCAGTCTTGTAACGTGTACCCCACGTCCTGCCCCCAGCATGACTGCTTGCTCCTGACACTCAGACTCGGGGAGTGGGACCCCTTAGTCTCCAGATATTTGGCTCCCTCTTTTCTCCCAATGGAATAGATGCTTGTTCCTAGAAGGAACCAGATAAGACAAGGGAGATCAGCTTGAAAACAGCGAGCACCAAACACCCATCAGGGGGCTTATAATGACACAATGAGACAATGGTAAAATACTGGAAGAGAAATAAGCCAAGAAACCCTCATTTCCTTCCAAATAGGCTGTACATGCACAGCAGTGCCTCTGAAATAAATCTTCCACGGTTAACAACACCAAATGGCAACCATTAGCAGATGAAAAACGGAATTGAATCCTGAATGTTTGGAGAGCAAAGCTCCTGAGAATCATTCCTAAAGCCTCCTTCCCCTCTGCCATTATGGGAGCATAGATGTGTATTTTCTATTGCCTTGTGTGCCTGTTTTGCTAATGAAGTAATTGAAGAAAGAGGAGTCATATTGAAGATATAAGCTTATAGAAAGGGCGAGTTTATAACAGATCGTTAGTCAAGAAGTGAGCCCTGTATTTCCTGGCATGGTCTCTAATTCTGTCTTTGTTGTCTTGCTATATATCATTTCTGTGTCGTATAAAGAAGATTGTTTGGGAGAAATTCATGTTTGTAGCTCAGATCATACTGGGTCAAAGTAGCCTATAATTTAATCATTTACTGTTATTGATATCCTCATGATTTGGCTTAAAACAAACAAAAATGAGGGTATTTCCATTCATCTAACTTAATTTGAAGAGTTGTCTTTTAGGACCAATGACTTTATTCTTTTATCCAGTTGAAATTGCCTGGTGTTGACAGTTTTAATTGATTTTCTTTATTACCTAGTTTTGTTGAAACATTCACATTTTCACAATCCAGTGCATTCACCATCTTATTTGATCTAACACTGGGGCTTTTATCTTTGCTTCTTTATTATAAATCTTTAGTGTGAGCTTGTGGGGCCTGTGGAGGTGTGTGTATTTGCCCATGCACACACGTACACACAGGAGAATGAATGTCTTTGAATCACTTGTTCTGTCTCCCCTTCGGCCTCACTTTCCTTCATTGAAAGCATTACTTATTTGTTTCTCTAAACTATACTAGGCCCTGGGAGTATTGAGCTAATGAACATGGTCCCTGCTGTCAGGTTTCTGTACTCTTATAGAAGGAGAGAGCAGTAGACCCAATGCAGTACGTAATGTGTTTTAGCTGTTGGAATAGGGTGCAGTGGGACATTGAAGAGACTTCCTTCCACCTGAGGGCTCTCCCTGGAGTAAGCAGTCCATAAATGACACCCACCAACACCTCCAACACCTCCATTTGCCCTCATCAGCTCCCAATGGCAATCCCAAAAATCAGGTAATAACAGGTATCCTCTTTCCTTGGGCGAGGAAACAGAACCATTGTCCACAGTGGCATTTTTATTGGTACCAGGGAACACTCTCCAGTGTTTAGGGTCAGCTACTACTTGTCCCAGGCTGGGTCGTCTCCACAGACTGAGTCTCTTCACCAGCTGGGGTTTCTTCTGCCCAGCTGAGAGGGGCAAGTCAGCTGCCAGTGGGGTTATTCCTACTCTCCAGGAACTTAGGTTTGCCTCTTTCCTGACATTGAAAATAATAGTGATGTTTAGCTCAGTGCTGCTACTATTAGCCAGGTGTGAATTCTCTTGGAATTGTCAGGAAGCGTGAACTCAGGGGAAGTTAAGTTCACTTGCAGGTGTATCTATGTGTTATTGGGACTAGGATTTCATAGACACCTGCATTGTAGTTCCTGCTCCATAATTAGTTAATTACTTGGTTTACTGATTGACTGAACAAACACATACTGAGAGCCTGTTGCCTGCCAAGCATCATGCTAAGAGCTGGAGAAACAAAGATGAAAGAGACCTAGGCCCTGCCCTCTAGAGCTCCCAAGCGAGGGCATGTCAGCACCAGGTCATCAACTCCACTTGGGCCTTGGGGGCCTCCTCTGTACCTGGAGAGGTGATGGACTAAGAGCCCCTTCTCACTCTCTAGTTCTGAGCCAAAAGCTGGTGAAGTTCACCCCAGCCAGGCACCTGAAAGGATGAAGTAGGAGAGAACAAAATGTTTTAAGCCAAATCTCTATACAGAGATTATTTTGTTTAAGCCCCAATAGATATGCCAGATAGGTTTTATTATCCCCATTTTGAATATGGGGAAAATGAAGCTTAAAGAGTTTCCTGTGAATCACCTAGGGTTCCTCTGAAAATTCAGATACTGACTCAGTGGGCCTGGGGTGGGACCTGAGATGCTGCATTTCTCCCCAGCTCCCAGGAGACGCCCATGATGCTGGTCCTTGGACGACACTTTGTGTAGCAAGACCTGTGATTTTCCCCTGAACCATGCTGAGCAGGCACCAGCTTCTACCTGATTGAAAATTAACATGGGAATCTACTGATTTCTCCCTTTCCCAATTCCAACCATTTAGTCCATCTCCAAGTCAATACTTTTGAATCCTTTCCTGTTTAGTACCTTTTCCTTCCCCATTCTCCTTTTTTCTGGGGAAGGGGCCGAGAAGGCACTTGGTATTCTTAGGGAGGGTGGGCAGTGATGCCCAGGCCTTGGTTTGCCAGCCCCAACTTTGTCTGTGAAGAGTCAAAATGGATAGCATTAGTGTTCTTCAGCTAGGAGGACAGGAACCAATTTATACCAGGAAGACAAAAAGCAACCAGTCAGGATATTGGATTTTTTGTTTTGTTTTTGTTTGTTTTTCTATAAATACCCTCAAGGATTGAATGGTGCTTGAATTTGATCCCACTGTGCTAATTTTCTCCTGGCTCCTGGGGCTTTAATTAAAATAACTCACCCAGGGACCTTGCTAGAACTTACCTTTATGGGATCCTCCTCTGAGGTAGGCAAGTTGCACCTGCCTTCAAATCGATGGGGAAACACAGAAGGAGTTCAAGATTTGGTGTTGGGTATACAGAAGGGGCATAATTTTTACTTGTTGAATAAATGAATGCATGACTAAATGAAATAACAGGAAAAAGTGTCGCTTTGAAAGGAAACTAGTGAAATAAACAAGGTGTTTGGACTGACTTTGCTTTGGATAATCAGGTCATATTCCAGTGTACAATCAGTTTCACAGGTGGGTGTGGGCCTGTGTGTTAAACTTCTGTGCCTGGTACTTAGGGCCACCTTAGAGCCCCCATACACACCAAGTGTCCAATTAGAATACCCTGTCCCCTGCGCTGTTGATTCAACTACTTCTCTACTCTTCTAAAATTTGATTTCAAATTTGCTGCCTCCTGGGGGGTCTTCCCACATTGGCCCCCCACCCCCACCTGCTGGGTCCCTACACAGTATTTGCTCCCACGCTCTTCTGTGTCTCTCTGTACAACCAGGTACTCATATATTTATATCATATTTATAACTAGAGTACTGATTGTGCCCTGCCCACGCCAGGAAGCCACAAGCCATTCAAGGGCAGAGGTTTCTGTAAAGTGGGCCCAGAGCTGAGACCTGACCCAGCAGCACACGTGAGGGTCCTGGCTGGCCTCCTTCTATGGCATTGCTGAGCCTGGAGCACTGTCCTACTGTTTGAACTACACAAAGCCAGACTGGGAACAAGGGCCATCTCTGAATTTGGATGAAGTCCCTGGAAGCCTTGATTACTGCAGGGCCTCCCTAACGCTGGGCATGAGGCCCCAGTTAGTTACACTGAATTCAGCATTGAGCAGCTTTATGGTGAGGTGTAATGGGAATTACCTCTTTTTTTAAATCAGAAGTTTGGATTCTGTTCCTGGCCCAGCTACCAGCCAGCATTTGAAGGTGAAAAAAATCATTGAGTGTTTCTAGCCCTCAACTGGATTCCATCAACAGCACATTAAGATGCTATGATTCAGTGAATGCTCAGGCTTTCAGGTATTCATATTGAACACTCTTTGAATACAGGTGTGAGTCAATGAGAAGGTTTTCCTAAGCTCTCTTTATGTTTACCACCTGGGAGCCACACTCATTTATTCCTGGCCAAAGCACAGGATCCTTAGTAGTGGGTGAGACATGGTGAGCATCTTAAAAACTTAAAGTGTGACCAAGTAGAAGAGCAGAGAACTTTTCCTGTGGCTCCTTAAGGCAGTTCTAGGACCACAGGAGTAGAAATTATAGGGAGGCAGCTTTAGTTTAGTTTCGTATATGGAACAAGCCTCTAATAGGCAGAGCTCGTCAGTTTAATACATTTGAAGAGCAAATAGGGAGCTTTCCATCTCTGGAGGGATTCAAACAGAGACTGAATGAGTGTTTTAAAATATTGTAGAAAAGATTCGTCTTCTAATGGTCTTTTGTGAGATTTGAATATTCGTCACAGATAACTTCCATAAGGATAATAAGGCAACTGTTTAATTAAAAAAAAAATCCAAGGCCCACCCTGTATAAAGATAGAGAAAAAAAGGTGTATGAAATAATGGGCAAAAGGAATAAGTTGGATCTTCGCATCTATTTTACAGAATGGTTATATTTCTTAAAAATGTAGGCAACAACGGAAATGTTAAAGCTTGGATCTTGTTTTAATTAGGGAAGGTCTGTACTTGAATGGACCCTGAACTGTGTGAACCCCTCCTGTGAAAACTTTAAGTGGAAAAAAATCTCTCATAATATCAATATTTGCTCCTAAAACCTCTGACACATGGATATGCACGTTCACTTAAAAATGGTCCATTGGTGCGTCTGTGAAGAGGTCCATCGAGGGGAAAGGAGAATGGCTACAAAGGCCCCTGACTTTAGGGGAAACATCATTTTGTCAGGCTTGTTCACATACGTTGTGAGTTAAGGGTGTTCTTCTCAAACTTAGGAAGGTATTGCATGAGCGCTACAGAAGGAGGAGGAAACTGAGGCTCCATTGAGAAGGGTTTACTTGTTTCTTGCCCTAAGAAAGGGTTTGATTTTAGGCAGCTAGTTTCTCATTATGGTGGGTGATGTACAGCCATAAATAGAGTAAACAATTTACTGCCTATGTGAGGTGGGGCACCAGGAAGGTGGTTGAGGCATCCCCACCTCCGCCACATTGACTTACCTTTTGTCTAATGCTTGAAATTTTACCTTTAGAGATGTCACATTGATGGTGGTTTAAGCTCTTGATGCCCATTAAATAGCTAACTCTTCCTTCCCTCAAAACCAAAACAAAACAAACGAACAAAACCCAGCAACCCTTTTAGAATGATGCAATTGTAGGCTTTTCTTGAATCTTCTATGCATACAAGACCAACAGCAGTCCCTTAATTTTGCATGTGATGCTTTCTAAAAGTGTGTCTGAAGGTCAAAGTAGTGGAGGTTTGAATAACTGAGTTTAGTGTTATAATGGGAGAGTCCATTCTCAGAAAACTAAAATATATTATAAAGCCCTCTCATTATGTCTCATTGTTTAGACACTGTCTTTGGTGATATTTCCAGCATTTTTNCTAGCATATAGGAAAGCAATTGATTTTGGTATATTAACCTTGTATTCTGCAACCTTGCTCTAATTGCTTATTAGTTCCAGGATTTTTTTTTGTCAATTATTTGGGATTAGCAGTTGCCAGGGGGTGAGGTTGGGGCTAGGGGAGGGAGGAAGGGAGAATAGATAGAGCACAGGGGATTTTTAGGGCAGTGAAACTATTCTGCATGGCACGGTAATGATGGAAACACCATTATATATTTGTCAAGACCCAGAGAGCATACAGCACAGAGTGAATCCTAACATAAATTGTGGATGCTAGTTAATGTCTCAGTATTGGTTCATCATTTGTAACAAATGTACTAAAGGAATACAAGATGTACATAATAGGGGAAATTGTGTGTACGTGGAGGGGGCAAGGGGTATATGGGAACTTTGTGCTTCCCAATTTTTCTGTAAACCTTAAACGCTCGAAAACAAAGAATTAATTTAAAAAATAATTGATAGAGGGTGTTGATGAAATGAAGATGCCAGGGTTAATTGGCACATGTTAAGTCCTTTGGCACATGTTAAGTCTTCCCTCAGCTGAGAGAATGATCTGCCTGATTATTTGATCATGTGATAAATCTGGATGTCCCTAGTTTCTTTCTTGGTGTTTAAGGCTAGAAGTGCTGGTTTTTTTCTCCCTCTGTTTGGGGCCTTGAGTGGGTTTATGCTTCTCTAAGGTTCTAGTCTGTGTTTCTAGAATAAGAATGAAAGAGATCCAGGCAATGGTTACAATATTCATAAAATAAAATACCACATTATAATCCATATCACCAAGAGAGTGGTTAGGAAGGGGAGGGAAGGAATGGAAGCCTTCATTTTTTTTTTTTCTCATCTGGAAATGGGGATGATAATTCTCTCTCCCCTCGAGCTGTGGTGATTAAATGAGGTAAGGCGTGTGAAGTTCTGGGCATAGAGTGAACACTCAGTGATTACAAAGATCCTAGATTTTTGAAGACCATAAACCCTGGGGGACCAAGGGCACTTAGAGGAACAGGCTTTCCCAGAATGTGCTGAGTGAATGCCATGCCCCCAGAGCATTTGGGCAAACAGTGGGGTGTGGCTATCAGGGACATTGTGGAAGGGACTTCTTGGAGAGTAGCGTGCTCCAGGGCCTCCTCCAAATGCTTCTTGTCTTCAAAGATCCTGGGGTATCCTGTTCTTTTCAGAGGGACTGGGGTTCGAGGTGGAATGATAAATGAGGCACTTTAGTTAACCACAGAGATGAGAAGAGACCCTCCCCCCTCCCCCATGTGGCTGGCTTGGCCTGTTGGCCCCGCCCCCTCCCCCTGGAGAGGAAAATCTCATTTACTTATGGCTCTGGCTTTGAGAGCATTTTATGCCCTCCCTGGTGCGGACAAATGCAAGGTCCAGCAGGTTTACACATGCACCTGCAGCTGGGACCCAGGATCCTTGTCTGAAAGTGCATTTAAATGGATAAAACCCCTTTTCCTGTTGGATATTAAATGCTCTATGAGACCTGTGGTTAGATAATCCAGAACTGAGAGAAAAAACTATAAATCATTGCTCTGTTGTTTTGTGCTTCTTCTCGTGGTAGAAATTAAAGCTTGTTTTCTCAGCAGCAAGGGCAATAAAAACATCTTCAGAGGAGGAGTTGATTTTTTCGTGACTCTTTGAGAACAGATGAGTTAGAGGCATCTCTATAGGAGATTAAATGGAATTCAGGTAAACAGCTGAAGGGTTTACATGGGATTACGTTTTATTAAAAAGCCATCTTAGGGGGTATTTTCCTTTGCAGAGGTGAGGGTGCAAAGCAGAGGCTTTGGAAACTAGGGTGGTGAGGATCAGACTTCCCCACAGCCCCCTCCCAAGACAGTGCCCTAGAGACTGGACACAGGCCTCTTCCACACCTGCCCGAGTCATCCCCTTAGATGCTGAGAGGCTTTCTGTCTGGGTCTGGTGACCAAGTAGAGAAGAGGCAACCAGAGGACCGTGGACCAGCCAGACCAGTGACCCACAGCACTCTTCCCCTTATTTCACAAATGCACGGTGCACCTACCTTGTGCCAGGCTCTGTAGTAGACACCTGCAGTTATACCATGGACAAAACACAGCCTCTGCCCTCATGGCACTTACCTTCTGGTGGAGGACACAGGCGACAGACAAGTCATAGTTTGTTACATAATTGTAACTGCTAAGGAGAAAACCATTGTGCAGGAAAGGGGGTATGCATTGTACAGGGCAGGGAACCTTTTGGTAAAGTCCTGAAGGAGTGAGCCGTGCAGCAATGATAGCAAAACATTCTGGGCAGAGAAAACAGCAAGTGGAAAGGCCCTGCACGCAAGGACGCCAGTGTGACCGGAGCAGAAAGAATGAGGGTGAGGCAGCAGGGAGCCAGCTCATGCAGGCTTAGCAGATCACAGTCTGGATCTGGCCTTTGCTCTGAAGTAACGGTGGGGGCTGTTGGAGGGTTCTGGGCAGAAAGGGGCTTGATTTGGGTTCTAATAGGATCATTCTGGACACTGTGTAAGAGTAGACAGAAGACAAAGGACGAACCAGAGACTTATCAGGAGCCACTGTCGTGAGCCAGGCCAGCGATGAATAAGATGGCGGTGGCCTGGATCAGAGTGATAGGGAGATAAGAGTTTGGATTTGGGATATATGTGAGCAGGTAAGTTGAGACTTATACTGAGGTGTTGGAAGTGAGTTATGAGATAGAGAAAATCAANTTAAAAACACAGCCTTCCTTGTTCTCTCTTTTACTCCCTGGTGCCTGCAGTCTCTGCAGCCCCCTCCCCACAGCTTGCTGGGGTCCTGCTGGAGGAGAAAGGAGCAGGTGGAGACAGTTGTGTGGTTTGACGGGCTGTGGGATTGTGTGAGAGGGCAGGCTGACTCCCAGTTTGTCCTGTTAATGTGTGTTTGCGGTTCTGGAAGGTATGAAGATTAGGGTCCCCATTTCCTGACATCTCATTATGATTCACCCTCTCACTACTTTGTTTGGAAGAACTTGACTCTTCAGGAAAATGGAGGGTCTCAGGGCCACTCTCTGTGTTGCCGATATAACGTGACCCTTGGTATTTCCCACGTAAAGATAGGGAAACTCAATGGCACCCTCAAAGGGCTTAAAATTTAGTTCTGGAGGCAGGCTTGTCTGCAAACACAGCAAACCAGGGTAGCCTAGCTCTTGCAAAGGCCCCAGGGCTGCTCCGCTGTGAATCTCTGAGGGCTGGGGTGGTGCCTGCCCTCCCTTCCTCCTCTGTTGAGTGCTCATTGGCCAACTCTGGGATGATGAGTCATACACAGCTCTACTCTCAATGAGTTCACACTTTAGTGGTTGGAATAGGCATTACAACGGAGTCAGTGCAATATGGTGTCATTGATTTAAGTGCTGTTTTGTTCAGGATTCATTGAGGCTTACAGGATGGGCTGGCTAACTCTTCCTGGCTTGGAATAAAGACTTAGAAGCAGAGATGGGTCTCTCCTCGTTGGGAGGGGACAAGTGGTCATGGATGCAAGTTTCTTCTGGATGTGTAGGAGATGGGCTACAAAGAGGGTGGGCAGTAATGACAGGACCCATGTGCCTGACTGACCTGGAGGTGTGTGGAAGCCAGCATTACAACCTGCTGGGCAAAAATAGATGGGCCAGTTAGAAGATCATCGAGGTTTAAAGATTGCCACTGTTTCTGGCCCACTTTTCCAGTTTGCAATTCCCTCACCTATAGAAAGGTAAATATAAAACTGTCCTTCCTTCAGCCACTTTTTTAGAGAATAAATCGGAGTCTGATTATCATTGAGCTGGTTAGAGAGCAAGTCAGGATTTGGCCTGGGGTCTGAATGGTTCTACTCATGAAAGATCTGCCTTCTGTTCTCTGCCTGCTTTCTGCATCAGAATAAGCATCCTCAGCCTCAGACCCCTTGGCCTAGGGGCCTTGAACCCCCTGACATTGTATGTACATTTTTCTCTATGTTCTGGACAGGCATTTCAAGGGCAATAGGTCTGTAGCTTTGCTCTAGTTCTCAGAAGAATTCAAGACCTTTAAAAACTTGTCAAAATAACTTCTCTGGAGAATGGTCTTGGGTCCTACCGTGCCACCCTGGGGAACCTTTCTTCTTGTTCTCTCCTGCCCCCCCCCATTTTTAGGAATGCAATACTTGACACAATGAACTGTTCTAAGCAATAATTTTTCACTTGAAAGAAATGTAAAATGTTGTAATAGAAATATTTCTAAAATGTAAATTCAGTTGCCTTCTCAAGGAGAATGTACTGAACATAGCTGTGGGGCTTAATGTCTTGGACATTTTTATAAACATCAGTTATCGGCCTGTACTTTTCTAAGGACCCCAGGTTGCTTTATCTATGTTTCATTTCTCCCCACCAGTCCTAGTTTCCCTGTATCATGAATCATAAAGAGATATCTTAATTTATGTATAATTGTTTGCGTGGGAATCTGAGGATGGCTTCACCTTCTGTTTTGAAGTAAAGTGCTATTTTTATAATCATTACTTGCTGCTTGGGCAATATGGGGCTATGTTCTTGATTCCAGAGCAGTGGGTCTTGAACTTGAGCATATGTCAGCATCACCAGGAGGGCTGGTTAAAATACAGACAACGGCTTGCTGGGCTCCATCCCCAGAGTTTCTGATCTGTAGGCCTGGGGTGAGGCCCAAGAATTTATATTCCTAACAAATTTCCAGTGGACCACACTTTGAGAACCACTGTTTTAAAATAGTATTTCTCAACTTTTAATGTGCATGGAAGTCACCTGGGAACCTTGTTAAAATGCAAATTCTGAGTCAGAAGGTCTGGGGTGGGCCCTGCGATTCCACTTTTCTACTCAGCTCCCAGGTGATGATGGTTCCAGTCCATGGAGCAAGCCTTATATAGAGACTTTAAAGCAGTGGTTCTCAATTCTGACTACATATTAGAATCTCATGAAGAACGTGTGGAAAGATGGAGGGGAGAAGGGGGGAAAGAAAAAAAAAAAGAAGTATTCCCAAACAGATAAAGCTGAATCTCGGGGGGGTGGAGCCTGGACATAGGCCTGGCTCCCCAAGTGATGGGATGTGCTCTCAAGGTTGAGAACCTTGCTCTCAAGGTTGTGAACTTGCTGAGAGTGTCCTCTCATTAAATGGAGGATTGCAATATTGAATATTTGATTAGTAACTCGTCTCCAACAGTGGTTTCACATTTGAACCATCCGCAAAATTTTAAAAGATAGTGATACCGGGATGAAATAGTATGCTGTCTGGGATTCGCTTCAAAATACCATGGTGGGGGGATAAATGAATGAGGGTATTGATCTGTGCTATCCAATATGTCGTCACCTATGGCTATTTAAATTGAAATTCTTAAACTGAAAATGCAGTTTCTCCATGACACCAGCCACATTTTAAGCGCTCATTAGTCCCATGTGGCTAGCAGCGACCATCTTGGACAGCACAGATATGGAACATTTCCATCACTGCAGGGAATCTCATTGGACAGCACTGCTGTGTGAAACGAGATTGGCTGAGTTGGTAATTGTTGAAGCTGGCTGATTGGGTACCTGGA
>NW_017731745.1:327318-329389 GCF_001890085.2 Hipposideros armiger | reverse complement strand
GGAGGCTGAATGAGGGGGGAGGCTCCTCAGCCTACCATGGGCTGCCAGCCTCAAGTAGACCCTCCCTACAGTTGGACAAGACCTCCTAGAGCGGTTTTGCCAACTTGTCACTTGCCTCTGAGCCAGTTGTCAACTGTCACTCTTTTGGGGCTCCCTCCTTCCTTCTAACTCTCTGACTTGGGTCTTTGGAAGTCACATTGGTCAGGGCGTGGCCCTGGGATGTGTCAAATATCTAGCTTGGGTGCCCCACTGACTTATTTTATTAAAGTGGCATTTAAGGAACCCTTGCCTTCAGGTTCTAAATTCCTGCTGCTTAATATGCAGCTGGTGGCTTGTTGTCCCACTGTTCACACAGGGAGGATTCCTGCTTTCTGCTGGCACTGGCTCTCAGGTTTCAGACTATGCCACTGAGCATATGGCAACAGAGGATACTTGGTAGTTAAGTGCCCCATTCTATTTTTCTGGTTCTGGTCTATTTTAATTCGAGGGAATAGCTTATATCGATTTAGCCTATGTTTCAAGCAAATAAGAGTATCCTGTTTTTCTTATTGCAGTAAGAGCAAATATATACAGATATAGATATATGAATTATGAACTATGTATATGTGTATGTGTATATATGTATTCATATATATGTATGTATACACATACATGTTTCGTAATTCATCTAAGGAGAATTGCAAAGACCAGATGTACCTGTTTGGGAATTTTCAAACAAGTGCACCTGGTCTCCACGTGTCCCCTCAGATGCTACAAGATTGAGCACGTAGATGGTGTGGGCATGAGTGACTGAAGCGCACAGCACAGGCCCTCAAGTAGCTCCTTCAGGTGAGACCCACAGCAGAAATGGTACAGCAGAGACTGGGAGGAATGAACAACCAAATGCATATTTCCATTAAGAGAGAAAGTTATACATTTGAGCCTAAGGTTCAACCAGCAGTATTTGTGGTAGAATTCTCACAACATATCTAATCTCCATCTTGGTTAGCATTTGCCTCAAGTTGTGATTTAAAGTCGATTTAAAGCCTGTTATTTCAATGTCTACAACTGTATTGAAGTCTCTTTAAGTTGGGGACCAGCTCTGGCGTTACATGCTAAGGTGGGTGCTGACACGCCATAGCCCAGCTCTGGAGGGACCAGGAGAGGGGCCTGGAGGCACTGATGGCGGAGAGTTGATGGAAGAGACACTTTGCACATATAAGCCCACAGGCAGTCACCTGCCTGGGAAGGGTGGTCCATAGATGAGGGATTCATTTTGTTCTGCATCAATCAGGAAAACAGTCAAGACCAGTGGGGTAATGTAAGCTCAAGATAAAGATTTCCCACAGTTTAAATGGCTACTTTGTGGGGATGGTGAGCTCCCACCCACTCCCCCCAGTGTTCATATAGATGCCAATTGACCTTTTGCCTAAAAGGAGTTCCAACAATGCCTGGGAGGTTGGACTAAATCAGTTTGCAAATGCCTCACAGATGCTTTAGAAAATGAATGACATAACATCCCTTCTTAAAGGTGATGAGTCTTTTATATTTATCATGGCGCTAGGCAGATATCCAGTTCTCAGGAAATGCTAAATAAATAACTGTTCATTAATTAATAGCACAGTGAGCAGATTTTGGAATTTCAAAATTAAGCCTGTTTCTGAAGAGTTTGGTAACAGTGGTGGGTGTAACCTTCTCTGAGTGCTGAAAATCCACCTCTGCTTCTCAGATTCTGGTGTCTCCACCAAGGGGGTAAGGAATAAAATCTGTACTTCTCTGTACATCACTGAGTTGATAGGATAATTTAAAAAAAAATAGTGACTCTGAAATCAACAGCAGTCTTACTGGCTCTCTGCTTCCAGTTGTCCTCTTATTTCATCTTCTGCACTCTCACCTGAGTGGTTTTAAATGCACATCTCATCAAATCACTCTCCAGTTTAATAACCTCAGCAGTTCCCCATCATCTCCAAAATATAAATTTAAATTCCTTTATCAGAATACAAACCCTCCATCATCTGGCCCCCATGGTTCTTTCCAGGTCACCTTTGGCTTATCCTCAGCTCAAAATTCACACTGCAGCCCCCGAGTGGAC
>NW_017731745.1:310906-324803 GCF_001890085.2 Hipposideros armiger | reverse complement strand
ACAATATGGATGGAACTAGAGAACATTATGCTAAGTGAAATAAGTCAGTCAGAGAAAGACAAATATCATATGATCTCACTTATACGTGGATTCTAGCCAATTCTTATATAGTGCTTACCATATCCCAAGAATTATTTTAACCATGTAATGCATGTTATTTCATTTTAGTTACCTCAACAACACTATGTAGTAGGTGCTATTATCATACCCATTTTCACAGATGATGAGGAAACTGAGGCCCACTGTGAGGGAATAACTGGATCGTACAGTAAGAGGCAGAGTCAGGATTTGAACACAGCCTTTCCGACTATGATGTCTGTGTTCTTAATCTTACACTCTTCTATTGCAAGGAACAAGACTGAGGGATAAGTGGCTTTTAGAGGTCTCCATGCAACGGTGCAGGTTAATCAGAGACTAGAGGCTCAGTGGCAGCTTGAGGACCCTGGGCAGGTGGAACTCTGTGCATTGTTATACCACAGGCTCAGTAGAGACATTTTCCTGCCTTCCATTGGGCTTATGAGTTATTTCCAAGACGCTGATGTGTCTGGCTATGGGAAAAGGTATTTCTGTGAAAAGACCAAACAAATAATCAAACAAAAACAACAACAACAAAAAACCCCCAACATAGGTAGATATTTTTTAAAGTTGAGAGATGAAATTGCTCTATTATAGCTGTTGCTTCTCTTTGGTGACATGGCTCACTTACTTTCTAACTATGTCATGATAATGGAATTAATATCTGGAGAGCTGATTCTGAATATCAGGGTGAGTCTGTCCTGTTGTCATACCTCTTTGTGGAAGCTGTGAAGGGGCATGTGGGGTAGTGTGACACTCTTGTCCTCATGATCTCAATCACACAGTGGGCTGAGGCAGTGACCTTGGGGGTTGCTTCATTGGATGGGTTTATTCTGTGGTATTGGTTTTTCCTACAACCGTCGGGATTGAAGAACGCAAGGATGTCTTAGGGACTTGTATTCACTGACTCCAGGGGAAAATGATTTTTGGAAAATTATCATTGCAGAATAAACAGGTATAGATTGGCCCTCTTCCAGATGCTTTTCTGCACCTCAGTTTTTGGTGGGAATTTTTCTTTCCTGAGTTATTGAGAAAATTGGCTTGATTCTCAATGACTCCCTGGCCCTAGGAACCTGTCAACAAATGGAAGAGAAGGATGAAGAAGAAAGTGAATGGGAACAGCCCGCCTTACAAGCTGGAATTTATGATTCCTGTCCTGTTGGGACTTCACTGAGCTTTAAAAAAAAAAAAATCTTCATGTGGTACCTATCAGTCTGCTGATTCCAGGGCAGTTCTGGCTTCTGTCATTATCCCTGGCAGGACAAGCCTGTATGCAGGCAAGCATTTGGGACTTGGAAGTTGTTAATAAAGTTGGCCACTACTTGGAAATGTTAAGGTTTGCCATTGCTTCACCTGGCAAAGCTGGGCTGAAACCACACTCCACAGTGGTGTATAGCAATGACCATTCACTTCTAAAATATTTGGCTATCTGGGCCTTAAATCTTAGAGGTGTTTTGGTTATTTTGATTTTTTTTTAATTCCTCACATATTCAAATTCATGTCTTAGTACTGTTTTTAGGTGTGCATTGTCGCTCCTCCAGCCAGCCATGTGTGTGTTCATTATGTGTGTTCACTGCATTTCAACCCTGCCGTTTGGGGGCTGCCCTAAACAGATTGCTCATAAATAGAGCCAAGTATGGATTTTGATTTTGTAGAGATTAGCTGGTCATTGAGTTTGCATTGATTGAAAGCTTCAGCGCAGTTGTGGAGCAGTCCAAAGAGGACTCCGAGGCCCTGCAGGGATGACTCTTGGCTGGCCCCATGGTGTGGGTGAGTGTCCAAAGCTCATTACACCCCAGCTGTGGCCAGTGGCTAATGCCTTGATAGAGCGGGTGTGAAGGACCTGGCAGGCTTCTCCTCCCATAGGGCGGCAGGCAGAGCAGAACTACCTCGCTCTACTTTTGCCACTCTGACTGACTCCACCTCCTTGCCCATCTGTGTGGGGGTTTGCTCTTTTTGTGTGGGAAGAGTTAAATTTATACTGTATTTTTCAGGAGTGTGTAGTTATTCTCCTGCATGTGCTGAAAATGCGCGCTCACAACTGCAGTGCCATTCTATCATCCTTGCGTGGAGGTGTCAGTCAGTTCCTTAGGAAAGCATTGTCCTCCCTCCATCACACTGGAAGGAAGGGCGGGCTAGGCTGGCCTGTCCATTTCTGCACAATCAGGGTGGGAAAGGGGTGTGTGTAGAGGTTATGGCACTGGCAGGGGAGTGGGTGGGAGACAGCTCCTCTCCCCCACCGGAGAGAGGCTCTGGGGAGCGGTCCTGGGAACCTTTCCTTGGAAGTTGCTTCCCTAATTGTCAGTGCTCGGCAGAACTAAGGGGTTTTGTTATTTTCTTCTCCTGTTTGCAGAGCAGCTTGGAATCCACGAAGTTCCTGGAGGCTCTCTGGGCATGGAGCCGTATTTTTGCAAATCACTTGTGAGCGGGTGGCTCTGTGGACTGCCCACTGGCCTTTGTCCCCACCACTTAGTTTCTAGAACACCTGTTTTTGTGAATAGCCATGAACCAAGACATTTGTGAGCATCTAGGGGCCTGCCAACAGTGATGTGTTAGGTGGGGAGGCAATCTGGAGTAACACCCAGAAAGTAGAGTGAGAGGGTTCTGAGTTCAAGACCCGTCCCTGGGTTCTGTCACTGGGCAGGTGACTTGACCTCTCTGAGTTCAGTTTCCCCTTTGGTAAAGTAGAGAGAATACTGCTTACTCATTTGTTGAAAGGATGCCTATGATAATGTCTCTATTAATGGGTAAAGCAAGACCCAAAAGTGAGCTGCCTAAGGTTTACAGTATGAAGAAGGGTGGCAGTGAGGAAGAAGGCCTGGGTTCAAGCCCGGGGCCCCCTTTATGGCCCCAGGCAGGACATTTAGTCTCCAGAACCTCTGTTTCTGTATAGGTGAGACAGGAGCATTCACTGTCTCAGGAGTGCCTTGTCTGGACGCCCATGACAATGTTACAGGAATAAAGGGAGACAGTAAGTGGCTTGTAAACTGTAAGGCGTTTTAGAGCCGCAAAACATTTCCACCTTTATAGCTTCTTGGTCACTGAGCTCTTCAGAGTTCCTGGCTTGTGGGCTCCTGAAGTGATTTAAAAAAAATGTTTTCATGGCCATTTTATCTAATTATAAAAGTCATACTTACGCACGGTAAAAATTCAACTAGGACAGACGGATGTAGCGTGGAGCGTGAAAGGCACCTCTCCCTCCAATCAGTTTTACTCCCCAGAGATGACTTCTGTTTACTCCTTGTGTAGCCTTCCAGAAATTGTCTGGACACATGGGCACACACAGACACATACTTACATAAGCACAGAGGGTGCCGAAAAAATGTATACACATTTTAAGAATGGGAAAATACTGTATTAAAATTGTAATACTCTATATGCTGGTAACAAAAGATGAATACAAGTCACGTTTGACGTCTGCAATTACAAAAGGTGCTCAAAGTGGTTACCATCAGCGACCAGACACTTCTGATTACTGCGAACTACTGCTTGAGAAACGTTGACCAAAGTGTCCACTTATATATATATTTTGGCACCCCCAGTCTATAACTGCACATACTCTCTTACATGGGTCATCATTTTTTCACCAAGAACCCAAATAATGAAGATCTAGGTTGTGTACAGCATTTCTATTATTAGAGGCAGTACCGCTGTAAGCAGAGATATATTTCTAATATCTTGGTACCCCTGGATTTAAAATAAATGTTGAAAGCAGTGCCTAGTGGCTCAAAGCTTTCAGTATTATCTATTTTGTACTTGGCAGAATGTCTCCTCAGAAAGAATTATGTTGTTAATACTGTGGTTTTCCACTGCTCCACCCAGTTAAATTTAATCACACCATGTGACTTCCAAATAAAATGATGTGTGTGTCTGGAGGGAAGGGACCTGACAAAGCTTCCCTTTTTTTAGATCCTAGAGAATACAGCAAAGCTCTCTTCAGAAGGCCCTGCTTCCTGAGCCCTTCTGCCTGGGACTTTGGTATTTGCAGCTCACTGTCCCATCCTTGGAGGAAGCTGTTGTCAGCTGTTGGGTTGTAAAAGGTAGCTCTGTGTATTTTTAAATATGTCTTCACATGAAAAAAAGCCCCGCTAACTTCATTTTAAAAAGCACTTAATCTACATGAATTCTACTTGAACACATGAATTCATGCACCCCTTTGATTGCATTTGGCCTGGCTATCTAGGCAGTGCATAATCATACCATAACCAAATTTCTTTGCCTGTCATTGACGACAAATGAGGTTTAGTTCTCTAGTTAAAGCAAACACTTCAAACATCCTAAAGCACATATTTTGGGGTAGAGCAACTCCTATGATTTCATGTTGCAGTGTGAAATGGTTTCTCTTATGGTTAAAAAAAAAAAAAGAAATCCACAGATTTGTGGGTTTTTGGTGCTTTGATTTTTATGTTGCTATTTTCCCAACGTGTTATGTGTAAGACAATTTAAAAAGCTAAATTTTATTTTCAGTGCACTGGGGAGCCTTAAAAGAATCCTGTCGAGTTGTGTGTTTTGTTTTAATGATGAAGCCTTTTTGGTCATGTAAGTCCAAGAATCAGGTGTGGAAGGAATGGTGGGCCCACCCCTCTTCAGGGCCTGGATGCTTCTCTCAGGGACCCCTGATCCGTGGCCTCCCATTCCTCCTCTTTCTCTCTTCCCCCTCATCATGAGTCCTGCCTGGGCCTCTTGCTACCAACCTAGCTCTTGCTGGCAGGTGTAACCCTTGCCTGCCCTGGCCCATGGGCTCTGGACCTCACATGCTTGGTGATTTCTCTTCTGGGTCCTGGAATGTATGCTGAATTGATTGTGGACTTGTCCTCAGCCACGGAGACCTGACTGCTGTTGATTCTCATTCCTCTCCTGTTACCTGTCCCAATTTCTAACCCACTTCATCTCTGCACGCTGAGAGCTCTGAGCTCCTTTTCCTTGGTCTGGCTGCTGCCTGCTTTCCTGTCCGTGAGACTGATCCTTGAGAACCCCCTACCCTGTGGCTGTTATCTTGGAGCAGCACTTTGAGATTGTGTCAAGAGGATTTGCTTCAAGGGGCCATGGCATTTTAAGACTAGCAGTGAAACAAATCTGCCATATTGATTTCCTGTTGTGTCAAAAGCTGAAGAAGAAGAGTAATGCTTGCTTAAAAACAAACAACAACAGCAACAACAGAAACCCAGAACTACATGGGTACAGGAAATATTCTTGCCATCTTGTAGGACAGCACAAAAAATCAACTGACATGAAAACAATGAGCCTGCAATGAGTCTTGACAGTACTGTTGAGGTGAAATAATTTTTTAAAAAACCTTTTCCGCCCTTGGCTAGAATCTAAAGGAAGCATTGCACTTTGAATTCTTTGATATTTTATGAAGCTCATAAAACTTTGTCTCTAAATGCCAATGTGCTGAAAACTTATGAGTGTTAAAGATTTGGCAAGTGTCTTTAAATGTATGGGGAAAAAAAGGTTTTTTTCTTGGTTATAATTTCTGGATGTTAATATTAACAAGTAGCACTAAATGCCATCCTTTACTAGAATACTCTTCCACCGCCACACCCCCATCTTTTAGGTCTACTCTCTTCCTTCTTCCTATGAGGTGGGTGATGTCACTGTCCCCACTTGGCAGAACAGGGGTCTTTCAGCTCAGAGAGTTTAAGTGATATGGGCGGGAATAGAACCCAGGTGTATGGCTCCTTCCTGTAAACTCTGCGGACTGGGTTCTACATGGTTTCTACCTCAAGTGGCTTGTAACATACAGTAGCTACTCCAGAAGTAGTTTTGGCATCACTACTGCAAGCATCTAATGTTGACTTGACCCAGGATGCATGCTTAGTTGCAGAAAGCCAGCTTTGCAGGTTTCTAGCATTTTGGCTACAATCAGCCAACCAATAGGAGCCTTCCTACCTGGTTGGAACATAGACAGTGACTCTGTTTGGAATCCCCCAGCCATCAAAGTGAGGTTGAGAGGTTAGGTCATCCTTGCTGGGACATGGTTTGCGTTGGAGTGTTGGTCAAGGTTCAGTCGCAGAAAGCAGAATCCACTATAGCAAACTTAGGGAGGAGAGATTTATTGTAGGGAATTAGATGGCTTGGAGGATCATTAAGAGTTCTGAAGACACAGTTTTCCAGATGGACGTTTTAGGAAGGAGTGTCCCAAAGCCAAACTGAAGAACTGGACTACCAAGGAAGCCACTGACTCTTTCACAATCATGAAGCAGCTCCAGAGCCACATTGGGGCTGCCATGATTGAGAGGCTCCCATGATCAGAACTGTGTCACACTGCTGTGAACCAGACCAGGAAGTGGCTGTCCTGGTCCTGCCTCCTGACACCCATGAAGCTGGCACCTGTTTGCTGGCACCTTGACTAAAATTGTCATAGAACAACCAGGTGTCTCCTGGACTTGCTGAGGAAATCGTACCAACTTCAGAAGCGTGGTTTCTGCCTCACCTTTTCCAGATTTTACAAAAGTACATCTGACTGGTCAAACCTAACTCACATCTGGAACCTTAGCTGGAAGAGATCTGGGAGATGTTTTAGCTTTTCATCCTCTGCAGGCCAGGTGGGCACACTTGGAGGAGTGTAGAATGTGTGTTCAAAATCCATCCCTTGTGTCCCCTATGCTCAATGATCAGTAGAAATGGACCTTGATTTCCAGAATCAGCTGAAGATGACAGAAGTGAGCATGGTGTGGTCATGCAACTCAGGGATTGTGTGTCGATGGCCCCAGATAACAGGCTTCCAAGAGTTGAAAGCCCCAATAGGCCACAGGTTTGCCCTCTGCCTTCTGCTGCTTTGAGACTGTTAAGCTGTAGCTGGAACATGGGATAGAGGGAAGATTCTAGAAAACTCTGATTTCACTGGATGATATTAGAGGAAAAGATATGTTAAAAAAATTGTCTTAACTGCAGAGTCTTTACTATGCTAACGTATGTGTGAATCTTCAAATGAGGATACAGCATGCAAGGGTTCCTCAAACTTATTTGGCCACAAGAAAGCCCCACTTTTATTTATTTTTATATTTTTATTTATTTAATTTATTTATTTATTTTGAGCTGAGCCATCCTGCCACCTGTTGGCAGCTCAGTGGCAGCTCAGGCCAGGACTCGAACCGCTATTGCTCAGAGCTCACACTCTTGAGCGAGATCTTAACCAACTAAGCCACTCGGCTGGCCCCCAGCCCTACTTTTAAAAGATTCAGAAAGTAGTGTTTCCCAACATTTGTGAGAAATGCTATTTCAAAGAGGAAGCCAGGGATTACCTTGGAGAAAAGGTTTGTTTTTCTTTTCAGGGAACTGACTTTTTCAATAGCCTTGATCAGGAATGTTTACCATCAAAATGATAGGATTTCTTCAAGTGAGGATGGCACTCTGCCCTTTAAGGAGAACCAAAGGGAGAAGACCCTGCAGGGTGAAATGAACCTGTGTGGACAGCGGGGTTTCTCTTAGGAACCCAGACGGCCTGAGAGTCTCCCTTAGGGGCCTCTAAGGAGGTAGCCTTGTAATCAATAGTAGAAGTTACAACAATAATAGTGTTAATCAATTTTAGACCACATCTTATGTGTGTTGATCTGTTGTAGAAAAAGATGGTGTTTCAGAGAAGAAACTGCATTTAGCACAAGGAAAATAAGGGCATCAGTGTAGGTTGCTCAGAGTCTCTGGTGAGAGTGTCCTGGGTGGGGGAGAGACAGTGGGAGTGGGAGTGCAGGAGACCTCTGTGAGTGACAGCTGCAGCTGAGCATGCATGAGCTGCATGAGGGCAGGAGAAGGCAGCCCCCTGCACAGATGGATGGATTTGCAGCCAGATGGCAAAGCCCCACAGATAGTGATGAGAATTGGACCAGCAGTGCATGGAGTCAACGAGTACCTTCCAAAACTCAGATGATGCAGAACTGGGTAAAAGAAGACACTCTCAGAGATGAACATATATCTTATAGTGCATCTTTCTTTGATTTTAATTTTCTACTTTAACAAAGAGTTTGTCTGTGACACGTATGTGTCATTCCCAAGCAAGTCTTTCTTGAAGCCTCACTTTAAGCATTGGAACAGGGCACAGGCTGTTTGATAAAGCACTCAACTCTGAGTGTACACCTTTGTTTCTCAACTCTAGGGGGGTTCCCATAGGAAGTCCATCAGGCATGCCTTCATAGATACATGTGCAACCTTCCCAGGAATGGGGAAATGTGACTTACAAGAGTAAATCAGCTTGCTGAAATGTGGAAGTTATGTCTGCACAGAGTTGTGAACGTGTTTCTGACTTGCTTAAGTTTTTACATGTTCTGACTTCCTAACCCTGACATTATGGGATGGATACAGTTTCCTATGTATACAAAGGTATTTCGTGGTGGCAACCACTTCTCCTCCTCTAGTTAACAAGAAGAATGGATGTCCACTGTGGGGAGTGTCACTCCTTCCCTCTTGTCTGCTCTTGGGGCTCAAATCCCTCAGTGCTCATCCCTTATTGAAACCCCTTCTCCCTCCCATTTAATAAATGGACGTTTTGTATTATTACTAAATCCCAGCTTTTCCTAAAAACATGGATCTCAGTGCTAATATGTCCTGAGCCATTACCACACAGTCACCAGAGATTTCAATCCTCTCTCTTTTCATGCTTACACTCTCAAGGATAACCATTTAATTTTGATATTATTTAATCTTTTAAAGTATTTATTATGGAACATTTCTGTATCAAAAGTAGAATAATATAATAAATCCCCATGTGCTTATTCCTAGCTCAAGAGTTACCTACTCAGGCATGGCCAGTCTTGTTTCATTTATACTTGTACCCATTTACTCTTCTCCCGGATATATATTGAAACAAAAATTATCATAAAAAAATTATTTCTAATGTTAGTCTGCCCCTGTTCTTTCTCTGTCTTATTTCTCAATACTTTTATAAAATTTTCTCAACATTGCAGCAATAAGGACTTTTAACTCATATGAGGGGCTTTTCAGAGTTTTGCCTAGAATAAATAAATGATACTTAGATCACACTGCAGGTGTATACAGAGTGCCTGCCCTGCCCAAGGTGCTATGCTAGGAGTGAGAATGGGTCAGGTTTTGTTGGATGGGGTGGAATAGACAGAGGAGAAGATGTCAGCCTATATCCTAATAGTGCTCACAGTCCAATTAGTCCTTGGAACATTGGCTACCAGAGGTGAGCACAAGCTAGGTCCCCAATGAGCATCTCTATTCAAACATGCTAGAGTGGTTCATCAGAGCAAGAGGCTGTGTGGTCTGGGTGTTTGGGGACGAAGGCTTTGAGGAGGGGCACAGAGCATGGATTTGATTTGATAGTTTTATCTGTGTAGTTTTGACTCCAGGAATTTGTTGGGAGCCCATTGGGTAACTAAAGAATCACCAGGCTGGAGCACCACACTCCGCCAGACCACAGGAAGCTTAGCCCAGGACGTACACAAAAGCTCCCTGGTTCAATATCACCCCCCGAGGCTGGCCAGTGCTGCTGGATGCCTCCTTTGGGATTGAATCACAAACTGTCCCTATGTCCTTGGTACCCTTTGAGTTTCAAAGTTCCAGGTGGGAGCATCTGATTGGTGGAGGTAGGTCACACACGTGAACATGGCTGCCAAGGGGAGGCAGAAAGGAGGTCTGGCTCCTTCAACTTGTCTAGAAGACATGGGGTCCTGCCTTCCCTCAAGAAGTATGTGATGGGGGGTTCTCCTCAGATAGAAAGGCATTTAGATGCTAAACACCCAAAAAAATAAGTATCTCCTCTGAACATCACCATCACCTTGGACTGCTTCCTCTCTGTTGTTCTCAGCACAGTCACCAGGTCTTCATTTTCCTTTTTTTTTTTAAAAAAAAAAAAGCCATTTGCATCTGTTGGCTCCTGATATTCCATTCCCATGGCAACTGTGAGAGCCCAGGTGCCCCAGCGCATCTCCTGTGCAGTTTTCCTGCTTCTAGTTCCTCCCACCTCCAGTCTTCCTACACAGTGCTGCTGCTGCTTTCGTCTCCACCAAAACAGCACTGTGGCTTGATATCCTGTTGCCTGAAGATAAAGGCTAACTCCTTATATTGGTCCTGCCTTCTACTGTTAATATCTGGCCTCCATTTTTAGCCTTGTCTGTCATTCCGGGAACCATACTGTCTGGCTAAGCAGGTCCCCACATACACCCTGTAGCCAACTCCATGCTGTGTTCAATGATAGCTCTGTTGTCCAGAAGGCCTTCCCCTTCGCTCCTGCCTGTCAAAATCCCTCTCCGCTCAGGTTCTGCTGACCTTCTCAGGGAGAGGTGATTGCTTTCAGCTCTTATGGCACATGTGTGCATTGTCCACTAGGCCCTTTCATGTCTCATGTCTGTCCACTTAGACCAATGTACTCAGTGAACAATGCTACAGGCTTTGTATTTCTCTCATGTGCTATCACAGTGTTGGCACATGGGAGCTTCCTAGGTATATGATGCTTTCCTTTTTCATACAATGAGTGGACAGGAAAAAAAAATTAGAAACAACAAAGGTCCCGTTTAAATGCAGAGGTAGAAATGCACTGTTATAAGTTGAGGTCAGGCATGCTGGAGTGGGAGGTGAGTGTGGCACGATGATGGTGAAGCGTTTGAGGTATAAAGCAAATGGAGACACTTTGGTCGTATGCCCCTGGGTGTACTCTGAGTACCCACCTGGTTTAAAAGGATGCTCTGGAGGTGGCTCAGAGTCAAGCAGCCAAGTTTTGCAGAGACTCAAGCACGTGTCTGTATAAACAGAGATAAGCATGGTTTGGGCTTGAGCAACATCGGCTGCTTAATGAGACGTGGATTCACCGGCACACACGGATGGCAAGGGGATTGTCCTCACAGCTTGCACTTTAATACAGAACGTTGATATGTATCGTGGTGCTCTTTGCAGAAGGAGTGAGCAGAAGTACTTATCAGTCAGTGATCCCACCCCCACCCCACCCCTGCCAGGTTGCTGGTGACTGATGACCTCTCAAGGGAAGCCTCCCTAGATGATGCAGGGAGCCACCATGAAAGTCAGCCGGGTCTTCTTTTCTTTCCCATCAGCCTTGTTCAGCTGCTCAGAGAAGTGTTGAAAGGGGCCCCCCGGTTTAGACTGACCATGTGTGTCCCTCACTGAATCCTAAAGGCCAAGTCCCAGCAAAGTTCAAATATGAGAGAGTAAGAAGAGAGTGAGAAGGGACGGTTGGGGAGGATTGGGGCACCTAGAGAGTGTTCAGCTGGGCCGTTGGTTGGAAACAAAAGAAAGAAGTATTCCCCCCCCCCCACCCCCGTTCCTTCAGAGACTTTGTGGAAAGTTAATTATAAAAGGGAATGACCCTTGAAAATGACCGCTGTCCAGTGGGGTCAGTGTGCAGGGGACTCAACAGGAGAGGTTGTCCATCAGGATCAGACCCTTTCTTCCTCATCACAGCCCGGCATGTGTCCTTCTGCTTGGGGTCTCCCAGGTGCCCCCCTCCTCCCACTTCAGGAGCCACTCTTGTTCGGATACTCAGGGATCCTACTGCAAGCACTCACTTGAATTACAGATCCTTTCTCTATTGAATAACCAGTCTCCCCAACTTGGCTATAGCCTGAGCCCAGGGCTGGTTTGTTCTATGTATGTCCAAGGGCCCTTTCCTGTGTGCCAAGCAGCATGTGGGAGGGCTGGGGGCCTGGGGCCATAATCCTGCCTCTCTGCTTCCAGGCGAAGGACTTCTAACCTCTCTTGGTCTGCTCATTTGTAAAACAGATGCAAATATATCACAGAGAGAGTAACATGTGTGATGCCCCCGACATGGTAAGTCCTCAGCAAACAATGATGACCACCCCTCCGACACCCTGTGGCCCATACATGTTGCCACACGGTCAGTACATAATACTTGTTCCATAAATACATGTCTGTTGATTATTAATGGGGATGAGAGTTGTCATATCAGTTTTTGAAGGTCTTTTTTAGAGCTCTGAGTGTAGCCTGGAAGCATGCAGAACTAGAACCGCCTGGGGGAAGCCTGGAACTGGTCTTATTCAGAGACATTAAGGAAACTGGTTGTTTGATAAAGAAAGATTAAAGGGACTAATTACTTTGCTGAGCAATGACTATCTGGTGAATGCCAGGTAGAGATATCTTAAGAGAGAGGAAGTTGAGTGTCCAATAAAGAGAATGATAAAAATTAGTAGGCTAAACTTAGGATACCAGGAAATAAAGATTGAATGCCTGGGAGACAGAGAGTGTCCTGCTAACACTGAAGCATCTCCTTAAGGTGGGGCAGCCTGCAGAGGGTTGGGGAGGGCAAACTCCTGCAAGTTACTACTCAACGTGTCCAAGCCAGAGGTTCCTTAACCCTGGAGTGGAGATAATGATGCCATTTCAGAGAGTGGATGTAAGGATGAGATTTGAACAGTGTACAAGAAACACTTTCTGTGTTTCCTGGCTCATAGCAGTTCCCTTCCACTTTCCCCTAAAATGGAAAAAAAATGATCACTTTAAAAGTAAACTCATCAGTGTCGTAAGCTCCTGCCTCTACTTGGATAAACTGAGGAATTTAGGCAGACACAGGTGCCTGTCAAAGGCATTGTTGTAAGGGTTTGGCCTCATGCTGAGAAGAATGTCTGCTGAGAAATGAAATCCATCTTTTCCGGGGTAACTGGCGTAGATTGGGTATGTTTTCACAAATCTATGTCTGTTCTGTTTTGTGTTTTTACCTATGGTCACTACAAGTTGCAGATGTGCTCTCCTGGGACATACTGCTATAGTAACAGCAGCTCTCCAGCAGTGGTGAACCTGAGCCTGGTCATGCTGACTTAGGGGAGTTTCCATGAAAAAATGGGGGACTTTCTCTTAAAACCTCTACTATGCAGTAAGGGTAGGCCTGCTGGCTGTCTCTGTGTGCCCTTATGTCACTAGGCTGGACCCTGACTGGGGGGCATACTGTGCAGCCAACCAAGGCAAGACAGCCACACAGTGATTTTAAAAGGAATCACTGTAGGACATACCAGAAAATGCCTGATTCATTCTTCTTCAATTTGGTTAAGGAAATAAATGCTTTTCTGTGTTTATGCAAAGTGATCATGTTTTATTCATCATTTGGTAGAAGTCACTCCTAAGGCATGCAGGGTAGATGATGTCAGCTTTTCCATTTCAGCTGAGTTAAATTTTACTGAACCTTTATGCTCTGTCAGGGGCTGGAGAAACCACAGGGAAGAGGGCATGGTTCCCATCGCAGTGCATTAGGAAAGCGGGAGTTGCCTCGGCAAGGTGAGATGGGTGCAGGGGTAGGGAAGTGCTGTGGGGCCACAAAGGGTGGAGGCACTGATACAGAGCAGATGGGGGACACGGGCTGGGGGTTCCAAATGAGCTGTGTTTGAGCTGTGGCTAAGGCTCACTACGTGAATGTGTCCACAAAGAAGGAAGGCCTCAGCTACGGAAGAGCACTTCAGGTCGAATCCCAGGACTTGATGATGGCTGTCCTGGATGTGCCGAAGCCAGGGCAGTCGCCCAGGAAGCAGAGTGGAACCTTGCTGCTGCCCCTGCAGGGGTGAGGAGATCTGGGTCTGACTCTCTCATCTTCAACCTGGCTCTGTTATCTCCTGCCAGTCACTTCCTTTCTTTCACGTGCACATAGCCCTTTGGAAGTTGGTTACATGGCTGTAGTCATCCCCAGCCTGCCTTTATTTTATTTTTATTTATTTATTTATTTATTTATTTATTTATTTATTTATTTATTTATTTAAGATTTTTATTGGGGGAATTGGGGGAATGGGAACCGTGCTGGGGAATTGGGAGAAGGGGAACAGACAAGTTGCTGTCATTTTGTTCTTCAGTCTAGTTGTGGAGGACGTTGCTTCACTGGCCCAAGTTGGCACCATCATTGCGCTCTTCT
>NW_017731745.1:267040-310811 GCF_001890085.2 Hipposideros armiger | reverse complement strand
CTTAGCTGTGGAGGGCAGTGTCACTGGCCCTCATATGTGGGATCTGAACCGGGGCCCTCTGGCATCCCAAGCGAGTTCTTAACCATCACGCCACTCGGCCGGCCCCCCAGCCTGCCTTTAGATGGTCTGCACAAGATCCCAGGGGAAGACATTTAAAGTCATGGGCTTTAAGTGACCATGGCTGAGAAGGCGCTCAGGAGCCTGTTTGCCCCATCTGTCTCCTTGGACACTCATCTCCCAGTCTTCCTACAAGCATGATGTTGCCACCCAAATGCCTGTCTCCCTCCCCCGCACCCCCCTCCTCATCACCTTTTTTCCTCTTTTTCCCTTCCCTGGCTTTTTATCTATTGGATTTACAAATCTGAATCAAGAAATTGACTTTTTTTTTTGTAAATAGTATAATGTACCTTCCTTACAAGACAAGAGGCAATTTTGAATCACTATACCCTTATCAAAGTAGTGAAGTGTGCATTTACTTTATTTGAATGGATCATAGAGAAAGTATATACACTTAGTAAGTAATCCTGACATAAATATAAACATGTTCATAAGTGACCAGAGGTAACCACTTCTGGTCCAGAGCTTCATGGGCAGCCTTTAAAGCAAGGTTGTACGAGGAAAAAATAATGACCATTAATAACTGTATTGGTGGTATCATTAAATATATTATGGCCTTTGAAATAGCTAAAATTATGTTAAACATACACTCAAATAATTTAGAGAACTTTCCTCTCTTTAGTTCAATAGAAGTATAGGCGTTAATACCTGTTTTATCCATCTACCTTTTCATTTGTCTCTGCGCCCATCCATCTGTGCATGTGACCTTGGCCAGCATGCCCCAGACTGTATCTCATGGAAGGTGATACCTTCATACCTCTTATAAGACATGGCTTTCCTCAAGACACAGCTTGGTGACTGCTATTCAAAGCAGTGTATTGGTGGGTCTGATGAATCAGGGCTTCTTTTTTTTGTCAGTCTGCCTATTTTGGTCCATGCTAACAGAAGCAAGTCACTTGATGGTTTTAACATTTTTATTTTTAAAATCTGAGAAAGGTTCATATAAGCCAAAGGAATGAATGAATAGCTAGTGTGATAGAGCAAAATGCAGTTGAGGATCTTTAGGCGATAAAAGGCATTTTTGCCCAAGATAACTGCCAGATGTCTAGAGGCGTACCAGAAGATGGTGACGCATTTTCTACAGCTGCCTTTGGTGATTTTCACAGCACAGATGATCTCTGCCTCCTCTCCTGGTCTGTCTGGCTGATGTAAGAGGGGTCAAGGTCATTGGTGGAGACTTAGATGCAGGGAACATTACAGTCTGGTGTATGATTTGAGAAAAAGGCTTCTTGAGCCGCCCAAATATCTTTTCATTGGTCTGTCTGAAACTCCATCACTTGAGATTCAATTCATTGAGTTAAGAATTGGCTTTTAATAATAACCACTGCTGACCAGGGTATGGGAAGAGGGACACTCTGATAAACTGCTGGGATATAAATTTGCCCAATCTTTGATATAATTCAACAATACGTATGGCAATTAAGAAGTATACACTTTTCCTACCTAGCAGCTCTACTTCTACCAATTTGTGCTAAAGACATAGCTAGACAAGCACAGAAAAGGCACATGGACAGTCAGTCTTCCACTGTGGTCTCATTAACGATAGAGACAACTCATAATGGCCTAAATCTCTTTTTTAAAAAATGGTTAAACGTATTGTGGTATGCTTATACAGTAAAATATGCAACTATTCAATATTGTTGCAATATTATCTTTAATAACTTGAAATAATACCTAGTATTATTGAATGACAAAAAGCAGATTCCAAGTAATATGAGCTCATCTTTGTAAGAAAAATAAAGACGCACACAAATAACAAACATGAAAATTTATACATTAAAATGATAAAATCGGTTATCTCTGGGTGAGAATATGAGTAATTTTATAAAATTTTGTATTTAAAATTTTAATCAACATACATTAATGGTATAAAAAATATTTAAAAATTTTAAAGGTAAACTTTTTTTAAAGTGTCACTATTCCCTAAGTGATAGAAAATCGTATTAAGTACCTATCGCTATGTAACAAATTATCCCCAAATTTAGCTGCTTTCCAAAATAAATATTTATTAGAAGTTTCTGTGGGTCAGGACTTCAGAAGCTTGGTCATATTGGTTGTGGCTCAGGGACCCCCACGAGGGTGCAGTCAGCCTTCTGACTGGTACTACAGTCATCTGAAGGCTTTGCTGGGGCAGGAGGACCCCCTTCCAAAATGACTCTCTCACGTGGCTGATGGCAGGAGGCCTCCCTTGCCATGTGAGTCTGTCCATAGAGCTGCTTGAGTGTCCTTACAACATGGCAGCTGGCTGCTTTCACAGAGATTGATCAGAGAGAGCGAGCAGAGATGAAGCCACAGTGGCTCTTAGGACCTCGTCTCTGAAATCATGTATCACTTCAGTTTTTTCATTCATTAGAGGCAAGTCACTAAGTCCAGCTCACACTCAAAGGAAGGGAATTCAGCTCCATCTCTTGAAGGGAGGAATATGAAAGAATTTGTGGACGTATTTTTAAGTAACCACAAATACATGAGCTCATTTGCCATCTGTTAACTCATCAGTGTGATTAGAATCTGTCCACGGGGAGCTGTCTTTCCTTTGAGTGGGAAATTGAGAACAGTCTTAAAGGACGAGAGTTTGGGTTTTGAGACTAACATATGCTTGGGTAATATTTAAAGAACAGGAAGCCACTAACAGAAAGAGGACTGGGTCTTTGGAGTCTGGAGACTTGGTTCTACTACATAGTCCTCACATATCCTGGGTAAGTCAGGTTTCCCCTTGGTTTTCTTATCAGTTGTGCTGGGGGTCAAATAAACTAATGCAGTTGAATGCCCTCTATGTAAACTGTAAAACAATAAAGGAAGCTGGTTCTCACTGTCTTTATTACCCCTATTGTTGTTATTGTTGGAAAGGGGAACCAGTGCGGAAGATAGGGAGGAATGGGACATAGAAATGGATTGGGGAGTAGAGAGAGTGAATTGGAAACTATTCTAGTCAGATTAGTATCTCCTAGCCTTGGCTCAGAGGCAGGAATGGAGAAGGCCTATCACGTGACTGCAAAGTCACATGAGGCCATGATGGTTACAGGGGTTTCTATGAAGGATTTACTATCTTGGGTCTTCAGAGAACATTAATGCCCAGTCCACAAAAAAGTCAACACTCCGGGTGGAACGTACCAAGGAGGCAACATTCTCTCACCTCTGTAACCAGAAAGCTCCCAGTCTTTTCAGGTTGGTCACCCATTCATTTATCGTTTCAAGAAATTTGTATTCATTCCCAGTTAGGTGTCAAGCCCTGTGCTAAGGGCCAGGGAGACACTGTTAAATAGGCCACACCTTCTCTCCAGCATCCAAATCCATCAGGAAAGGCTCATGTGCAAACATTCTGAGTGCAAGACTGAGCCTTGGCTGGTGGCCTCATTCCCCCAGCCTGGATTTGAGTTTCAGGAAATAGTTTTCTCAGATGCCCATATTCTCTCAGAGGCCACATAGCTCTGCAAATTTTATGTCTTTGGAAATTAAACCTTTTCCCCTCCACTGATGTTTATAGGCTCTTAGAGTGTTGGGCAAAGATAAAGCCAGGCAATTGCATTCAGATGGCTGTAATTTCCACTCCTTCTTCCTTCCAAGTCTTAATGGCCAACACCACACAATTTCCAAAGACCCTTTCATGCTCCTCCAGAAGTGGCAGGGCCTGTAGTTAGTGCTGCACAGAGCAGCTCCTGCCTGAGACTCCGCTGCTGTTGGCAGGGGCTCTTTGCAGACAAGGTTGACAGTGGTATAGAGAGAAAGCTACTCAGCACTGGTTCTTTTACTGATGTTACTAGTGTGAGGTGACTCTAAGTATCCTGAAACAATCTTTGTGCTGTTAGCCTAGACTGAACTGTGAAACGTAAATTATTTTCATTTAGCTGATCTTGATCTCTAACTATGCATTAGTTGGTAAACCAAGTCCTGTTCAAGGTTTCTTCTCCATTGATCTGCAAAAGACTTAAGTGGAAACTGTTGCTTCAGTAAAATTCAATTGGCAAAAAAAACCAAAATCACAAGTGTTGAGGATGTGGAGAGATTCAAACTCTTGTGCATGGCTGATGGGTAAGCAAAATGGTGCAGCCACTATGGAAAACAATATGGCATTACTTCAAAAAATTAAGCATAGAATTAAGCATAGAAATGCAGCTATTGGGTATATACCTCCAAAGAACCAAAAACAGGGACTAGCACAAATATTTGTACACCAGTGTTTAGAGCAGGATTATTCATGATAGCCAAAAGGTGGACACAACTCAACTGCCCATTGATAGATTGATTAATTAACAAAATATGGTAGATTCATACAATGGAGTTCTATTTAGTGTTATAAAGGAATGCAATGCTGATATAACATGAATAAGGCTTGAGGACATTATGCTAAGAGAAGCCAGGCGCAAAAGGACAAATATTGTGTGATTCTACTTATATAAGGTCCTAGAGTGGTCAAACTCACAGAGACAGAAAGTAGAGTTGTGGTTGCCAGGGGCTGGGAGAAGGGAATGGGGGAGTTAGTGTTTAATGGGTTCAGAGTTTCAGTTTGGGAAGATGAAAAAGCTCTGGAATGGATGGTGGTGATGGTTGCACAACAATGTCAATTAGTGTCATTGAACTGTACACTTAAAAATGGTTAAAACGGTAAATTTTATGTAATATATAGTTCATCGCAATAAAATTTTAGAAATATTATATGTACTTGGTTTACAAATATATGTTTCCAAGCCCTGATTTAGGTCCTGGGGATATAGCATTGAATCAGGTGGAAGGCCTGACTGCTAGGATGCCTTGTAGATTGTTTTCTACTGACAGGGGATGGGCAATAAATATTTAACAAATGAGGTGGGCATTACAGGTGCTAGAAGGACTGTGAGAAAGAAAAACTCAGATGATTAATGTGATAGAGAACCCTGTCTACCTGTGAGTGAGATGGGGGAGCTTTAGCTGGAAGGGCCTGGAAAGCTCTCTAAAGTGTTGCCATTTGGGCAAAGTCCTGAATGATAAGACAAGATTGACAAGACAGTTCACCCACCAAACCTTACTGAATATCTGGACTCCATTTCACTTGAAATCTCATTGAGATTTCTGAGATATAGAAATTGCTACAAAATCCGAAACTCATGAATTGCACTTGCGCAACAACAACGTCTGTGTTGAGTATTCCTAATTGAGTGCTTGAGGATTGAAATGGGGACAAGCAAGGCATTAGTGGTTTAGAATGTTAAAATGGTTCTTACTGAGCACCAAATGCTCAGACCTGGCAGTGCTTTCACCCAGGAACTGTATTAGCTGGTTCTCATATTTTTTCATTTAATTCTTTCAGGGACTAAATCCACCGAAGTTTGCCATGGGCCTTATCGGAAAGAACTTCATGCCTTTCAGAAAATAATTGATTTACACAAATCAGTTCATTACTGATATTTTTTATCACTTGTTCATTGTTCAGAAGGAGATCAGTATATTTCACCTTGGAAACCAAGGCTATTATTTATTTAAAGCTTTGAGTGTGGAGTTTAGAGATTTTTTTATTATTTTTATTTTTTATAATTGACTTGCGATGGAAAGAAATATGCTTCTGGGACCATAAAATGTGGGCACAGTTGATTCATACAATGTGTTTAGATTTCCCATTGTGTATTTTAGAGACTTCTCAGTTGTTGCCCAGATTTTTCTTTTTAAGTCAGTGTCTTGGGGTAGAAGATGAAAACTCTCTGAAGACCATGGGAAGGCAGCCGATGGTTAGACGTCTGTGTTGCCCGGGCCTTGACTCGCAATGGAGCTTACAGCACAATGCCTGCAAAGCCCTGAACTCCAGCCAGGCACATTCAGTAAAAGAGGACAGTGAGAGTTTGAGAGTATGTCATTTGCCAATCTGTTCTTTTTTATAAGAGCACATGGCTGCCTTTGCCTTAGGAAAGTGAAGTGGTATTTCTAGGACAGAAGAATCAAAGCCACTTGACTTTTCTAAGCAGCAGGTCCCATAATTCTTGGGAATTATGACTTATAAACTAACTGGGAAATTATTTCAGTTTTATGAAACTCTCTGGCCCTCTCAAGTCTTTCTCAGCTTCACTGGTTTGGGTGAGAGTCAGGGTGAAGGTCAGGGGTGTAGTGACTGATGTGAGGGGCACACAGTGCCTGGCTCAGAAGGCGACTCTGGGATTAATCTGTCATCTTTCGTGGTATGCAAAAGAAGCCAGCTCTTGGCTCTTTTAGAGACACCATCCATCGTTTCCGAAATCTGCAACAGCTGAAACCCACATGCATGAATAGATGTAATTTTATCATCAGCATTTACCAGAGGGCCCCTGGATGTCCAGCCCATCTTGCACTAAGTGACTGTGGTTAAGCAGGAAAAGTCTTGCCCCCAAGTAGCCTCAAGTCTGTTTGAAGAGAGCCAAAATATATAAAAATGAAAGATGCAGAAAATAATAGCAAAAAAAACAAATCAGTATATTTGGATTAATACCCCGAGGGCCCAGGATGTGTGAAACGGTGTGCTGGGAATCGTTGCTGAATGAAAGGTCAGAGAAACAAAGAAGGAAGCGGTCAGTGTGGGCTGGAGAGGTCGGGGAGGCTTTATTGAGCGGGTGGAGCTTGAGTAAGGCTTTGCGTGACTGACCAGGTCTAGGAGCAGGGCTCGGCAGATGGCTGAGGAACCCAGAAGAAGCCCAGACCTAACCGAGGGGGTAGAAGGAAATAGTAACCCCAGGGTTAGTGGTGTTTGAGAAACAATTCATCTGTTTCCAATATCCCGAGTGTCCTCTGTAGGGTTAATAGGTGATAGGTGGGGGGAGTGGAGGCCAGTGGGCTCTGTGGTCAAATAAGTTTGCATAGCACTGGAAAAGCAACCAGGAGTTTCCTACTGCAAGACCCCTCAGGCCTTCTAAATGCTGATGTTCACGGTGTCTTTCCCAAATGTTATAGATGCAGTTTCCTGCTTATTCAACCACAGAACCATGTATTTTCTGTTTTTGTTTTCCAGGGGGTTTCTGTAAGACTACAGTTCCAAAGGATATAATTGAGTTGAGGAAATGCTAGCCTGAATGATTTTATTTCAGTGTGTTTTTAGTGCAAGTTACTAACAATAGTGTCATGTTTTCAGTGGTCTGAAAGCCCACAGGGGTTGATTGAAGGAAGTTCGAGGGACTTAATTTAAAAAAAACAGTGAATAAATAGTCCTCTAAGGATGCCCAGCCTGGAGTAAAATACCCTAGGGCCATCTTAGTTCAGAAGTTATTCCTCAATAATAGACACATAATGCAGGCTTTAAACAAAATATTTTTGTTAATGTTATTCTTTTTCTTCTCTTCAAATATGGGGAAGGGTTTTGTATCAACAGCACAACCTCATGCTTGAGACAGAGCCCTGGGTGACATCAGCTGGGGCTATGAGTGAAGGCGACGCTCAAAGAGCTGGCAGAGTTGGGATTATCAGATAAAATACAGGATGACAGTTACATTTGAATTTCAGCTCGACTCTGCGTAATTTTTCAGTATAACTATGTCCCAAATATTGCATGGGACAGTATTCACACACACACACAGACACACACGCATGAGCACGTGCGCATGCACATGCACAAAAATATATACATTGTTTATCTGAAAGTGAAATTTAACTGGGCAGCTTATATTTTTACTTTCTAATGAAATAAAAATATACATGATGTATATTTTATTAGAAAATAAAAATACCCCAGGATGCTTCGGGGAGCCTAGACACAAGGATCAGAAAGCAACTTAAAAGGTAAAGAAAGGCAAGGTACCAATGGTATGTTCTAATTTCTCAGGAGCCCAGGTGCCCCCTCCTGGGAGATGGGTTACTACATCATCAGGCTCTCTCCACACTCTCCTTTTCCTCAGTTTGGGAGAGTTTATATATGAGACGTTGTAGCCTGGAAGGTATTTTACTTGGCTCACACACTTTTACAAACAAATGTAAGATCCACACTTTACCCCCAAAACCACAGATTTTCAGCGTCTCTTGAAAATTCCAAAAGCTTATAGTCTCACAGAAAGAAGCCAGTTATCTGAACCTAGAAGTCTTGAAACCAAAAGAACTACAAATTCCCTGCTTGTCATGAGCAGAGTGGAGGTGGGCCCCGTGTCTGTCTAGGGCAAACCTCAGTGGGGGAGAAGGTAAGAAAATAAGGTGTCTTAACATCCCCACTCCCCATTTTTTGGAACTTAAAGTATAACTGAGGACATTGAATTAACCTCACATGTCAAAAATAAAACGATAGTCTAAAATGTATCTTTATATGACCCCAGATGAGATGAGAGTTGAGGAGGGTGGGCTGTGCTTCCTTGAACTACTGGAGGCTCTGGATAGTTCTTTCCCTGCCAAGAAGCGAAATGTCTTAGCTCCACGTTCAGTGATGAATACAAAAAGGCCAGGGTTTCCCAGTGGGCTCTGCTCTGGGATATCATCAGGAGGAAGGAGAATCAAATTAATCTTTCTGTGGGAAAGGTCTCCCCCTGACTGCTGGGTGACTGGACCTCCTGCTCCAGCTTCAGTGCTCTTCTCAATGACTTGCCCCCTCTCTTCTCTGCCTCAGGAGCCCACCTTTCCCCAGCCCTGTGTGGGATATGGTCTTGACAGCAAGGACTTGGGAGGGGAGGTGGGGGTAGCCTCTGTGCTGTGGATGTGTGTGGGTGGGCCCTGGGTGACGAGTCGCGTGTACTGGGGAGCTGGGCTGTGGAGCCCATGTTTGAAGACCAGGACAGGGAGCTTCTGACCATTGTACAGACACTGACAGGGACTCCAAGTCGCCTCCGAGGGCATTGTGACACACAGGATCACTGGCTGCCACCAATGTTAGTCACACCACTGGTGCTCGCTGTCTCCTATGGCAACAGCAGCTCCTTGTTAATTCAGTGATGCTGGGGGCAGGCAGTATTACAGGCTACTTCACAGCGGCTGGGGAAAACCCCAGGTCATGAGCATCCTTATTTGTGGCCACGTCCCAGGAGCCTCTCTGCTTGCTCTCCAGCGTACCCACCCCCCGTTTTGGAATGTGGTAGTGGCAGGAGATGAAGCTCCAATAAAATGTTATTCCAGAGGTGAAGCTGAACTCTGAATAATGAGTCCATTAGACTCCACAATCAATATCCAGCGTCTAAACATTATGTATATTGATGAGCTGATTGCTAGGGGACTAGCGCTGAGGGAACTGGAATTCATTTTACTGGGGCCAAATTGGTTGTTGATGGGCCATAGTAGACTGTGACTTTAATCAGCTAGAAACATCCTGCAGTCGAGTAAAACACAGCTTCAGCACGTCGGAGCCCTGGCAGCTTTCCTGAAAGCCAGGCAGAGCATTGTGGCCCTGCGCGCTCTCTCTAAGGGACAGATGGCCTGGCCAGGGCCCCATCTGAAGCCTCTGCTGGTGCTGGGGTGAACAGAGACAGGCAGGGAGGAGGGAGGCAAGGGGGTAAGTCTCTGCAGCTGTGAGTTGGGCACGTCTGGACTGCCTCTTCTTGCCCTTGCAGTCCACGAACACACATTTTACCTGAACTGCTTACCCAGCTCTGTTCTTACGATGATGGAGTCAAAGGCTGGGTGAGACGTGGTCCCCACAGTGGGAAATAGTTTCCTTTAAGGTCTTTAGCTCAAGAAGCTCAGTGGGAGGAGAGCTGTTTGTGCACAGTGTGTTGTATGTGTGCGTGCGTGTGCATGAGCACATGTGTCTGTGCATGCGTGTGTGTAGGGATAGGGGTCAGGGGTCAGGCTGCTTTCAATGAGGCACCTCAACCTTCCTGTCCTGTCCCCCATGTCCCAGGTATGGAGCATGACATGGTATCTGGTAACACCCTGGAATTGTTAGCTGAGCCAAAGCCAGTCAGATGGTAGCGAAGGCCAAGTGGAAGTCTTGAATTCCTGGGCTGTTGGGCATCTTCTGCTCATTGGGCTGCTGCTAGGTATGCCTGTGCTAGGTCTGGGAGCCTAGCACTGTTCACAGGGCATAGGCACTTCTGCCTGGTCAGGGCAGCAGGGCCAGGATGCTGCCAAGGTTCTGAGAACAGGTTTCTGGAGGCAAGAAGTTGAAGGTAATTAGGTTAATTAAGCCCCTACAGATCTCCAGCTGCAGAATTGCTCTGAGATACTCTGAAGATTAAAAATTGTGCAGTTAGTAAAACAAAGCCAAAATGCCCACATTTAAACCAAGGTGAGCCCTTTCTACCTGTGGGGCTGTGCATGGTGACTTAATTTAGTGGGGAAAAAGGCAGAGGGGTTCCCTTGTTCCCGCTGAATATCTTTCATCGGATTCTGAACACAGGCCTGGCTGGTGTGATCGTGGGGTCAGCCTTCAGTCTTACCCTCTGCTGGGTTAAGTTGAGGGCGGCTGCTTCTGCCTCCAAAGGGTTATGTGCTTCCCCACGTGGTCCCTGGTTATCTGTTGCTGCTGGCCCGCCCTCTGTCAGGTGGCAGCTACGGGCATCAGTGTTCCAGCAGCGTCTGAATTGCCTGGCTGAGCCCAGCTGAGGCCTGGGGCCAGCACTGACTGGAAGTCCTGTTTGATTCTCAGAACCTCTCTGGAAATTGGTCCCACCCTCTGCTTGGCTGGGGCACTGTTTTGCAGGGTGTCTGCCTGTCATCCTTCTCTATGAGGGCTGTGCTGGGCTTCTGTTTGTCAGTCCAAGCCCAGAGAACTGGGTCAGGGCTCGGGATGAGGGCAGGGAGCACAGACAGCACCCCTCTCTCTGCCCCCTACGGGAACCATGCTGTGTGGTGCCCATGATTGGCTCTAGCATAAGGCAGGGGAGGTGTGCATGTGGTGAAGATGGCAGAAAGGCTGTCAGAGGGGGCGCCCAGTGCGTTACATTGCTGAATAGCAAAGGTTAAAATTGTTGAAGTGATTGTAGAAGAAAGCCCGAGAAAGAAAGATCAAGTCTTAAATAATATCACGGAGTATCTGACTAAGAATAAAAGGGTTTTAAGTGGACTGGTCCTTGGCAAAGGGAGAAGAAATAAATCAGCCCCCTATGGAGCGACTTTCAGGAAATTAGCAGCAGGCAATTGGATATTGAGGAAACATTTGAATGAACCAGACTGTGTTTGGGTTCAGAGGCCAAGAGCGTCTTTGAAACCCTTCTGTGTTTTCTGAGAAGCTTCTAATCACCTGTGGAATTAGGGGGGGAAAAATCAGACTTGACTGGATTTGTCCCTGACAGGGAGGTAACCATGGTGAAGGCTTCACTAGTCATCCTGTTAGATTTTCCACGTGGTGGAGGCAGCAGGTGAGGGTGTGGCTGACCCTTGTCACATACATAGTTTGAACCCAGAGCCAGTCTTCATAGCCTTGAAGTTCTGTGGACTGTTGTATGGTCTGTTCTGTCCAAGGGAGGGGGCAGCAGGCTAGGAGCACATGGGAGGCGGGTGCCAGGGGGAGCACAGTCCTGGAACTCTGCCTGGCGTCACAGCGTCCCTCTGGCACTTTCCACGTGGGTGACTGTGAGCTCACTCTTGGACACTCGGGGTCTCCGGGCCTTATCCTAAAGTGGCCACACTTCATAGCCTGGCTGTGTTGGTTAGAGAAGATAATATTTATAAAGTGTGGAGAACAGTACCTGGCATCTATCTTAATAAATAAAACATCTTGTCCTAAATGATCTCTCATGTCCCCCCCGGTTTTCACTTCCTATGATTCCATTTCATTTCGTCCTGTACAAACCTCGGAGCTGGGGATGGCGATTATGACCCTTTTTTTGGAAACGGGGAAAACACAAGAGGAGTGTGGAGATACTTTCTGGAACAGGTGGCTGGTTAAGTGGCTGGGTGGCGATGGAAACCAAGAAGCCTGAGTCCTTGACTTGACCACCTCAGGGGATGGGGAGGAATTGCACCAAGTGGCTCGCATGGTCTCCTCAATCTCCCTCAGTCCCTCAGTCTCAGCATTGGCCAGATGGGCCTGCTTCCCAGGCACAGGATGAAGACAGACAGAGGATAAAAATAACTCCTGGGCACTAGGAGGAGACAAGTGCTGAAGGGCAGCCAGGCCCCTGACCGTGGCAGGAGGATGGCACTGCAGGCCAGGCATAGCTCAGCCTGATGGGAACTGGGGAGGGCTCCAGGTCTGGGTCCCACGGCCCAGATGCAGCCTGCTCCCAAGTACTACGGAAGTGTGACTGGAAGTGACCACTCCAGCCTCTCACATTCTTTGGACAAAGGCCTAATAGACTGCAAAGGCACATCCTCCCTCCCTCCCCCGCACTGAAGGGAGCCGAGGCCCCAGGTTATCCTAGGTGGAGAGGAGGAGAAGGTTGTCTGAAAGGATCAACCTAGCCTGTTGGCTTCTTGCTGAAAAGTGGCATGTCCTGGGTGGTGTTCCTGGTCCTTACCAAATAATCAGGATGCAGGGACTGCTGTAGCTCCTCAGGAGCAAGGCAGGTGGGAGAAGTTCTCCAAACACTCCATCAAGGATTCCTCACCCTTGCCACCATCCACCCCCTAGCTCTTGGGTACCAGAGCAGAGCTTGAACTGCACAGGAGTAACCTGGGCATCGAGTTACCCTGCAGATGCTGACTCAGTAGGTCAGCCGGTGAGTGCAGAGCCTGCATTTCGCCCCAGCTCCCAATCTTGCCAGTGGTGCTGTTCATGGACCCCATCTGAGTAGTGAGCGTCTAGAGGACCTCTTGTCGTGGCCTGGATGTCTTTCCCATCAAGAGGCCTCACTGACTCCTTGTGCACTGGTTTTATTTCCCTTCTCACGCCTCAGGATGCCCAACACCAGCCAGATGGGAACAAGACTTGAGTGAGGCTAATGAATTCTCACTGGGGCAAAGTGGAGGGCCTCCATGAGACAGCATTGCTGCAGTTTCCCAATGAGAGAGGGATTATTCCCCATGGTGGGCAAAACCCTGGAGAGAGGGGAGCAGGCAGCCTGTGCGGCTGGCAAATTTGTACTTCCCTCCTCTGAGCCCCACAGTCATCTGTTCAGGCAGCTTTCTACTTAGCACTTTGATTTCTGTGTCCAATCGATTGGCCACTCTTCGTGCCACGTAACAATGCATGACTGAGTTTTGACCTTGAAGCCAGCCAGCCATGCAGGCTTCTGTCTTTCACTGCCTCTTTGAACTTAGAAAAAGGTTAGAGAAGAAAAACAGCAAGCCATTTTTGCTAGAATAATGTTGTCATTAGTAATGC
Organism: Hipposideros armiger; assembly: GCF_001890085.2. Lineage (NCBI taxonomy): Eukaryota > Metazoa > Chordata > Mammalia > Chiroptera > Hipposideridae > Hipposideros > Hipposideros armiger. The sequence continues at coordinate 297,583 of NW_017731745.1, read as the reverse complement.
AGCTTCTCTGCATTAAACCCTGCATTTATTAATAATAATGATAACAGTACCACTTCCTTCCATTTGTGGTTTATGTTTTACAAGCTGCTTTCACTGTCATTATCTTATTTGATACACAAACTGCCGTTATGAGATGAAAAAATGATCATCCCCAGGAAACTGAGGCTCACAGTAGTGGATGAGCTTGTTTGAGATCCCAGGGTAGTGGGTAACAGAACTGGATACACGTGGTTATTCTTGGTAGAGCGAATATTGACAGTTCAGTAGACTTGCCAATACTTCAGCTTCTAATTTGCCCCACACACCCTGATTCTATACTGAAGGTGACCCTGAAGGCCTGGCCAGCCTATAACGGGGTGTTAGGACTTCCTGAAATGATACTGGCCATACTGTTCCTATAGTGCACAGCTGAGAATGCTCTAAAGTTTAAAAAAGTGTTAACATAGCAAGTAAAGCAAGCAAAATCAGCAAAAACAAATTAAACAATAGGAGGTAAGCTAGAAAATGTATTTATTCTCTCTTCTGTCTCCTCCCTCCCACGTCTGTCTGCCTGTCTCTCTCTGTCTCTCTCTCTCTTCCTCTCCCTCTCTCTCCTTCTCTCCCTCTCCTTAGTTTTCCTGACTAGGCTAACATTCCACAGTGAAGCATATAGAAAGCCACCAAGGCAGGAGAGTCAGTCAGTCGTGCAATGCTTGTTGGATTCGTTCCTGGAACGCCACCCCACCCCCCCCCCAGGTCACCATACCTGTCTCTTTCCTTCAGGCAGGCATCCCAGGCCACTGCCCGTGACAAGGTGCAACAGACACATGGCCAACCACAATTTAATTTTCCCCAAACCCTCTTTAGGCTATCATTCCACATGCTGCTTGGGGTTGCCATGGTGACCGTCTACTGCCTTCCCCCTCAAATAGAACCTGAATCACGCTCCTGCTTCTGTGCAATGGAGAAGTGACGGAGCGGCATTTCTGTCCACGGCTCTTTCCAGTAAACTCACCCCTAGTGGAGCGGCCAGGAATGTGTACACAGGGCACTTAAACTCACTCTGTAAGGAACTTAAAAAACAAAAGGTGAAACACCTAAGTTTCATTTGTAGTTAATGATTCTAGGAATGCCATGGCCAAGTTGTTGTTTAAAAAAAAAAAACATATGTCACCATGCACAACTGACCCCCTAAAATGGTCATTGTTCTGGAGGCCCCATGGCTGTGTGCAAGGTTCTGGGGAGTGGGAGGAGGTGGTGGTGAGGAATGCAGAGAGGGCTAAAACAGGGACCCTGCCCCGAAAGGATTCGCCATAGGAGGGGGGACAATCTTGTACCCAGACGTGCTTCCTCCATTCTAGTGCTGCGTTGGGGTTCCTCTGGGCCGTGGAAAGGGAAGCTGGGATCACCCTTACACAGAGGCAGGCTGCATTTCCAATCCTAACTCTCCCACTCATCAGCTCAGGGCCTTTGGGCGAGTTTAGTATCTCAGAGCCTTGATCTATGATCTACTCAGTAAGGTGGTTCCGCGCATTAAATGGAGTGATGTGTGTGGAGAACCCAGCACGGTGTCGTGCACATAGCAGGTGCTCAGTGAACACTAGTTCTTTTTCTCTTCTCCTTACCACCTGTTTGAGGAGGATGGGGCAGTGGTGGAAGGGGAGGAAAGAAGGTTCCGAGGGTTGGGGAGAACGCAGCCGAGGCTTGGGGGCTGGAGCTGCAGGCCTGGACAGGGAGCGGTGGGCAGTCCCTGAGAGGTGCTAGACAGTGACCCACACTGAATTCCGAGGCACAGCAGAAAACCGTGCGGCGTAAAAGCCCGTGGACAGGAGTGTGTGTTTGAGGGAGCTTGTTGAGGGTCATGGATGTACAGAAGAGGAATGGGAGATACGGAGTAGGAACTGGGACAAGGAGCGATGCCCATCACACAATGAAAAACTGGAACTGCTACTCATGCGTGAATATTTTCAGTGTTGGAGATCGGGGCGGGTTGCTGTGAGCAGCTCACCTCAGTGCACTGTTGTTCAAACTTAGGGAAAGGTTTGGATATCCCACCTCAGTAGCCCAGGAGATACTGACCACTGACCACTGGCGTTTTCAGCCTACAGGGGCTTTCTTTATAAATTTCCTGACTGGAATGGAGGGGGAATGCTTAGGCAGATACGGGTTACTTAAAACACAAAACTATGTCTTTTTTCTTTAAACACTTTCTCCAGCCCCACCACTATGCAACCCTCCCCAGCATTTCTCAGAAAATGAACCACTGAGGAAACAGGCCATGGAGGCGGTATTGCCCGCACAGGGCTAGAGGGGGAGTGTTTTGCCTGTTCAGGAGTGCTGCACTATGCATGTGAAACATGGCAGTCTCTTGGGATAATGGGTCAACAAATCCCAAATGTGGCTTGAAGCAGCTGGGACTCCCCATTTCTAGGGAGGCCATGCCCCTGGGCTGCACGTGGTCCTGTTTCCCCTAAACCCTGGAGAGCAGCTGAGAAGCTGCTTTTAAAGAATGTTCTTTGTAAGCCCCGCCTGGAGGCAGAAGGATGGATGTCAGTCTCTGGCAGTCCGTTTTCTGAGCGTTTAGTTTAGTCCAGGCCAGGGGTCGGCCAACTTTTGAGATGGAAGAGCCAGCTCCAGGCCAAAGGATAGCTGGTCTGCTCATGCTATTTGGCTTCAGGGAATGCCATGGTGCCGTGATCACAGGCCGGGGCCTTGACAAAGAAACTAGAGAAAATATAGAGAATTTTTAGTTTGCCTGGGAGCTGGGAGAATATTGCCCAAACCTTTTGGTAACTGAGTTTAAGGTTATGAGTGCGTTTGGGGGCTTTCTCTTCCCCCCTAGAGTGGCTTCTCACCCACAGGGCATATTGGTCACAGCAATAAGAAAAATACCAGCAATAAAAGCAAGCATTTTCCAAAGCACTTTCATCATCTCATTGGATCTTTACAAAACTCTGAAAGATAGGCAGTGAAGGTGTTATCCTGTGTCTTAGATGAGATGAGTGGTAAGTGTCCTGCCTGAAGCCACATGGCTAGTCAGTGACAGATGGCAGACCCATAATCCATGCCTCCCCAGCTGCAGGGCAGTAGTATTGCCCTCTGCGTGTGCTCCAGGTGTAAGGAGGGTAAGACAGGAACAAGAGAGGAAGGAAGTCACATAAGCCATCAGCCCCCATCACCCTGGACCTGCTCTGCCTTCAGTTGGTGGAGGAGGGTCTCCTTGCCTTGGGACTGTTGCTTCTTGCTGAGTGGGGATGGGTGGGGGCTAGTTTTCTGCCACACGCTGCAGGGCCCTGATTGTGGAGGGCGGAGACTCACAGCTCTAGCCTTTGTCAAGAGGAGAAGGCGTCTGACAGCTCTTGGCAGTGGTGATAATTCAGGAGGCAGGAAGGAGCCTCCCTGGGGAGTGAGAGACAGCCTTGCGGTGGCATGGAGAGGCCTCAGAAATGCCCTTTAGAAGCATATCTCACCAGACACCAGCACTGGGGCAGCCAGGACCGATCCTTGGCCCCTTGCTTCAACCAGATGGAACTTGAAGGCTTCTAATATAGAGTAGATTTCAAAGAAAAAGCTTTGAAGAGAAAAGAGTCTGTGAGATGCAGGGTTTGGAAATCACAAAATAGACTTACTTAGCTCAGGTCTCAGGAAGGGGGCCACATGTACGTTTGCATTCTGCTGCCTGGGAGCCTCCTGGAGGCCACCAGCTGACCCACACCAGAGCACAGAGTGAGTGCCCTGGTAACGTTCAAGCCCACACCTCACTGGGCCACTCTGGGGACACAGCAATAACATGACAACATTGTTAAAATGTATAAAGCCACTTTATGAGGGATCCCGACAAGTATCCTCATCGTATGTCTTTAATCCCCAGATCATGGAGAAGTAAGACAAAGACTATGAACACTTTGTATAAGGAAACAGCTCTGTCAGATACCAAGTGGAGCGCTGGGTTCTGGGGTTCCTTGGATTAGGTGATTCTCATTTGAGCTGCGTTTGAGGCCTGGCCTCATCTCTCCAGCCACAGCTTTTAGGCTGAAAGACCTACTTCTGTCCACCTGTCCACGTACCTGCTCACTCAGTTGGATAACTCTAATATATTGAACACAGCCTGGACTTCTGCAGACATTGCCCCTGCCATCCAGGTGTTTCATGTACAGTCATGGAGAGGGTCAGATGTGTAAGTAGACATGTTATAGTGAAATGCAGTGTGGACCTCTCATCCATGTTAATTCCAGGACTTTCCTGAAAATGCTGGCCTAACAAAGCTTCAGTGTCTAGTCCTCAAGTCCTAGAAAAACAAGAGTTCCCCCAACCCCCCTCTTGTTTTTAATGCAGAATTTCCTGAGATGATATTTGTGACCTACAAACTTAATGGAGCATAGCACTTTTCTTTCTGGGCAGAAACCATTAACAATGCCAAGAACTGTTGGTGGAGGCAGTTTTCCCTGCATGCGTAACAGTGTAATTCACATTCTGTTCTGTGAAATAATGTACTGGTGACTTAAATGACAAATTTGCGTATGGCATCATGCTAGGGACTCTCTAAGACTTTTAGGGAGTTTACTACATAATTTTGAGGAAGACGATAGATCCATATGTGAATTGAAAAAAACAATGATACCAGCCAGGTTGAGGGTAAATGTCATGGGCTTTGAACAGCTAATAAGATGGGTGGGCGGAAGGTCCGGGGATTGAATATGGAAACATAAGAGGAATTTACAAGTTCTGTTTGGACATGTGAAGATGGGTATATCTTAGGGACGTAGTGTCCAGAGGCCTGGTGGCTCTCAGGTCTGGAGCTTGAAAGAGTGTTCTGGGCTGTAGATCTAGATTTGGGAATTGTCAACAGCTGGAGAATCCTGCTACCATAGTGGTCAAGGAAAGGTGTGTAGGAAGCACCTGACAGAAAGCCCAGCCAAGGACAGAGGGTGAAGAAGCCCAGATGCAGGGGATGGGCAGGGGAAGAACCTACAGAACAGACGGAGGAGGACTCACCATAGGAGCTGGAGGAAAACCCCAGGGTGGAGGCTGAGCCCCAAACCAAAGAGCGTTTTAAGAACAAAGGGGGTAGTTCGCAGTGTCAGGGGTTCAAGAGTGATCAAGAGAACTGAGTAGCAGTACCTGTTGGCTTTTGGTGCCCTTGCACAGAGCAGGCTCAAGGGAAAGCTAAGCGCAGAGGTCAGAGTTCACTGAGTTGACTGGGAAGAAAGGCCAGTGAAGGAATGGGAAAGTACATGGAGCCCCTTCGTTCAAGACTGGAAGGGGAGGAGAGGACATGGGTAAGAATTTTCAATATCCCCTCAAAAGGTGAGCATTGTTATTTTCTGTTTAGAGTTCAGAGAGGTGAAATAATTTGCCCTTCTCTACATTATCATTATAAACAGAAACCCCCACACCAGTAAAGATTATTAAACATGTTTTGTATAGCAAATAGAAAATGGCAGAGTAGGTATTCAAGTCCCAATATACCTGGCTCCAAAGTCTAGGTCCCTGCTACTCAGAAGGGTGGTCTGGGGACCAGTAACATGGTCATCACCTGGGACCTCATTAGAAATAAGAGATTCTCAGTCCCAGACCTGCTCAGAATCTGCATCTTGATAAGATCCAGGTGATGCACATGCACGTTAATGTGTGAGAGGCACTGCCCTGTGCTTTCCCCTATACGTACTAGGTGTTAGTAATCCTGGTGTCAGGTAAGGAGGACTTACATGATCAGGTTCATTAAAAAGCAGAGAAACAGGTAGGAGAGAGATGCAACTTCCTTCTTTCTCTGAGAAGCAGAGAAAGTTAACCTTGTATGTCCTCAGCTAACCTTGAAGAGCTCATTTTTACTAGGAAGGTCATCCACTGGCCCTTAAGCTCCTCCATAAAACTGAGCCCAAAGTGGCCTCTTTCACTATCGGATGGTGGAACACATTGGGCTTTGGGCAAGTTTTGCTACATTTTTAATTAACAGCCATTTCTTTTACATGATAATGCAGATTGCAAAGGAAGAGAACATGCTTTCAATCGCTAGTATAATTAAGCTGCATAGATTAGTTTGATCTTTGCTGCCTCTCCAGAGCTCTCCAAGGGAAGATAACTCATGTGCATGGAGGTTTACTCAGATGTTTTGCTTCTAAAGGGTTCAGTTAAGTGCCTACCTGTGATGTTTTCTAATTACAGCAACCGCCTCTTTGAATACTTTTTTGAATGAGTACTCACTTCAAGGTTCTGCTTGGTCCTTTCTCATCTGTACCTAAAGCAACCAAACCACACACAAAACACCAAGAGCATCTAAACCCATGGTTCCTTTTTTTCTGTGGGCACACTCTCTTTTCTTCACCTTTACTTTCTGTTTCTTGGGTCCTTGGAGTTTATGTAGTTCTGTATTTTCCAAAGTGACCCATTAGTTGGTTGTGAAATGAATTTAGTGAGTGTCAACTAACTTTTAAAATATATATATACATGAAATGAAATAGAAAATATCAAAGTGCATCATATGCAGGAGGGGCAGCAATTGTTTTGTGAAATGTGTTTCAGTTATGTAAATATGTGTGCATCCTGAGTTTCTATTCAAAAATGTTTTCCATACTATGGGCAGTGGTCAAAAAGTATGAGAACCACTGATCCATTTCATTGGCTCCCTATCTATAGAATCATTGAAATCACTGTGTGTGTGTGTGTTAAGTAGGTACCAATTTCCACCCATGGGTTCAGTCATCTGTATATGAAACATTTTCAGAGATTCCAACCATCAATCATGCTTAAGATCTGCTGGTCTGGTTCAAACTCCCTCCCTAAAGAGGATTCCATTTTCTATTATTTCTGGCAGGTGAGAATCAAGCCTCTGTGTGAAGCCCCCTTATTCGCAGCAGGCTTATGCATGAAGAACTCATGCCTTATGAGATGCACCTTCTTGTTAGAAACTTCTCCTGGGGGAAGATCTAAACGCTGCTTGCCCAGAGCTGTCACTCCTGTGGGCTTTGGTCCATCCCTGGAGCTCTGCAGAGTAACTCTGTCATGTCCTCCACACTGGTAGCCCTTCAGAGACAAAAACAGCTTTGCTTTGCTCCTAAAGCTTTCTTTTTTTAAGCTAAGCACTTCAGGATCTGCAACCATCCTTCGTTGCTTACAGTAGAACAGTCATCCTCATCCTCCGTTAGCATCTCTGAACTACTCTTTTGTCAAACGGAGAACACAGTTCACAACATACAGTGGGAACAACACGGAGAGCAAGGAGCTCTGCTTCTGCTAGTGATGGTGATGTGACCCTGGGCAAACCACCTCACCAGCCTTGGTTTCCTTGTTTGTAAAATGATGTTGTTTGGCTGAGTGACCCACTTTCCAAAGTTCTGGTTTTAGTATTAACCAGGAGGAGGAGAGTATATGGCTCTCAACAGCAGATATTATTCTCGTTTTCATGTTAAAGTCAATGAGCCGTAATCACATAAGGAATTTTTAAAAAGTCCATAGGGTCTTTCACGGATGGCAAATTAATCAAGTGTTGCTTTTATTGGCTGGGCAAGCTTAGGAAGGAATGAATACCATGCATAGCTACCCTGGAGCACCCAGCTCTTGGGGATTGCACATGCAGACCTGATAGAGAACCCTTTCTTGGTCTTCCCTCCTCAAATTTCTGTTTTCCCTTATTATCAGCCACTGGGAAAAAAAAGTGTCCTTTTGCTAGGATTTACCATAGTGTGTTTTAGACTAAAGAAATTTTTGTTCTTTCCCTACACCTGAAGTTTTGTGTGAAATAATTTAAAATAATGGAGGAGTAGGGCATGCTGTTCTGTCAGCCCAATGAGTCTTTATTTTTTGTTTTGTTTTGTTTTTAGAAATAAATAGACTTTTAAAAAGCGTTCAGCCAGCACATCTGTTGTTAGCCTCCAACCACATCTTTAAGATCCATGGCATGAATTTGCAAGAAGAAAGGTTTTAAATATTAATAAGAATGGGAATTGGCTGTTCTGTATGAGTGTTTTAGAATTCACTAACACTCTAGTGAACCCTAAAGAACTCAGCCCCTCATCATTAGAGAGTTAGGTTCCCTGGGGGCCTTTCTAGAAGCAAGTACCTTCTACCTGAAGAGTGAACAAAAGACAAATGAAAGGCGTTGGAGCCTCCTAAGGATAGATGTAGATTTTCAAGTCTCCCCAGGTTTTACCAAACCCACGCAATCTTTTCTGCATTTGCGGGCGAGCTCCGCAGGGGGTGGTGCTGGTGGGGCCATGGCCTTGTTTTGGTGTGACTTTGTTACCTGTTCCCTTGGTCTTGGGGGAAATGACAAGAAATGTGTAAACTAAAGATACCTGAGAGAATTCAGAAGGCATGCCCCCCATGGTGACATCTGTAGCATGTACACCCTCTCAGAGAAGAATTGTCATCACCCAGAAAAATTAGGACAATTTTCTGAATTTGAGGGAGCCTACCACTTACTGCGAAAGGGCGGTAGGACTTGGAGAGTTTACGATGGATGGTTCTGGGGCTCCTGTGAGAGATGCCTTGTTGAGAAGGAACTCTGGAGACCCAGGAAAAACAAAAAAAACAAACAAAAAACAACAAAAAAAAACGACCTGGTACCTAGTGAGTTTTGTGTTGGTCTTTTCTGTCATTTTTTCTTTAAAACTAATTTTAAAATTATTTAGGATGTAGTGTTCTTTTGATAGGAGAGAGCAATAACTTTCTTCTATTTGCACTGAGGAAATTTCTTACTTGACAAAGGTAAGTCTGCAGTAATAATGTTTTATTTGAGGATTGTCGTATCCTCGCCCATTGAATATTTCTTTAGCCAAATAGAGAACCTTAGGTGCTCTGATCTCTCTAGGGTATAGTTTTAAAAGAGCATACTCTCCAAACACATAAAGCCCCATTATGGAGTATTTACTTACTGCTGCAGAGGACATCTCAGATGCTAGCTGTAGGAGGCGGTAGCTTTCCTCCCCACCATGAGTGAGGAGTTTGTAAGGTAGACTTGAGCTTTATCTCTTAACGTCTAGGTTCTAATAGTGCTTTACTCTAACTTTTTTCAAAGTCATAGCTCATTTGTTTTTAGTTAAGCTCTTGATCATGGTACCAAACAGAATTATCAACGACACACATTTGAGATTCAGCCTCTACTCTTCAACTAACATGTTGCAAGGATGGTAGAGGAAAATGGGGCCAGAGTCAAGGTGAAGGTAGCTATCATTATTAAGACCCGTACGTGCAAACGTGCACATTTAGATGGCGACCATAAAAGACCACGTAGCATTAAAGACCAGAAAGTGTTCAGACAATGGGAGGAGAGAAAATCATCATTTAAATCATTTTTAGGTTTCTATAGTTCCTTTAAAACTAGATGATTCAAATTCAGCCCAAATCCCTAAAGCTTTCATGGTTATGTGTAGTAAACCAATCTGTCCCCCAGCTGGAAACTAAAGGCACATTTAGGAATTCTTTTTCATGGGCCAGCTTAATTGCCAACTTGAGTCCTCTATGTGGGGCTGGTGAAGACTGGAGCTCAGGCACCCAGGAGCAGAAGTTGGCAGGAAGGCAGAGGGGAAGGAGAGGAGAAGCGCTGGTCCTCAGATGGAGCCTGTCCCATGAGTTTGTCTGTTTTGCAGAAGCCCAGAGGACAGACTATATTACACAGAACACTGCAGAGATTGGAGATCTCACAGCTCCTTTCAGTGCCCAAGTTGTGTTCCCCTTTCTTGTCAAACAGTCCTTGTCTTCAAGGAGCTTCCTTTCTAAAGAAACACGGGAGGGGCAGAATTGAGAAAGTGAACAGGGCAAGATCTGTGGTAGAAAGGAACAGACACACATACCAGAGAGAGGGAGGGGGAGGGGGAGGAGGAGGGGGAGAAACTCAAAATGCTAAACATTTGTTTGGATGGTGGCATTTTGAATGATTTTTCTTCCACACCTGTTTCATTTCCCAGATTTTCTTTAATAATCTCATATAGTGTTTATGATGAAGATAATATAAAAAGGTAGCTATTCAGGAGATGTCAGAGGCAGATGTAAATGAATGCCAGAGGGGAAGACACCAACAGTGCTTGGGGATGGGGTCACATTGGGCTGAAGCCACAGTGGATCAGAAACATGGCTCTGGCTGGAAAGGAAGGGTTAGGGATGGCCAAAGGGTGCGGAGGGAGGAATGCATAAGCTACTGCCGGGCTTAGAAGCACTCACTCAGGAAGAGCTGGCAGGATGTGGCAGTGGCCAAGGTGTCATAGCTGGTATGGACAGGCCGGAAGCCGGCCCATTTTGGCATGGTAGGTAGGTTTATCTAAACCAAGGTTGTTAGATGGAACAGCTGGTTTTATTTTTGTTTATTTGAAAACAACATCGGGTGGGGCGACAAGGAGGGCAGGTGGGTGGAAAAGAGATGATGACTTGAGCTCACCGGATGATATAGTACAGACAACCCGTCAAGAGAATGAAAGCAGACAGTTGTTAGCATCCGTTTATCGTAGACCAGGTGTGGGCAGGCTGAGCTGGATCCTCCAGCACTCGCTTGGCCCCAGAGACCCTTTTCCTTCCCAAAGCATGTACTCTCCAAATTGCTTGGTGACAGAGACCGCGGGAAAGCCTGCGCATGTCAGGTGTTTGCTTTCCACCCTCCAGTCTCGCTTGATTTGCTGCCTTTGCACTGGACTGGGCACATATGCCTCGTTTTGGCCTGAATTTGGGGACCCTCCTCCTCCTGTCCCTCTCTATCCTGTGGTGAGCAGGCATCCATGGGGTGCTCAGTGCTATTTTGCTCATGGTTTGGAGAACACTGGGAAAACCTGGGGAGGAGAAGGCTACGAGGAGGCAAAGGCCACGGAAAAGCTAAGAAGGGCAGCCCAAGAGAACTGATTGTTAGAAATAATATATGTATTTTTTTTAAGAGTAGGCCTTCTATGGCCATAGGTGGGGGCTGGAGAAAAACACAGTAAACAGCCTAGGGACATTGGCCGTGGTATGCATGGGGTCTGTTCTGACAAATGAAGGCAGAAGGAAGTAAATGTAAGGTCCTCTCTCAAATAGGTAAACAAACATGTGTGACATCTTCACTGTTCAGGCGAGCGCTAGCACCAGTGTCCGTTAGGCCTGGAAAGGGGATGGCCGGGCAAAGCGAAGACACCAGGTGCCATGGAAGGGACTAGGGAACGCAGGGACTGGCTTCTCTCATCCTGGCCCTGTTAGTTGCCCAGTGACCTTGGGCGGACCATCAGACCTTCTCAGGCTTTGTTCCCACATGAGTGTATAATGTGCCCAACCAGTGCAAATAAGCCCCTGTCACCTTAATTCTCTGCGGCTCCGAGACCCATAGGGAGAGAACTGGTAGCCCCACTGACAGGTGAGGACACAGCTTTACTCTTCAATGTTCAGGCAGGGTCTGAACAACCTCACAACCAAGCTTCTCTTTGACAAGAGAAAAGCTTTGTTCCTAAGGTTTCATGGAGGAAAGTAAAGTGACATCAGCTTGAGGGTGAAGATTTAGAAGATGAGGGAGTGTACATTAAGGCCTCACAACTTTAGGCTAACTGTCCTTTCAATAATGAACCAACTATGGTAATGTATAATAGGGCCGCTGCCTTGGAAAACAGTCTGATGGTTCCTCAATTGATTAAATGTAGAATTACCATATTATCTAGCAATTCTACCCCTAGCTATATTCCCAAGAGAAATGAAAACATATGTCCACACAGAAACTTGTACATGAACGTTCGTAGCAGAATTATTCTTAACAGCCAAAAAGCAGAGACAACCCAAACGTCCACCAGCTGTTGAATAGATAAAATGTGGAATAGCCATGCAAGGGTATACTACTGAGCCATAAAAAGGAATGAAGTACTGATATGTGCACAGCACAGATGAACCTTGAAAATACTGTAGTACGTGAATGAAGCCGGGCACGAAAGACCACATATGGCGTGACTCCAGTTCATACAAAATGTCCAGAATAGGGGACTCTCTAGTGACAGAGAGTAGGTTAGTGGTTGCCTAGGGCTGTGGTTGGGGAATTGGAGGATTAGGGGGGTGATAACTAAAGGATAAGAGGTTTCAGGTCTTGACTGTGGCGATGTTTGCAGATACCTGAATATATAAAAATTCATTCATTTTGAATGAATTTATTTTAATCAGCCAGCTAATTGTCCCCACCCCTCTCTCCTGCCTCCCTCCCCCCATGCACAGGCCAGTAGTTCAGGCATTTCCAACAACCAGCCAGGCCCTCAGCTAACCCCTGCTGAGGTGAGCTGATGAAATGACAGGGCTGCCAGCTTTCTGCGACACAAGTGGGAGGCAAGGATGTCTGGCAGTGGCCACTGCCCTAAAACATGTACCTAAAAATATTGTCACAAAATAGAAATAACTTGATTAGGCAGAGATCTTCAATGAGCCCAAGGAGATTTAAGAACATGGGCCGAAGAAAGGTGTTGGGGAGGGTGCGTATTTCACAAGGCAAAGCCCCTAGCACAACCCCCAGAGTTTTTGTGAAGAGGAGACTACCCACCCAGGGAAAATGTATGTGGATGTGGATCTGCTGAAATTCCTACAGCCTCTGAGAGAAATTGTGGCCAAGGATTATAGAAAATAAAAATGAATAAGTACAGTTGCATAAAAGGAGTTAACAAGGCCCTCTTCAAAGAAAAGATGGGGAAAATGATGATAGTTGACCTAAATGGAGCACTTATCCTGTGCCAGGCGCTGCTTTATAAGCATTGCATCTAATAGCTTGTTTATTCCTCACAGCAAGCCAATAAGTTATTTACTATTGCTGTCCCTATTGTCTAGATTTTTTTTTTTAAGATTTTACTGGGGAATTGGGAGAGGGGAACAGTGTTGGGGAATTGGGGAAGGGGAACAGCCAAGTTGTTGTCCTTCAGTCTTAGTTGTGGAGGGCGCAGCCAGCTCAGCTCCAACCAGTCGTGCCGCTCAGCTCAAGGTGCTATGTTCAGTTAGTTGCGGGTGAGCGTAGCCACCATCCCATGTGGGAGTCGAACCAGCATCCTTGTTGTTAAGAGCTCATGCTGTATCCACTGAACCATGCGGGTGGCAGCTCAGCTCAAGGTGCGGAGTTCAGTCTTTAGTTGCAGGTGGGCATAGCCCACCATTTCATGCAGGAGTCGAACTGGCAACCTTGTTGTTAGGAGCATGTGCTCAGTTCGGGCCAGGACTTGAACCGCTGTTGCTCAAAGCTCACACTCTTGAGCAAGCACTTAACCAACTGAGCACTTGGCCGGCACCTCTATTGTCTAGATTAAGGAACTCAGCTACAGAGAAGGTGGGTCACTTGCACAAGGTTATACAGCTCATAAGCAGGGGAGGGAGCATAAACTGATAGGGCGGTCCTGGCGGCCAGAGCCCCTGGGCCCATCTTCTCTGCTGTGAGCAGCTTTACTCAGTTACCCCTGTGGGCTGATCAAACGTTATTGCTTTCCGCATGTGCCATTCTACACAAAGGTGGAGTTACAGAATGACACTGGGCCATCGCCTTTCTGTGAGACCTGTGAGGGGACACCCAGCATTGTCTTCATTTTGATATCTCCTTCCAGTATAATACCTACTGGTTCACAGAAAGGGCTCAATACATATGTATTGCCTTGAACTGAATTAATTTGGTTGTATAATAAATGGAGGTGGTTAGCTGATTTCCAGATTGTTTTTGATATTTGGTATTTTGATATTTGGTGGGGATAGAATTATAATTAGAGATGTTATTTATCCACATGTGCCCTTATATAGGGAAAATGAACTAAGGTTCAATGGGGGTTATAGGTGGGCAGGTGCTCTGAGATCTCAGCAACAAGCCTTGTCTGCACAGGGGCACTCTTCTTCCTTGGGACTTTATTTTAAGTGTACCTCCTGGTGTGAATGTTACTAATGAGCCCATGTTCCTCTGGGAGGTCAAGTTGAAAGGTCTGGGGTGGAGATAGCACAAGTGTCTATTGACATCAACCTGAGGCTGTCTCTGACTCTGGGGGACTGCTGTAGCCTAGATAATTAAAATCCACAGAATTGGTAAAGGACAGAGACAAGTTCAGACCTATAAGAAAGCAGCTGCTCCCGAGGACCCTTCTGGATTAATGTGAATTGCTTTTCCTATACTTTGCAATGTCGTTAGTAAACTGGGCAGGGCGGGGGAAAAAGACTCCAGTCTCTCAATTCCCTTTTCTTGCAGCTTTGCCACGCACCCTTTTACTGTCTGACATTGCTTCACGCATTGGTGTCTCTCTCCAGCTAGTCTAGCACTTTCCTAGGGCCGATCTATCATAGTATTGATGATACTACAGCTCTACAGAAAGCCAAGCCCCCATGTACTCTCAAGGGGCACAGAGTCTACAGAGAGAGCCAGAGAATTAAGGTAAGTGCAAAGAAGTGCTTCAATCTCCCTGAAGGGAGTTGATTTCCCTCTGGAATTGTAACCTGTGTCTCCATTTGAATGCTTCCTTAACTTCTGGACAAACTGCTACCCACTCCCTTCCCACTGGCTGTCTCCATTAAATGCTTTCTCCTGGGCTGTCCTCACCCCGAGCCCATGTGGTTGGCCTCCGCCTGGCAGCTGGCTGCCCAGGGTGCCTCCAGCTCAGACCCTATGCTTACCACCAGGCGAGAGCTGCTCTCCAATAGAGACACACGAGCTGATCCTCCAGCTTGTGTTGCTAAGCAGCTGGCTTTTGGTTGCCTGGAGATTATCATGGAGTTGAGACCACAGGGTGAAAACGTGTGTATCTCATCTGGCTCTGGGATGTGCTTGAACGCCTAAGAACCACCAAGCCTTTCTCTTGTGGCTCTGATTTTATGGTAAATCCTTGTAACTCGAGGGTTCATCCTTCCTGTATTAGGTATTGGAAGTAATAAGTGCACCAAGATTCTGATATCCCCAGGTTTAAAGGGAGTGACAATTCTTCAGGGTTTAAGAGGGGAGAAAATGCCACACACCTCTGTAAAGCAGAATAAAGGAAGGAAACAGAAATTGAGCCTTTGTGCTTCTAATGGAAGGGAGGAAAATGGTGCTTTTGAATTTTCCTTAGGGTGACTGTTTATTTGTATGGGAAGAAATAAAAAGAGGACAAGGCCTCACTGAGCAGAGAGCATTTCAGAAAGTTCCTGTGGGAGAGACTATGGCACTTAAAGTCTTTTAGGAAATGCAGAAATTACAGGTCCCTGGCCCCCCGGGCTGACGCTGTGACACAGTTACCTCTCCTTGAGGTTTTGACAGCTTTCAGATCTAGAGATAGGAGTGCTGGATAATTTGGGGGGATGTAACCGCTCACTCCGCGAGAGTGTTTGTGTGCCTAGAATAGTGCCCAGGTGGACGAGCAGTGAGCCCAGCCCCCTGAAGCTCACAATGGAACCTGGGAAAGAGATGCCAAGTGGGGTCAGTGGGACCCATGACACGGGCCTGTAAATTGTCATTTTGACACTGACGTTTGAGATAAAGCAGAGCCCAGGGACGTCTTCAGTTTCCATCAGCCAGGCTAAGTGAGCTTTTCGCTTTTACTGTGTTCTCAGCCCTGTTCCAGGCGCTATGGCAGATATAGAAGCATAGGACACGTGATTTCTGCCCCCAGACTGGTTGAGAAGACACATGTGGAACAACGTATGGTGGTGTATAATTAAGTGCTGACTTTTATAGCATAGCTTCGGTGAGGTAGGAAGGCAGAACAGGGAGCTCTCCCTCAGGCTTCCGAGGGGTAGGGAAGGCTCCATGGGGGCGGGGCTGGAGCTGGCTGTGGAGGATGGATTTCTGCAAGCAGAGGAGAGGAGGGAGGGTGTGCATTCCAGGCAGGAAGAGCCTTGTAAGCAAAGGTGAAGTGGTTGGAGTGAGCTTGGAATGTGAGGAATGTGTGGAAACCACGCTCACCAGAGCTCAGTGTTTTTGGGTGCTGTGGGCAGTGCAGGCTGAGGAGTTTATTGGAAGTTTTTAGAAGAGTGGCATGAATAAATCAACATTTAAACATGGGTTTTCTATGTCCTAGGCTCCTTGGAGATCGGGAGGGAGGGAGGAAAATTAAGAGAGAGAAAAGGCATGAGTGTGAGCACTCCCTCCACAGGCCTTGATTCCCAGTAAACAAATGGACCCAACCCACCGGGCCACATTCTCCGGTGACTTATGTCTGTCACAGATGTCCATGGGAACCTGTCCTTGCGGTGGGGGAGGAATGCGCAGTGACATTGAGTCTTCATCCTTGGCCTGGCCATTTAGTTGCTAAGTCATTCATTCCTTGATCCTTATAACAAAGGGAAACGAATATAATTTTGTTTAAAAGTATAAAACAAATACATCCACTGCCAGAAAAAAGAAACCCTGATGCCAAATGTGAGGCTTTCTTTACCAGACCAGTTGTTTTTGAAAAGGAAGATGAAGGACGGAAGGCAGAGGAGACGCTAAGAAAACAGTGGTTGTTGGGGTGGGTTGAAAGGAAGCCTTCTTCACTGTTGTGAGTGTTCTGTGGAAGCAGGAGAGCAGCGAGGTGGGGGTGCAGCCTCCCGCCCAGACGGGAGCTGGGCTGTGCCACTTCCTAGAATTGGACCTTGGGTTAATTATTTAACTCACCAGGGAAAATACTAGTACCCACCTCAGGTTGTTTTAATGCTTAAAAGGGGTGAATGCATTTAAAGTGTTTGGTAAATATTACTTAGAGGTACTATTGTTATATTCCTGGCCTCAGACACAATGTTGTAAGAAGTGAGCGTTTTGACCTCTGTACTGTACTGTACAGAAAGCGATTGATGGGAGAAGAAAGGCTGAACTTGGAACTTGGACTGAGGACAGATATAGTGGAGGGCACAGGCCAGTTACCAAAGCCAGGCTGGTGCTGTGCAGAAACCAGCAGAGCCCTGAATGCCTCGGGGTTGGGGACGCTCTGAGGACAGAGGACCGAGGACCAGCCTGAGGGCCCATGGCAGCCAGGGCTGGGCAGCCTGAGTTCTCAGGGAGTCCCAGAAGAGAAAACCGAGGAATCCTGAAGAGGAGTAGGGCAGACAATGGTGGGCAGGATGTCTTAAAGGTATCGAACCCTGCTTTAAGGGTAAGCTTGCTAACATCTTAAAGCAGAGAAATATCTGGAGCCTCATAACGGGCAA
Source organism: Hipposideros armiger (assembly GCF_001890085.2). Lineage (NCBI taxonomy): Eukaryota > Metazoa > Chordata > Mammalia > Chiroptera > Hipposideridae > Hipposideros > Hipposideros armiger. The sequence continues at coordinate 280,558 of NW_017731745.1, read as the reverse complement.
CCAGAGCTTGAAGACTATTCTTTAAGATGTCCAGTTTCTCGTTTTTGAGACGTACCCATATGACTTCTTCTGAAGGATGAGGGTGTTTGTTCCCCTTTTCTTTCTTACAGGCCCTGTAAGCTAGCAAAGTGTCCCGATACTCATTTTGCCTGACCTCTCTAAGCATCCTGCATTTTTATTCTCACTTATTATCAGAGGTATTTGCTGTGTACCTAAGATACATCCAGCTCAGCACTGAACCCAAGGGAGAATGCTGGAGCATGAGCTCAGGGAGCTCACAGGCTGGTCAAGGATCACTTAGACTAAGGTTACTCTTCTCAAGAGCTAAGATATGTGATGTTGTTGAGAGAAAGCTGCTGTCAATCATCATGGGCTGGGAAAAGCTCCGTGGACTCCTAGCAACAGGTGGGAACAGGGCAAGGACTTCAAGTTTTCCATAAGCAGACAGAATGATAGGGTAGACACTTCTGGCCCTGGTGCAGGGGTACCCCGAGGGTGGGGTTCAGTGGGGCATCGAGACTAATTTAGGTGGGTGGAATCAGATCGGCAGGATTCAGTGGGGAAGAACATTAGAAGCCTCAGTTCCATCCACATTTGGTTGGGAGTTTCTAGAATAGCATTGTGCCAGTTCCTCCTACATCCCAGGAAACTGGGGACTTGAATCTCACAGACTTCTGCAGTATAAATAACTCAGAAATTTTGAGAAATGACAAGGTTGGCAAGCATGAATTTTCAGTGTGCTGCTCAAGAGCTGACTGAGTTTGCTGGGGGTTGCGGTGATATGCACGGAAACTTGGCTGGCTAATTTTGAATTCTCCTTTCTCCGGGGTCCTGGCCAAGGGTATGTGGGGCAGAGGGGTTATCCACTCCTTATTTCCAGGCAACTGCCATACATAAGCACTTTCTCCAAAGAAAAGCCTGACATGAATAAATTTCCATTGCACAGCTAAGCCAGGAAGGAGCTAGTAAATTCAGTGAGTTATGTGAGTGCCCACATCCTAAGGATGCTTTGTGTGTTATGATGATCTGGTGATGGTGGTGATGGCTATGGAGGTAGTGATGATGTTGGTGATGATGATGGTGATAGTGGCAGTTACGATGATGCTTATGGGGGTGGTTATAGTAATCATGATGTGATGGTGGTGGTAGTGATGATTATGGTGGTAGTCGTAGTGATAATGATGGTGGCAGTGGTGGTGATGGTGGTGAAGAAGAGGAAACCTGTATTGGCAGATTACGTAGCTCTTCTATACAGGTATTCTTATTTGAGGCTAAAGCATAACCGTGAGGTAGACAGAGCAGGTATTGTTATCTCCAGTTGAAAGACTGAGATTCAGAGGGTGTGCCAGCCAGTGTTTTGTTTTATTTTGTTTAATTACACCGCTTTGTCAGTGAGTAGCAAATGAGTGGCATGGACAGTCATGGCTAGAAGTGTTTAGACAAAGAGCCTCCTGTGGGCCAGAGGCACAGGAAAGGGCTTCCGGAAATAGAATAATTTTGTTTGCGTTGTTTATGTATTCTAGATACCAATCATTTATGGAATGTGTGATTTATAATATTTTCTCCCAATCTGTGGCTCACCTTGTTTTTTCTATCAGAACACAAAAGTTTTTAATTTTGATGCAATCCAATTTATCAGTGTTTTGGGGTTTTTTTCCTTATGGATCACGTGTTGGTGTCCTAAGAACTCTTTGCCCACTCCAAGATCTTAAAGATTTTTCTCCTATGATTTCTCCTACAAGTTCTATAATTTAGCTCTGAGATTTAGGTTCATAATTTATTTTGAGTTAATTTGTATGTATAATGTGAAGTGAGGGTCCAAGTCCATCCTTGTGTAGATGGCTATTCAATTACTGTTGACAACAGTTGTTGAAAAGACTCCGCTTTCCCGTTTGAAGGGTCTTGGTCCCTTTGTTGACCACTGAGTAATGGTAAGCATATTTCTGGACTCTCAAGTCTATTCCATTGATCTATATGCCTATCCTTACATTAGTATCACACTGTCTTGATTACTGTGGTTTTGTAGTAAATTTTGAAATTTGCTAGTATGAGGCTTCCAAATTTGTTCTTTTTTTTTTATATTCTTAATCAGAATTGTTTTGGCTATTCTGGGTCCTTTATTTTTCATATAAATTTTAAGATCAGCTTGTCATTTTCTAAAAAAATGCCTCTGGGGATTTGGGTAAGGATTGATTGCAATTCAAAGATTAATTACTAAAAAGTGCTATCTTGTTAATAGTGAATGTTTCAGTCCATGAACATGGAATGTCTCTGCATTTATCTAGAGCTCCTTTAGTTTTTCTCTGCAACGTTTTGTAGTTTTCAATGTACATGTCTTGTGTATTATTTGTTAAATCTATTCTTAAGCATTTTTTATGCTCTTGTGAATTGAATTTTCTTTATTTCATTTTCAAACTTTCCTTTGCTAGTAAATAAAAATATTTTTTCTATATATTTATAAATATATAGTATTTCAATAATTCTAAATTATAGTATTTCTCTACATATATTTCTATACAATCTAATTCAAGTGGTTTTCTATAAATTGATCTTGCCTGCAACCTTGCTAAAGTAGTTTATTCATTCTTATGTTGTTGAGACTTTCTATATATAGGATTATGTTTATCTGTGAATAAAGGCAGTATTACTTCTGCAATTCAAAGGCCTTTAATTTCTTTTTTCCCCCTTCCTTTACTGCACTGACTGAGACCTCGAATACAATGTTGAATGGAAGTGACAAAAGTAGACCCCTGATATTAGGAGGAAAGCATTCATTCTTCTACCATTAAGAATGTTAGATACGGGTGTTTAATAGATTCTCTGGATCAGATTAAGGAAATTCCCTTCTGTTCTTAGTTCTTTGAGCTTTTTTCTTTTTTTAAATCATGAATGGATGTTAGGTTTGTCAAATGCTTTATCTACATCTACTGAGGTGATTATGTTGTTTTTGTCATTGAATATTATTCTGGTGTATCACATCCATTGTTTTTTAGATGTTAACCCAGCCTTATATTATTGAACTAAAACCCATTTGGCCATGGTATATAATTCTTTTTATATACAGCTGGATTCGGTTTGTTAATATTTTTAATTCAACTTATGTAAACTAAAAAAACAACAACAACAAAAAAAAACAGTTCACCCATTTCTCCTGCCATCCATCCCCTTCCTCTGGCAACCACCAATCTGTTCTCTGTATCTATGAAATTGGTTTCTAAATTTAAAAATTTTTTTTAGATTCCACATATAAGAGATATCACACGATATTTGTCTTTCTGCATCTGACTTATTTCACTTCACATAGTGTCCCTGAGATCCACTTATGCTGTTCCAAATGGCAAGATTTCATTTATTTTTTATAGCTGAATAAATATTCCATTGTATATACATACCACAATTTCTTCATCCATCTGTCAATGAACACTTAGGTTCTGTTTTATATCTTCACTATTGTAAATAATGCTGCAGTGAACATGGCGGGGGGGGGCAGGCATATATCTTTTCTAGTTAGCATTTTTTCTTGGGGGGTGGTAAATACCCACAAGTGGAACTGCTGGATCATACAGCAGTTCTATTTTAATATTTTGAGGAACCTCCATACTGTTTTCCATAGTGGCTACACCAATTTACTGCCCCATCAAGAGTGCACAATGGTTCTCTTTTCTCCATATCCTTGCTAACACTTGCTATTCTAGTCTTTTTTATAATAGCCATTCTAACAGGTATGAGATGATATTTCATTATGGTTTTGATTTGTATTTCCCTGTTGATTTATGAAGTAGAGCATCTTCTCATGTACCTGTTGGCCATCTGTATGTCTTCTTTGGAGAAATGTCTATTCAGATCTTCTGCCCATTTTTAAATTGGATTGTTTGGAGTTTTGTTTTTTGTTATTGAGTTGTATGAGTTTTTAAATATATTTTGTATATTAGCCCCCTGTCAGATACATGATTTGCAAATACTTTTTCCCATTCAGTAAGTTACATTTTCACTTTGTTGATCGTTTCCTTTGCTGTGCAAAAGCTTTTTGGTTTGATGTAATTCCACTTGTTTATTTTTGCTTTTTTTGCTTTTGGTGTCAGGGTCAAAAAGTTATTGCCAAAAATGCACATCAAGGAGCTTACCACCTATGTTATCTTCTAGGAATTTTATGGTTTTAGGTCTTACATTCAAGTCTTTAATCCATTTTGACCATTGTGTAAAATAGTGGTCCAGTTTCATTCTTTTGCATGCAGCTGTCCAGTTTTCCCAGCATCATTTATTGAAGAGACTTTTTCCCTACTTCTTCTGTCAGTAGAAGGAAGGAAATAATAGATTAGAGCAAAAATAAATGAAATAGAGACTAAAATTAAAGTAGAAAAGATCAAGGTAACTAAGAGCTGATTCTTTGAAAAGATAAACACAATTGACAAACCTTTAGACGCAACAAGATAAAGAGAGAGTCAAATAAATCATAAATGAAAGAGGGAAGTTACAATTGATACCACATAGATACAAAGGGCCATAAGAGACTACTATGGACAATTATACACCAACAAATTGGACAACCTAGAAGAAAACGATAAATTCCTAGAAACATACAACCTACCAAGATTGAATCATGATGAAATAGAAAATCTGAACAGATAAATTACTATTGGGTTGTCAGAAAAGTCATGACACATTTTTGCAATGAAAAACAGAAAAAAATATGTCATGACTTTTCCAACAACCCAATAATAAGGAGATTTAATCAGTATGCAAAAACTTCCCAACAAACAAAAGTCCAGGACTAGACAGCTTCACTGGTGATTTCTACTAAACATTCAAAGAAGAATTAATACCAGTCCTTCTCAAACTCTTCCAAAAAATAGAAGAGGAGGGAATTCTTCCAAACACATTTTATGAGGCCAGCATTACCCTGATACCCAAACAAGGATGCCACAAGAAAAGAAAATTACAGGCCAATATCCCTGATGAACATAGAGGCAAAAATCCTCAACAAAATATTAGCAAACCAAGCTCAACAATACATTAAAAGGATCATACATTGTCAAGTGGGATTTATTCCAGGGATGCAAGGATACTTTGGGATAATTTGGGATAATTTGAACATCTACAAATTAGTCAATTTGAGAAACCACATTAACAAAATGAAGGATAAAAATCTTATCATCTCAATAGATGCAGAAAAAGTATTAGACAACATTCAGTATCCATTTATGATACAAACTCTCAAAGCAGGGATAGAGGGAACATAACTCAACATAATAAAGGCCATGTGCAACAAACTCACAGCTAACATCATAATCAGTGGTGGAAAGCTAAAAGCTTTTTCTCTAAAATCAGAAACAAGACAGATGCCCACTCTTGCCACTTTTATTCAACATAGCATTGAAAGTCCTTGCCTCAGATATTAGGAAAGAAAAAGAATAAAAGGCATCCAAATTGGAAAAGATGAAGTAAAACTGTCACTATTTGCAGATGACATGATATTATATAGAGAGAACCTTGAAGACTCCATTAAAAAAAAAAAACTGTTAGAACTAATAAATGAATTCATTAAAGTTGCAGGATACAAAATCAATACAAAAAAATCTATTGTGTTTCTATACACTAATAACATAGTATCAGAAAGAGACATCAAGACATGGAAATAGAATTTGAGCTTATAAGTTTGGACTGAAAAGTAGTATAGTCAGAGGTGTTAAAATGTGGATATATGCATGTGTAAGTGTGTTTGTGTGTGTGGAGGGCGACGTTGTTAGAGAGAAGGGATATTAAAAGGTAAAGATATAATTTAATATAATTTAGTTTGATTTCCCTGGGTTGGAACCTAGGTAAGGGAAGGAAATTAATATTTGTTAACTCCTGCTCAATGTGCCAGGCCCTGTGCTTTTTATATACACTTTTTAAAAATGTGTATTTTTATATACATCATCTGATTTAATCCTCAAAAGCTCCTGTAAAGCAGGTATTATTATCACCATTTTACACAATTGAAAACAGATGCATAAACAGAATAAGTACCTCCCTCAAGGTCACCTAGTAAAGCCAAATGGATCCAGGCCTGTCTTACCCAAAGGCCATAACTTTTTACAGCACCCCAGGGCCTAACCAGGACCCAGTCATGCTAAGCACTAGTCAGCAACTGCTGCTCCAAATGTACATAGCCTGGCATATGTTACTCAGCCGGAGGGGCGGTGGAGTGGGGTTCCATCTCCAGAGCTGTAAATCAGCAGGTCACTTCTATCTCATGGAAGCTGGTACTCTCTCCTGTAGTGGATTTAAATATTTGTCTTTCCGTTAAATTGGCTAAACATATAATTGCTAACTGCTGATGGTACTGAGGAAAATTACAGCTTTATTTTTCCTTATCCCTAGAAAGACTTTTCCGTAGTGACTTCAGGTACTCTTTGAAACATCCAAAGTTTCATTCAGATGTGTGCCTTCCGTGGTAGCTGTTGCCTTGTTGCATAACTTGGAGGAGGAGGGAGAGGCTGGAGGGGCTGACACATCCCAAGTCCAGTGTATGTGGACTTGCCTTCAGTGAGTCCAGGACCGCGGGATGGGTGTCTTTCTTTTGGGCTCTAAGGTAGCAGCCTTGCACTAAACTCCTTCACTTACAGGGTTCCCTCTCACCTCCCTCCGCGCTTCTCTAGGCTCTGGTTCTAGACAAACTTGTTCTATGTTGTGATCTCTGAGAGGAGATGGCTTAGCCCCAGCTCCCTCCACAAATGTTGCTTGGGAGTGTAATCATCGATGAAGGTTTCGAATCAACAACAATGCTTTACATTTGAATTTAATGTTATACTTTCCTGGACACATTCATTGTGTCTTTCTGCAACCCTGTTGATAGAAGCGATGATAGATGTTTTTAACACAAGGATGCTGGTCCCGAGACAGGTGAAGTGTGTTTCCTAGAGCAACAGGAGTTGATCACAGAGGTGGGGCTGGGGTGAGGTTTTTCTCATTCCCACTTCATGCTTTCTGCTGCCTCTCCATCAACAGTGCTGATGAGCATTTTTGTTTTTCCTAGAAAGGCCTGGAACTCGTGCATATAGTACATGCACAACCAACATTAGATGATTCTGCAGCTCATGGAGCCCCTGGAGCATTTTGTACCTGAGGCTGGCCACCTTTGTGCCCCTCGCAGGGGCAGTCTGAGGGCCTCTGTGTGGGTGCTTAGCTCCACCTGCCTGAGTCGTGCTTGTTTTCACGCGCTTGTTGTACATGGAACAGGCCTTTCCTAATGTGTTGCAGTTCAATTTGGAATTGTGCGTTCTTTCTGCTTTCCCCTTTTAGAAGGGATGGATTTAGCTCTGGCATGCCAAATACAAACCCTCACTTCATCTCGAGAGCTCTCTTTCCATCCACCCCTCCTCGGGCAGGCTATTTACAGACTTGTCATCCTACCACACGGGTCAATCTACCAGTGAAATGAAAGTAAGGAAAGGCCCCAAGCCAATGGATTTGGGCAGATGAGCCTTATATAACACGTGCTAAAAATATGCAGCTAATTGGAATGGAAAAGCGAAAAAGGAGTTGTGCTTTAGCTTTCGTCTCAGACATAAAAGAGTGATAGGGAAGTGATTTCTCCCAGTGGGAGATGCCCACGTATAAATAATTTTACTCTTGTGTGTACACTCCATTTTGTGGCTTTTAAACCATGTTTGATTCCCACTCATCCTCCCGTGGGACTGAATTCGGGCAGCAGAAACTAAGACTAAGGGAGCATTAAAGAAAAGATGCAGAGAGCTGCTGGCCCTTAAGACAGAAGGAAACGGTGTTTAGGGACATCACCAGATGTTAAGATGGTAAAGAAAGCTCCCATTTCTAACTCTTTCCAAATCCAAACACTTAGAAGACTCAAATTATCAAAGGGTTCTTGCTGCTCTGGAAGTTGTTTAACTTTTGGAGATTTTTCTAAAAACTGAAGGGAATACTGCCTTCTTCTGGCTCCATTCCCATCGGCCACCCCGTCCCCATGAACTCACTCTATCAATCATGTCCTCGCCTTCTCTTGCATCTTTCTTTGCTTTTTCTCCTGGCTTCTTCCTACAACATGCTCAGTCCTCCCTTATTGTATTGTACTGTGTGTGACTCGTGTTGAGGGTCTGCATTTCCTATAGCACGTGAGCACCCTGAGGGCAGGGCCTTAGTCTAACCCAATGCCCCACATAATGCCTGGTCCAAGGTGAGCACCAGATGCTTGCTTGTTGAATAAATGAGTCATTCAGTGAATCCACAAATGGGCAAACTAAAGGGGGATTGTTATGGTTTCTGAAAAATACAGCGTGATAGATGCTCTTCAGGTCGGATGCTGGTCTCCTTGACATTCCCTTCCCTCCATCTCATCAGTCACCTGATTACTGTTCATGTGACACACCTCAATGAGGACATGAGGACTCTAAAGCTAGCTGAACAAGATGTCATGGAGTTAATTCAAAAGAGAGGAAAGTTAGCTTCAGTGTTTGGAAAGCACATGGGCTGATAAGAGATTTGGAGATGACCTGCTACTATGGATCAGTTTTAAAATGAGGAAATGAAGGCTTAAACGTGTTCAGAAAATTTGACCAACATGACATGGTTAGTTACTGACAGATCCGAATAGTGTCTGCTGGCTTATAGTAGATGCTCAGTAAATCTTACAAACATAGAGCATATCTTCAAAACCCAAGTTCAGAGCCCTCCCCAGACACCACCCTGCCCCTTGCTAAGGAGAAAGGGGCCATCCATTAATCCACGATGTGGGGCAGGCCTCCCACACAGGTGGCTCCAAGGAAGGCTACTCGATGCTGACCTTGCAATTTGAATAGCTGTATGTGGTCTGTGGAGGGCTCAGCAGTTGCCGTTACGCCATAATGAACTCTGCTGCCTTATGGTTGGGAATATATCACCATCACTCACATGATTTATTCCACCTAGAATTCAGTTAATGCATCTGTTGTTTGTTTGTCTTTGGCTCCAAAATTTGTGGCTGCCTAGAGCTGAGTCACACTGACAAGAGGACAACTCCACAACCTGCCGTTGCTGGGGTGGTCTGGGCAGCTCCGCGTCGCTCTTCCTGTGGCCTAGGGTTCAGGTCTTCTTGAGAGTCCGTGAGACAGTCCAGTATCCTCCCAATAAATTCCCACTGTGTGTTGAAGCTGCTTTTTTTAGTCTCTGTTACTTGCAATAGAACCTGAACTGATCTAAATAGGAAGGAAGCGGAGCATTCAGTTCCTCAGTTTTCAGAGGAGAGAACCAAAGCTCAGAGAAGGGAGGTCAGCAGATCTCACAGGCAGAGAGGGGCAGAAATGGACCTGGATCTCAGTCCCTGGACTCCGCATTCAACACCCACATTGACACCTCCAAGGGGCACAGTAAGGCTGAGAGCAGTAGGGGGCTCATGTGGGTGTTGAGTTAGGGAGAGAAAAGGGACTTGTTGGGAGGGAGACCTGGGGAAGAGGCTTGTAACAGTTTTAAGTGTAGCATCGAGTACATATTTGTACTTAAAAATTTGTAATGTTTTTCATAACCAACCCCTGCCCTAACTGGGGTATCAAGTTATTCATGAGTCATGGAACTGCATCAAGACTTGAGTTATGAAATTAATAAAGAAGAGACATCTGGCTCATGAAAAAAAAAATGTGGCTGCAAAGGGGATTCCTGGTGACAGATCAAAAAGTCAAAAAGACATGATGTGCAGTTCCCCAGCAGCTGGCTTCAGGAAGATGAGGACATGACGCCTGGAGGAATGTCCAGGTTTCGCTTCCTGTCTTCTCTTCTCTGTAGGGTCAGAAGTGTCCACGGGGTTTAGGAGAAGGCAACTGCTATACTTGCCTGTGTGCTGCTGGCCACATAATTGTGTCCCTGGTCCCCCATTATCTCATAATTTATTTCATCCTCACAGCAACCCTACGAGGTCACTAATATCCTCACTTTGAGATTGCAGAGCAGAGGCCAGGATGTTACATAATTTGCCCAAGATCTGTCATGGTTCAAAGCCCAGGCTGCTTGTCTGTTATAAAGTTGCCCCTGGATAGATAGTCTCATATTTCTAAGTCCTTGCATTAGATGATAACACATTTATTATTCTAGTATTATGGTATATTGTTATTAAACAAGCGATTTTGAGTCTCATGACATGCCTGGCCCTATGCTAGGTTCTGGTTTATACTAGGGGAGCGGCACCACAGTCCCTGCTTTCAGGGGGCTTACAATTAAGGGAAACACTCATCAGACATTTAAATGACAAAAAAGGCACCATGTGATTAGATGCCAAGATGAATGACATTGGCGGTAAATGCTCTAACAACGCTTTCTGGTGCCATTAGCTCCTTGACCTAAATTTTCCCCAGTCCTAAATGACTCCCTGTTGGTGAATTACACTCTAGCTGAAGCTGCATGCATTATTTCACTTCGCCAGTGCTCCATTATGGCTTAAGTTCCCCACACTCTTCTGTCTTCAATATTCCATAATTGAATACTTCATTATATGTAGTGCTGCATATGACTAACTTTGTTCTTTCATGTCTTCTTTTTTTAAATTAAAGTGACATATACACACAGAATAATGCATAGTTCATAAGGGTACAAAGTGAATAGATCATGTGATCAGCACTTAGATGGAGAAATAGAAATGACCATCCCCCTCCATGTACTGTCTTGTCATTATCCCCCTCTTTCTGACATCTTCATTTCTAAGAGCAAAGAAAAAGTTTACTTGGTTTTGAACTTCAAATAAATGGATTCATGTGGTATCTACTCTTTCGTATCTGGTTTCTTTCATTCAGCATTCTGTTTATGAGATTTGTCCATGCTCTTGTGTATAGATTGTTCATTTTCATTGTTGTAGAATAGCCCATCGTGGGACTACATTTATCCATTCTATTGATGGACATGTGGTTGTTTCCAGTTCAGGGCTAGTACAAATGATGCTGCTGTGAACATTCTAGTTCGCATCTTTTGGTGAACAAATGTACACATTGGTGTTGCGTGCATTCCTAGGAATAGGATTGCTGAGTCATAGGCTGCAGCTGTTGAGCTTTAGTAGATGCTGTCCGTGTTCCAAAATGGCTGTACTAACTTACACTCCCACCTACAGTGTGTCAGAGTTTCAATTGCTCCACAACTCTGCCAAAACTTGGTATTGTTCATCTCTTTCCACTTTCAGCTGCTCTGGTGGATGTTTCAGCGTTAATTAGGTTCTTTTCTTATGGTGGTAAAATATACGTAACATTCAAATTTACCATTTTAATCATTTTTTACGTCACATTAAGTACAGTCACCTTATTTTGCAGTGATCACCTCCATCTATCTCCAGAATATTTTTTGTTTTTCCAAAATGTAACGCCATACCTGTTAAACACAAACTCCCCATTCTCCCCTCTTCTCACCCCTGGCAGCCACCATTCTACTTTCTGTCTCTATGAATCTGACTACTCCAAATACCTCATATAAGTAGACTGGTACAGTATTTGTCCTTTTGTGACTGGCTTATCTCACTTGGCATAATGTGTTCAAGGTTCATCTATGTTATAGCATGTGCCAGAATTTCCTTCTTTTTTAAAGCTGAATAGTATTCCATTTTATGTATATACCACATTCTGTTTCTCCATGCATCCTTTGGTTTTATTCTGAGTTTAATTTGCATTTCTCTGATAACTTTGCATATCTATTGAGCATCTTTTATGTGATTATTGACTATTTGGATGTCCTATTTTAGAAGGACCTCAAGTCTTTTGCTCATTTTTCTATTGGATTGTCTGCCCTTATTGATTTGTAGGACATCTTTATATATTCCAGATATGAGTCTTTGTCGAATATATGAATTGCAAGTAACTTCTTCTAATCTGTGGCTTGCCTTTTCACTCCTTAAGAATATATTTTGATGAATAGAAGTTCTTGATAAATGTAGTCAAATTTATCCTTTTTAAAAAAATGTATAGTTAGCACTTTTTGTATTCTATTTAAAGGAAGTACTGCCTCCCCCTCCAAGATCATGAGGATATTCTCCTAGTTTTTCTTCCAAAAGCTTTATTGTTTTAGCTTTCACTTAATGTGACTGCCTTTTCAATTGGGAACAATTTTTAAATCCTAGATAAACTGGGTTGTTCGCAGTGCAAACCTAGCATTTGGGCAGCCCTGTATTGGAACCATGTTAACTCGGACCAGTGGCAACGGGGTCAGGTGACTGGTGGAAGAACATGTGGGTGCTGGTGCTCCTTGCTTGGGTTTCACATTTGTTTTTCTGAAGAGTTGCATGTAAATTATATCTAATAAATTTGGCCATGTTAGAAATGACGAGTCTGTGACTTTTCAGACATTTCCACCAAAGTTTAGGGGATGTTCTCTTCACCTGTCTCCTCTTCACTGATTTCCTAAATTAACTCCGTCTCCCAGTGCCTCTGACTGACGTCCAAGGGTACACTTGAGAGCTCTGTTATAGTGTAGCAGCCTGTTCTCTAGAACACTGTGCACTTCTGTCTTCATCGTTTTAGTTGTGTATTTATCAAAAGTCACTTGTGTTTGTTCCTATTTGTAATTATATAATTTGACTCAATCTCATTTAAAGCAATGAAATATGAGACTGAAAAAAAGTTTCTATGAAAACTAAGTTGAATGTGTTGGAAAGAGCCAATGAAGATGAGTTGCTAATAAAATTGCTGTTGAATTATGTGAGAGAGAAAATAAAATCCTGGGGGTGGGGTCAAATGATAAAGCTCTAACAAGATTCCAAATTTGGTTTGTTTCGTAAATATCTTTAAGTTTTTGCTCCACTATAGAGAAATCTAAATAGAAATCATAATCTATTTATGTATGAGAGAGAGTGAAGTTCTTGGTCTTGTTACTGGCCTACATGTATATATATACATATACATATATATATATATACATATATATGTATATATATGTATATATATATTTGTTTTCAGATATTTTAACTTTGAATATTTGCTGTCAGTTAAAATATTTAAAGTACATATGTCTTATTTTAGCATGATCCTCTGCTTTAATTGATTTTTTTACTTAATTGATTTTTCATCAATGATGAAATGAACGGGAATGAACTCTCATCCAACCCCCAACTGGCCTCAAGCTAGGAATTCTTTGAAGTACTGTTTTGTCTTTAAAAAAAAAACTATATTAATACTTCAAAATTTGCATTCTGCTCCATGTTTTTAAAAAATTAAAATGTGCTTTTCTTTTCCAAAATCTTTTTAAAAAATTGCAGCTTATTGAATTCATCTGTGGTCCTAATTTATCTGCTGGATCAGTGCTTTTGGGATCCATCCTGATCTTTAAGACAGACCACCAACCTGGACGCTGGAGCCAGGGCCCAGGCTTGCCTTGCGGTGCTGGGTGATGCTGGGTGTTTGGGCTGCCCATCGGTCCTTGGGTGTGGCATGTGTATATGTAGCGATGAAGGTGAAGCCCGTGGGTGCGGGAGACCGTGTTTTCCAGAAGCTCAGCACTGCTCTGTTTAGGAGCCAGCTGCCCTGTATCTAAGGCCGGATTCTTTACCGAAGCTGGCAGGCACTGAGGGCAAGCATG
>NW_017731745.1:245784-265935 GCF_001890085.2 Hipposideros armiger | reverse complement strand
CTTAAATAAGAATACCTGCTTGGGGGTTTGTAGCAGATGCTGTTGGTGCCTCAGCCATAGCTGTGTCCCTTGGCCCACCACCAAGGTCACCACTGAATACTCCTGAGACTTCCTGTATCTCTTTGCTTGAGGGTGATCTGAGCCACAGTATTACAAGGTGGGAGCTAAAACTTGATGGGCCCCGTATTTTAAGTAGTTTGGTTTTAGGGAAATTCCTCTTAGGTATACATCATCATTCCAATAACAGCTACCATTATTGAGTTCCTGCCCTGTGCCTGATGCTTTACAATGATTATATTCTAAAGGTCACACTAACTCTGAAAGGCAGATATTATTAGCCTTTATTTTAGAGATGAGGAAACTGAGGCTCAGCAACTGGCTGTGGAATCTGGGAGCAGAACACAGGTCTAGATGCACCCAGGTCCTCTCACCCTCCTCACTGCCTCGTTTACAGTGAGAGAGAGCTCTACTCACATTAACTTCGCTCAGACGGTCCCAACCTCCAAATCTCAGCTGTCCCTCTCCCCTCCGCCTCTGCTCTCCCCTTCCCTACCTCCTTCTTCTTGCATTCTATGATTAGTGGCCCCAGAATCAAAGAACTAAGAACTACAATCTCCCACTCAGGAGAAAACGGAAGCTCTCCCACCTCAGGGCAGGCTGAGGGGGTGGTGTTTAGCGCCTTGGAGAGGCTGTACACCTGTCAAAGCCAGTGAAGATCGCTTGGCTAAAGGAGGTGCTGCCTGGCAATTCAGCGCATCTAGTGGGCTTTTGAGAACTGTGACTTCATAGTTTATCATCCAAGAAAGGACACAATTGAGAGTGAAAGGTGACGCTATTCATAATTACTTTGGGAAAAGAGGCAAAATTGAGGACTCTCTTGGGTGAATCAGAACCTATATTCTCTCTACCTACTCACCTTGAATGTCACTGAACTTCTCACCTTGCTTGCATGATTGACCTTTGAGATCTTTTCAACATTTATTACCCACCCTTCTCACCCCCAACCAACCCTTGTGGCAGCTGTTTATTCAGTTAGCAAGCTTTTTCTGGCTTCCAATTTGCATCCTTTCCTAACTTATGGACCCCTTCTCTTTTGCCTAAATGTTGCCTTTTCCTGATTAATTGATCATAAACTCATTGTACCATGCCTGTTCAGCAACTTTCAGAACAAAAGGAACAAACATACAAATTTTCTTAAACTGAGAAAGCATATACTACTTACAAAATTGTGCTAGTTTCTTTCGCACTTATTTACAAGTCTCAAAAACATTGGCCCTACTTGTGACATATTAGATTATAAACCCGTGAGGGCTGAGGCTGGTCTTCTCACCCAGTCAGGCATGGTGGGCACCTCATCGTAACTCACTCTGGCACTTTTAGCTCTCTGCCCTCTCGGAGTTCTGTGGCTGAGTCAACACTCAGGAATCCCTCGCAGTAGGCCAGTTCCCCACTGGCTCCTACCCAGCGAAATCCAGCCCAGAGCACCCCGCCAGGGTGGAGGAGGTGCTGGACTGTCACTCTCCAAGTCGTTCCTTCTCCTGGAAAATTTAAAAAAACAAAACAAACAAAAAACCAGATCTCTATCCATTAAACTCTTTTGAGCCTCATTCATATGGTCGCTGTGAGTCTTCAGTAAAATAATGGATATGGGTGTGCTTGGAGAAAGAAATTTGATACAAGCATGAAATATTATTAAACATCTCAAGCGTTTATCTTGGTAGCACCCCAATAATGACAGACAAGAGACAGGCTCAGAAAGCCAGCACCACCAGCTTCCTCAGAGTTTGGCCGTTTCATTCCGTAGTCAGCCTTACTCCTGTCAGGTGGTCAGGCCTTGGAGCTGACTTTTTTGCTGTCTTTTCATCATTTTATAGCATACTGTCCTAGAGAGTAGAATCTGGGCAGTCTCTTTCATTAGATAACTCACGCTTTCAAAGAGATATTCTCAGTTCTATGTCATTAAGAGAAAACGCAATGAATTTTAAAAAGTGTTTTACTTAAGTGATTCCAGCAGTAGTTAGCTAATGCACTTTGAAGGCGTGTTTGTTGTAAATTGTTGCGGGAATCTGCTGTTGTTTCTGAGATGTGTAACCCAGCCCCTTACCATGCTGGGCTAGCTGTTGAACTGCCAGCAAGTACATTCAGAAAACATGAACACCCACCCCCACCCCTGTATAACCTCAAAGAGTCTCCTGTTTGGTTGACTTGATGTTTTAGAACTCACCTCTGCATCTTCCTCTTCCTTTTGTTCCTAGTCTATTGACTTCTAGAAATTGGCATCAGCAATGCAAATTGGAGGTTGTCTGTTGTGCAAATGAACACAGACCCCATTTCCAGTTCATCACCTGACATTTGCTTTGAGTGATCCAATACAAACGCTCATCAGGGCGTGTGTGTGTGTGTGTGTGTGTGTGTGTGTGTGTGTGTGTGTGTGTGTCTAGGACAAGGGTGAGAACCCAGATTAGGGTCCATTGTGGTTCAAAGAAATGGCCTCCAACATGGAATTTGCATGTAGGGCTAGGCAGGATGAGCTACTAGAATATGGGAAAGAAGCAATAGACCTTCCATTTGTATTTATTTTCTTACCTAAGAAAAAAGAAAATGATTTCATTTTAATATTTCATATATGGATTTCTAGTAGTACATGTTTATTATTTACAGGAAAATAAACCTATATTTCAAAAATTTTTTACTGATATTTGCAGCCAAAAATATCTGGAGACCTCTGGCTTAGTCAGTCCAAGCAGGTCCGAGGAATGGAAGAGGCAGAGAGCATGTCAATCAATCAGAGCAAGAGCAGAGGTGGTGGCTGTGTCTAGGGGCATGTCCACACACTTGTGCATGCACACTCACATTCTATACACACAGCATGCATTTGCATACTCATGTGCATATACTGATACACACATCGCACGTATACTGTACCCATGTACCCTCGCTCCTACACACACTCAAACACAAAACATTCCCACACTCCCTCCTGCTCGCACACTCATGCACACACACACATCACACATTCTCAAATACATTCATGCCCCTTTTGCTTAATAGCCGGCAATGACTGAAAACTTAATAGACACCTATTCTCAACTGAACAGATGACTTGTATGGTAACCCAAAGCAGGGACTCATGCTCCCAAGAATGGAGTGGGAAGCAGTAGCATGGTTAATCCCCTGGAGAAGCACTAGTGGCCACTAGCTGCCTGACTAAATCTGGGATGGCTGGGATCAGACCTGAGCTTCAGAAAGTCGGCGTATGGCATGGGCACACTGAAAAGTGACCAGGGCATTTTCTGCACATTGTACAAGTATTGGGTGGACACCATCGGTGTAGTCATCTATAGATTAGGTGACCTGAGAGGAAAAGACAGGGTGTCCAGCCTTAAGACACTTAGTACTTGGATTGGGAGATAATGCAGACCTGTGTCAAACTCGGCACAGACAGGTCTTTATAACATGTCAGTCTGTGCAGTTCAGAGGAAGGGGGACCAGGAGGGAATGGGTCAGTGGGTGGACTTTGAAAAAGGAACAGGACTTTATGAAGGATGGATCATTGAATTAAAAAGGGAGAAAGAAGGGACGATTCAGCCAGCACAGTTCCATCTGCTGAGGGACCGAGGACCCGGCAAGCTAAAGCCATTTATTCTGAAGTGAGTAGCGGCCTGCTCACTAGGCAATTCAAGCATACACTTGCAGGAGCCTAGAGGGATTCTCATGATGGAAATTTATTGACCTAGATAACCTTTAAGGTCCACTTGAGCCCTGGGATTTTATGATGACATGACAGCCTTTCCGGGCTGGCTCTAGCTAGGAGGTGATAAATCCACAGATTACGGGGAGGTTGTTCACTGGGATAAAAGACCCTTGTTCTTGGGGAGGTTTAGCTCTTTTATACTGATGAAAACAGGAGACCAGGTGAGAGACTGCTGCCGTTAGCTGGAAGTTCTGCCTAAGTGGGCTGTGTCTTTCCAAATAGCTATCAGAGCAAACTCTGGGAAACCAAACCTAATCGCTGATCTGGATTAGTTACCTTTTCTAGAGGCATCACACCCCTGGCATGGTCCATGGAGTAACCAAGAGTAAGTACTCTTGCTTAGGTTAGAGACAGATGGGTAGGAACCAGACATTAAAAGCAAATATTTTGTACTTCTCAGGTTCATCGAGACAGATCCAGCAAGACATTGATTCTATTTCCACCTGTTAAAGTTGACAGAATGAACCATCATGCTAGTTAAGCTCCAAAGACACTAATTACAGAAACAATTCTGGCCAAAGACTGTGCTTATCTGCGTGCATCCTGAGATGCCTAGAAAAAATTGATAATAACATCATTTGACTGATGACTTTCAAGTTGTAGAGGTAAAAAATAATATCAATATAGGCAACACTTCCTTCCTAGACTCCATTTAACTGGTATAAATGATCAAGCCTCTTGTATATTTCATCCATGTGTCATGTCCAAAGGAACATGCAGCCACTGTTCAGTGTCTCTATAGCTCTCGGAAGAGGAACAGCAGGGACTGGCACAGGGTATGTACTTCGTAAATTAGGTTTGCCTAACAACGAGGCCCTCATAGGAAGGATTATAACGTGAACGGAATCCAGATCTCCCTCCTCCCTGGATTTTGTTACATAAGCACTGTTATTTGAGTCTGTAATTAACCCTTGGGCAAGTTATTTAACCTCCTTGAGGTTCAGGGTTTTTCCAACAATAAACTTCATTAGGATGCATTGTATGTATTATAATGCATGTGTAATTAAATAAGTGTATGTGTCAAAACTCAGTAAACTTTAGTTTTAATTAAACATCATTTAAGTGATAAAACCATACATGCTTACAGGAAAACATTTAACAATACAGGAGAGTGCATTAAGGGGTGCTCTCGCTTCCACTCCCCAGAAGTGAGCTGCCATTGCAGTTCCTTTCTTTAGATACTTCAAAGTGCTATGCAAATACACACGATGATTTTAATTTTTGTTTATATTATCTTTCAACTTTTATAGTAGCTTCTACTTTGGCGATTCATGTTAGCCAAGGAAAATGATTGCATCTTGTGGGTTAGGACACATCAATGAAGATTCAGCAGGATTTAAGAGCTCATTTTAGGTCGTTTTCTACTTTGGGACATTGTAGGAGATAAATTCCTTTGTTAAAGGACGTAATTCAGTTTACCCTAAACCTGACTAGCACTGACTCATTTATTTCTTCATTTTAAAAAATGATTTTGTAGAAAGCACTTAACCGGCCTCTGAAAAATTAAAAGGACCATAACCTTTTATCTCAGCCTGGAGATAGGAGATGTATGCATGTAACTATAGTACAGGGTACATATGTGTAGAAAAGGGTGCAGGTCACAGGAATTCTCCATGGACCCCTCTAGCCAGGGGCTTAGGAGGGGCCGCCCAGGAGGAGGCAACATTTGAACAGGGCCTTGCAGGTTAGTTAGAATTTAGACAAGATGAGAACTACTTTTCCTACAAAGACTCAAAATCTTTGGAATTACAGGGACAAGAATTTCTTTTTTCCAGACCCCTTTTATTTATTTTTTTAATGTTTTCTAGTTGCACTGTCCCAAATGCCTTTGAGGAGGACAGAGGAATAGAACGTTTTCACCAGACACCTGGATATAAAAATGTGTCAGCTGAGTTACACTCCTGTGGCGGAAACCGAGCTTCCATGCCTGCTTACTTGTGTCCTCTTTACCAAGAACAAAAACAAAACAAAACAAAACCCAGTTTGCAGAATGCCCCAGACAACTGTAGGGAGTTAAGTACTTAACTGTGTTAAGTAAACAAGGGAGAATTTGGAGTCACCGTGGAGTGCAACAGCCCTGTTTAGATCATCAACACGGGATTGTTGAAGTTGGTGGAGCCAGAAAAGACACAGGAAAGCCTTCGGGCCACTTGCATTGTTTTATAAGGTGTGGAGTCTGAGGCACTGAGCTGCGATGTGATTTACACAAAGACAGATAGTGGGGTGATGGCTGAGTCAGGTGTGGGGAAAATCCAGGTGACATGAGTCAATTCCAGTAGTTGGCCACCATGCTACCCCACAGGGCTGTCCCATACAGATTCTTGCCTGGGATCATTGACACCACAGCCTTTTAGGACTGAGTCACTTAGTTGGTGACTCAGCTCTGCTCTCCATTCTACTTCACTGCTCTAGTTCCATTTACTCCATTCCCAATTCCTGATGCCACTTTTATTCTGCATGCTGTAGATCGCCCCAGGTACCAGGACTGGAGAGAAAGGTCCCTGTCTTCCCCAGCAGGTGTTCCTGACATGTGGGCTCTGTATGGAAGTCTTTGAGCCAGTACATAAAAGACAGCTCTGTTAGACTGGTGGCTATGCTAGTGTATACGTTTGTCAAAAATCATTGACTTGTACACTTAAGATCTATGTGTTCCACTTTATGTAAATTAATCCTCAATTTAAAAAAAAAATAACTCAAGTGACCTCACTTGTAAACCCTTGGAGATTGAAGTGGGTAAGTTCCACCCAACCCCCAAAAACATTTTGTGAAGGATACAGAAGCGACCCTCAGTCAAGTGGGGACACTTGTCTTCATGTTCCCAGCCATTCCTTTCGGTGACCTTTTCCTCTCCCGTATTGGTTCTTCCGTCTCCTGCTCCTCTTCCAGCCTGCCCTTCCCTGAGCCTTCAGCTGCCATGGGTTCCTCCCTTTAGTCGGGGAAATGACTGACTCACTGACATACTGAACATAGGACATGTTCCGGGGAGATTTCAGTCTTAGAGGAGAACCTAAGAGGGCCACATGACACAACAAACAAAGCCCAGCTGTCATTTATTGAGTCATACTACCTGCCGGGCACTGTCCTCGGTGCTTTCCACGAGGCAAATACTACTGTTATCCTTATAGGTCTCTTATAGTGAGGTTGTGTAACTGTGTCCTGCTGGCAAAGGCCAGAATTAAAATCTAGGCATGTGACCTCAAAGCCAGGGCTCTTTGTCTCTATTTTATACAGCCTCTTGAGAGGTAAGAATGACTTGCTAATGGTAGAATGTTAGGCACTGGTGGGAAAGGCCATTCAGTGAGGGGCTTCTTCATCTCCTTCAATGAGACCACACGAGGGACCACTTATGCCTATGTGTGAGGCCAGCACTGGATAGCAGTGACGATAAACCAAAAAAAAAAACGGAGTGGATTCAGTGATCTGTATGTACAATTTGTGTTTATTAATGAGCATGGCTGCCATTAATCCCTCATCTTCAAGACCAGAATTGATTATTATGAACCTGCCAGAGGCCCTCCCAGGGTGTAGAATGTTGGCTGAATACCAAGCAAGGTGAGCAGAGTTTGCAGAACCACTCTGCAAAAGGGCCTGGAGGAGCCCCGTGTCTCTTAAATCTCTGCCCCCAACTGGGCTCCAGGCCCACGAGACCCTTGATAAGATCACCAGTGGCTGTGAGTCACCCTCGGTCCATCTAACTGTGCAATAAGGTCACTCGGCCTATTTCCTTCCCATTTCTTTTCTGGCTATCTTTCATTTCAATTTTATGGAAATGAAATGGGTTATAAATGACCCAAGTCAGACCCTTTGTACATGCTGGCTCAGCTTTTCCCAGGATTTGCAGGGAAAGTGGGTACGGCTGAAACATCTGTCCACAGGACAGAGAAGGTGGGGTCCTGGAGAACAGAGCTGTCTAATCCCAGAGATATCACTCCTAAAGCTCTTGTTCAAAGAAGGTTAACAATGGTGAGACAGTCAGCCCCCCAGATTTGTTGCAGAGGTGGCTACTATAGACAGCATTTCTATAGTACTAAAACAATTTCTTTAGGATTAATTTCTTCAGGTGGGACTATCTAGTGAAAATTTCTTGCAATGAAGTTTTTATTCCTTTTCTAGTCTGTTTTATCCAATAAAGTTTGGAGATGTAAAATGGCTTAGAAGGAGGAGGAAGTCAGAGTACATGCATGTGCGAGGTCAGCAATGTCCTCTTTGCATAGAGATAAAACTCCCTCTCCCACCCTATCCTAGACTGTGTTCGGGCATTGCTCACATAAATGTCTGTTGTACAAATGTTAGACACTGGCTAATAACTACCGCTGTGGGGAACAATTCATCTATAAACTGCATATGTTTTAAAGTTGTGCTGTGCAAGACCATCACTTAGCAGTGTCCACATGTCGCTTCTCCAAATTCAGGGGACTGAGGTTAAGACTTTCCTATACACTGATGTGGTACATTCAAAAAAGTGCTCCTTGGCACGTGGTCACACAGAACTTTTAAAAATGTTGGAAATATTTCAAAAAATAAAGGAAAAAGCAAGAATAATCTAATTACCCCTAGTTAGAAAATATGAAAATTTACTATTTGCATCAGATCTTTTTCACTGGCTTTTGTTAAAGACATAAAACATCAGAAGTCCCTTTGTGGAGGGATTTCTGCTCTTCCTCTCTCCCCAGAGGTAACCAACCACTGGGCTGTGTTTATAAATGTTTTGTGAATTTGATTTTATATAAATGGTGTCATACTGTACATATTCTTTTGTAACTTTTTTAAGGGAACATTATGTTTTGAGGATTTGTCTGTGTTGATAGAGTAGATCTGGATCATTCATTTTAACTACTAGATATTCTTTATATGACAATATCACATTGTTTATCCATTCACTTGGTGGCGGACATTTAAGTTGTTTTCAGTGTTTTACTACCCCACACAATGTTCCAGTAAACATCTTTGTGTGTGTGTTTTGGGGTACATGTGTGCAAATTTCTCTATGGTGTTCACTTGGGAAGCAACTACTGAGTTATAGGACATACGCCTCATCAGCTTAGTTTATAATTGCCAGGTTGTTCTTCAACACGGGTATATTAGTTCACACCCCCCACTGGCAGTATGTAAGAGTTTGTTTCTTTACATTCTCATCAACACATAGTAATGTCAGATTCTAATTTTTGCCTACCAATAAGTATAACATGGTATCTCATTATTGTTTTAATCTGCATTTCCCCAATTACCTCTAAGGTTGAGGACCCCGTTAAAATTATGGGCCAGTTGTATGTCCCCTGAGAAGAAACTATTCATATCTTTTGCTTATTTTTCTTTTTGATTATTGGCCTTTTTCTTATTGGTAGTAGGAGTTTTTGATATAGTATATGAAACAACTAAATCTGAGTCTATTATGTGTTGAAAATACCTTCTCACAGCATCTGTGGCTCATCATTGTGATGTATTTATGATGTCTTCTGTGCAGTTTCACATTTTAATATAATTATATTTGGTTTGTGCTTTTTGCATTCTGTTTAATTAATCCTTCCCTATCTAAATGACAGAGATATTTTCCTATTTATTTTTTAAGTAAAAGTTTTAGTGTTTTACATTCCCCCCCCCCCAAATTTGACAACCTGCGAACCTAGGATCATGTTGAGACCAGTCCATGTTTTCCCCATTGATCTTCTTCTTTCAAATCTGTGTTATATTCCTTTAGTCTGCCTATCCACCCCTGAGCCGGTACCATTGTTTTAATTGCTTTAGCCATGAAAATCTTGATGTTGGATAGAGCATGCTCCCATTCTTTATTCATACTTGTTAACATATGGGGCGGGGCTATTTTTGGCCCTTTTTCTTCTGTGAATTTTAGGATCAGCTTCTCAAATTCCATGAAAAACCCACTGAGATTTAAATTGAAAATTCATTGATTTTTTAATTATTTGATTTTTAAAAAAATGATTATAGGTCTATTCAGGTTTCTAATTGATTCCTGAGCTAAAAAAATTTTTGTGAAACTAAACACTTGCCTAAAATAATTCCTTAGGAAAAAAATTTCCCTTATTGGTATCCTGGGGAACATAAAGATGCTTTTAGGCAAAATGAATGTTTGACCGAGGGCTGAAGCTATCTTCAGCTTGGTTGTTTTTTTGCCTTTAATGAAATCAACATATTTACCAAAATCTAATGCTTAGTTTTAATAGTAGGCATAAAAACAATTGCTGCTTTATAGATCATGTAATTTATTACCCTGTAATGGACATCAGCCAATCTCTGATCTTTAGATGAGTCATTTGATTTTCTCTGTTTCTTATGAAAAGCTTTATCTTAAAATTTGCTGGCAGAGTTTCAGTTACACTCACTGAGAGTTTTTTTTTCTGCTTCTCCCTTTCTAATTTTGAGGGTAGCTGGTAAAGATGTCACAGCACCTTTGCATGCGGAGCTCTAGCTGGATGAGGAGAAGGTAAACAGATTTCAAGGTCATCCCTGGGGTTTATTCTCACCCTGCCCCAGTTTCCCCAGAGACTACCAGATGCCTTGTTTGATAATGCCCCAGGCTAAGTGTCTAATAAAGTAACGGAGTAGAAAAGATGACTGGACTGCAAGCACATGGAGGAGAGAGAGAGATGGGTACTCAGGGGATAGGATGCAGGTGAACACGGCGTCTGCCTCGTCTCTGGGGTTCACGCTTCTGTTGGCTCATGGTGAGAAGTGTTCTGGGATGAGGGGTGGCAGCTGGAGCACAAATGGAAGGATTGGCCTTCCTTGAGTACCTGTGAGAACTCGACTTCCCCTAATTAAATGTCCTCAAACTACCAAGTTCATTTCTTTGACCTATCTTTGCCCACTGGGTGGCCACCGATTTTCTTCCTGGAACCATGTTCATTTGGCCACATCACAGCCCCAACCAGTCTATCATTGGTCATGATGGTGAACTGTATTCCAATCCTTTCCACAGCTTAAGCCTTACCCAGTGCCCAGGTGATCTCTCTGAACCAGAGTTCTTCAAACACGAATGGTGTCTGGTGCTGTGCTGGCTGCACCTGAGGTCTTGGGGGGAGCTGAACGAAATTACAGATTTCCAGCCCTCACCCAGTGGGATTGGGGAGTGGTTCAAGAGTCTGTGGCTGCACCGGCTTCCCAGGTGGCTTTAATAAGCAGCCAGGCGTGAGAGCCACTGCTCCACACAACTTTAACCCAGGGCTCTAGGCAGGAACCAGGTCCTCGAGGAAACGGCTTCATGTAGACTGTTCAGTAAGTGACTTTTCCAGTCACAGTCATCTCTTCAGCTATGTTCTTCTACCTTGTAAGTCTTTGAGCTTCCATCATCCCCCCTTAACCCTGACTTCCTCATTGAAACTACATGATCTCCGCGCCTGAGCTAAGCCTCCTGTGGGCCCACAACGATAGCCCTCTTGGCGTGGGACACCTTGATGTTAACCACAGATATGTGCTTTGCTGTCCTTAAGTTTAAAGGTCCTGCTATCACCAGTGCCACGCCAGACCATGCAGCCTCTAACCCAATAGGATCCCCACCTGTGTTGGGCGGCAAATGTAGCAAAAGCTGAGTAATTTGGAGCCGTGCACAACCTACACAGCCACATACAGTGAGCTTGGTTCTCTCACACCTCACCCTCTGAGCTTGTGCCAAGCTGGATTAAAGCACGAATAGAGTGGTTTTAGGACTGTAACATTTTGTGACCTCAGATTATCCAGACTCTCCAAGGAACCCTAAAATCCTCGAATGCCAGAAATGCTGAAAAGGACTTTATAAATCACCTCGTCCAGTATCTCCATCCCACAGATAAAGAAGCTGAAGCCCAGAAAAGGAAAGGGGCCCACCCAAGGGCACACAGCTAGGTAGGTGGTGGTGAGCAGGAGAACCTAGGCCCCCAATGCATAGAGATTATGCTCATTTCGTCACACTGCTTGGCTGCTGGGCCTGTACGCACTTCACAAGAGATTGCTGCTCGGTGGATGTAAGTGGCTGAAAACACAGAAGCACATTACAGCTTAAATCAATAAAACACCCTCCATTTGCTGAAAGTATTCTAAAGGAGCACAAACTACAGAATTTATTATAACATGCCCCAGAACCTCTTGTTAAGGGTTCACATTGAGAGAACATAAAAAAAACCTCTATTTCACATGGAAATTGCTATGTTAAAATTTAGATTTACCAAACAGTTGAATTAAGGTGTAATTATTCGCATTTCCAAAAAATTTAGTCACTCTTCCAAAGTGCTCACCCCACCCACACAGCTCCCTTATACAGCACTTAATGTACATTTAAAATTAGGTTTAATTGGTAGCAACTCCATTGACATGCAGCTTTCCAAGAACATAACTTTTGTAGAAAAAGCAAGAACACCACCAAGTGCTTCGTTTGAGCTGTGCCTCATTGCACCAAGGTTCTATGAGACAACCAGCTCCTGCTTTCCAGGAGCTTATAAATGAACACAACACAGTAGTCAAATAAGTATGAGAATTTTTTTTGTTTTTTTGTATATGGAGGCTGGGTTCACCCCAAAAACGAATTTCATGGACAGGAAGCTCAAGCCAGCTGCCTTTTTCGACATTACTGAGTGGTGTGTTTGAGATAATGAAATTGTCAAATAATTGACAGCTTCAAAATAACCCTGGACCAATTGTGCTCAATCTTGAGCATTTGCAGTAAATTACCCAGAAGATACTCAGCTCTGAAGCACCATCCTCTCCCCCATTGTCACGGGGTCCAGGCAGATGACCACTAAACACCCCAGTGATTTTGACGGAACACAGCTGGAAAATCTCAGAATCAGAAGGGACTTGAACATGTACATACAGCCATCCGTGTAATTTTATCTTGAGGAAGCTGAGACCAAGGCAAGAGAAATGGCTTATCCAGGGGTCACGTTTGTGATTAGTGTCAGAACCAAGACCTTGTCCTCCATTTCCAGACTCTCAGTCAAAGGTACTTGCCATTCACTTATTAATTAGGATAGAACATCTCTTTCTTTCTCCCTTTCCTTCTCCCTCTCTCTCCCCCTTGGACTACCTCTCCTGGAATACCTATTTCTGAGTCATGCCCCCCAAAAACACTGAACCCAAACACGTGTTCAGTGTCACTGGCAGGTGCTGAGTCAGAAGCCACTGGCTCCATCCATGCTATTGTCCCTCCGTGCCTCTCCTGATTTTTAATTCCCCCACCACCCACCCTTGCCATCAATGCTTCTCAATCCTGGCTGCACATTATTACCCCCTAGTGAGCTTTAAAGAAATACCAGTGCCTGGGCTCCAGCCCCAGAGATTGTGACTCAGTTGTGTGGGGTGGGTCCCAGCACTGGCATACGTCAGTACTCTCCAGGTGAGTCAAATTGAGAACTGGTGTCATGCATTAGTCTAATTATTTTTGTATACCTGCTTACCCAGCTGATGTGGGCAAAGCACAAAGAAGGTCAAGTTTCCCGGGGGGTTGAATGGATTCACCTAAGGCATAGAAGCAGCACCCCTCCCTTGCAATCTTATCTAGGGTCTTTGCCTATTAAGAAAAATAAGAGACATAGTTAAATGCCATTTTCTGTAGCCCTTTTGGGTTTTGAAGTAAAACAAATCGCCGGGCTATGAAAATGCCTTTATCCCCAGATGAAGGGAAGGGAGAATAGGAACAACAAACTTATTTTGGGCCAAGAAGCCCAGATATGGTTCACCAGTGGTCCTCAAATTTGACTCTTGGTTAAAATTACCTGGGAAGCTAACATCCCCTGGAGGGCTGGTCCCTGACCATTTAAATGGGAACCTCTGGGGATGGGGTCAAGGCTTCTGTGTATTTTAAAGTTCCTGTTGTGATATAGGGAGAGAGGCTCGCTCGGAGAACATAGGATGAAAGTAATCATAAGTGAGGCTGCACAAATCAGCTTCCCAGATGGTGAAAACCCCAAATGACCACTGAGAGATGAGCTGCTGGGGGGAAGATGGGGTGTCCAGCTTTCAGACCCTTCCCGTGGGGGTAAAGTGCTGTCAGGACAGTGCCTCCCTTCAGCCCCTCTCAGAGCTGGGCTCAGGTCTCCACACAGCAGGTGTTCTGGGGGTGGACATGGAATTCCACCCTTCTGTTAAGTGGCACTGTTCTCCCTTTTGCGCCTACGTGTCCTTCACACAGCCATTCACTCTGTTCCCTCCATTGCTGACCTCTTCCTTCATCTTAGTCACCTGCTTGCAGGAGTTGCTTTTCCGACTGACCCAGTAGTTCTGTTCCTAGAAGCTCATTTCAGAGATTCACGAGGTGTGGGGGCTGCAAACCCCCTGGGCACTGGAGACGGCTGATAGAAATGCCTCAGGGGTCACCGTCTCTGGGGCCCCTGGGGACACCATGTTGGAGGGGCAGTTTAGCGTCTAAAAGATAAAAGAAGCCTCTGTTGCTCTTCCTTCTGGGTCTATAGTAGATAATTCTGGTAATTCGGAGGACCATAGATAGCCTCGGGCAGTCAGTGGTTCTTAAAAGGTACTCAGTTGTTGGCCCAGCAGCATCACCACCACCTGAGAGAGAGAGAGCTTGTTAGAAATGCAAATTCCCAGGCCCTACCCAAAGCCCACTGAATGGAAACTCAGCAACCTGTGCTTTGGGGAACTTTCAGGAGATTGCGATGCCGGCTGACGTGTGAGAGCTGCTAGCCTTGTGGTTTTGTTTTATACTCACTGGTGGAGTGGCCCTTGCATGTCTGTTTTATTTTGTCCACCTGGGAATACTTCTACTCATACCTGAAGCTATAACTAGAAGGGACTGGGCTTTGGCAAAATTGTCAGTGTAGGCAGTGATCTCTTGAACTCTCCAAGCCTTTTCAGTTCTCTCCTCCCATCTGAAGGGTGCCTTCAGGGTATATGGGGTCTTTGTGCAGCCCCAGTGATCCGGGCAGGGAAGGAAACAGGTCCCAAACGCATTCTCACACGTCTCTGTGAAATTACCAGAACGGATATGTATATCCACACCAAGTGAGCTCTGATGGTTTCCTTATCATTAAAACTTCAACAGTCAAGAGTTGAATACCAATTAGAAAATTTCTGAAGAAAAAAAAAATAATTGCTTTGCAATCACATAATTCCTTAACAACATTTCATTTTCCATTTAAACTTTACCATAAAGTAACCAAAGAACAAATAATGAAATGTAACATGAGACTCAGACTCTGATGGCAATAACGCAGCATGATCTTTTTGCATCACTGTTGTGCAGAATTAAAAGGCTAATTAAATTGGCTTATCTAATTTAAACATAAGCATGCATGAAAATAGGAAACATCCACAGAGGGCGCATAGTAACTCAAGATGCTTGGCCAAAGATTTCTAGAAGAAAAGAGAAATGGATAGAATTTGTTTGGTTATTCTTAAAAGAAAATAAGAATAAAAAAATAACCCAACCTTCATTTCAATCCAAACCTCACATCAATGTGCTATCATGAAAGGAATCTAATACCTGGAAACAATTACATGTATTGTGGGTCCTTTGGAGAGTGTCAAATTGTTTAGAACAGGGAACGACTTTTACTTTGTGTAAAGACATTTTAATCACCTCATTTGCGAGGAAGAAATTTACAAAGATTTCGAGGTATAAGTGGATGAATGCATTGCTTGTCGATACTTCAGCATTTCATTCAATTAATGATGGTTAGAACTAGGCTATGGGAGTATTGAGGGTGAGGTTGGGGACAAGGATACAAAAGAAATCTTAAAGGCTTCTTGTTTTTCAAAAGTAACTAGCAGTGTAGAGGAGGAAACAAAATGACCAGCACATCACGCACTCAGAAAATGTATATTAAATGTTTAACGAATGGATATCAAATTGAATAGCAAAGACTCCAAGTCCTATGATCGTTCAAAGGAGAGGAGACCCCCATGGAATGCTCTGGTTAAAAAAGTTTTCATGGAAGATTTAGATCTTAAAGGAGGAAAAAGATTCAGATTAGGAGAGGGGAGAGAGAACTATGTCCTAGGAAGGAGGACTTGGAGGGAGAAATCAACGTGACATCTGTAAGGGCCATCAGGAGATCAACCTGGTTAGGGGGTGAGAGCATGAGAGGAAGACTGCAAAACCTTCAAACTGAAGGTAGAACCAGGCAGCAGAGGGAACCAGGTTTACACCAGATACCCCAACGTCTCTGGAACGTTTATAGCTTCCCGCTCACTTACATTCTCAGTTGTAGGTTCTTTAAATGCTTTAGGCAGATGTTCCCTCTACTGTCCTCAGGGTAGTTCTTTGTATTATATTTTAGTAGCTCTTGACTCAGGGTTGAGTCAATTACATTCCCCTAATTACTTTTCTCCTTTTTTCAGAAAAATTAAGGTAATATTTAATGCAATAAAAATCACCAATTCTAGCATACATTTCTGCCAGTTTTGACAAATACGTACAGTCATGTAACCACTACCGCGGTCAAAACTCTCCGATTATTGTCCCCGTTGTTAGTCAAGCCTTTTGCCCACCCCCAGAAACCACGAATCTCTTTTCAGTGCCAAAAAAAAGTTTTGCCTTTTCCAGAACGTTGTTTGGATGGAATCATACAGTATGTATAGCCTTTTGAATTTGGCTTTTTTTCACTTAGCGTGGTGCATTTGAGATTCATCCATGTTGTTGATTGTATCAGTAATTTCCTCTTGTTACTGAGTAGAGTTCCATTGTATGGATGTACACCAATTTGCTTATTCATTCCCCAGTTGAGGGACGTTTGGATTGTTTTCGGGTTTTGATGATTACAAATAAAGCTCTTATAGATATTTGCACACAGCTTTTTCTATAAATATAACTTTTTGTTTCGTTTGAGTGAATACCTAGGAATGGCATTGCTGGGTTGTATATGGTGATTGTGTATTTAATTTTATAAGAAACTGCAAGCTCTTTTCCAAAGTGGCAAAACCATTTTCTTTTCTTACCAGCAGTGTATGAAAATTCCAGTTAATTTGTATCCTCACCAGCACTTGATATTTTTAAGTTTTATTTTTATTATGATTATTTTAATGTTAGTCATTCTAACAGATATGTAGTGCTTTCACTGTGGTTTTAATTTTAATTTTCCTAAAACTAATGTTCAACATTTTTTCATGTGCTTAATTCCCATGCATTCATCTATCCTGGTGAGGTGGCTTTCAAATCTTTAGCCCATTTTTACTGGTTATTTTCTTATTGAGTTTTGAAAGTTCTGCATATATTCTAGACATAAGTGCTTTACCAGATATGTAATTTGCAGATATTTTTCCCATTTGAGGATTTGCCTTTTCATTCTCTTAATAGTGTCTTTTGACTAGCAGAAGTTATTAATTTTGACAAAGTTTAATTTATCAATCTTATATTTTATGAATTGTGTTTTTGGTATTATAGCTAATAAATCTTTACCTAACCCAAAGGTCACAAAGATTTTCTCCTGTTTTCCTCCAGATGTTTTATTGTTCCATGTTTTATATTTTTGTCTATCGTCTGTCTTGAATCTATTTTTCTACAAGATGCAAGGTACTGATCTATGCTTATTTTTTGCATGTGGGTATCTAATGGTTTCAGCACCATTTGTTGAAAAGACTATAATTTCTCCATTGAATTGCCTTTCCATCTTTGTTGAAAATCAATTGAACATATATGTGTGGACTAATATCTGGGCTTTATTCTGTTCCATTGATCTATTTTCTCTCTCTGGCTTTTTGTTGTAGTTGTAGGAGAGATGGTCCTTTTAACTTGCAACATTCTGAGCGGGACCCTGGTTATTAAAATATATATATATATATATATATATATGTAACTTTTACATGATTCAGGTAAGGTGGCTAGTGTGGTCTATTCAGTTCTCTTGTTAGAAATGAAATTCTCAGCCACTCCCCAAACCTGCTGAATTAGAAACTCTGGGGAAAGAGTCCAGCAGTGTGTGTTTCAATAAGCCCTGCAAGTAATTCTGATGCATGTTGAAGTTTGAGAATCATAATTATCATAAGGAGGTGAAGACCTCAGAATTTAGGTCATTTAGGAGAAAATTGTGATGGAATTATGTTAATAGGCTTAAATCTAGGTTCTTCTGTGTTCTAATTCAGATTTGATAACAGAAAGTGGCCATTGTCTGTTTGAAAGAAAGAAGATCCTTTTTTTCTCCTTCCTTTTAGCCTTAAAACATTTTTCTGAACTCAGTAAGCCGTCACTCCAACAGGAAATGAGATTTCCCCTTGAGAAATGAGAGGCCATTTCTGATATCTAGGATAGTTTTTAAGTGAGATATTCACTTCAGATAGAGCCAAGTCAGGGGTCTGATGGGTGTATATTTCAGGTTAATAGGTTGAGAATCAACCAGTAGTTCTGGTTAATGAGTTGTCAAGTTTCAGGTCGTCCTCACCCTGAAATCAACAGGAGTTCTCTTGAGCTGAAAATAAGGAGGTAGAATATTGTGCAAGCTTTTAGAAAGCTCCAAGCTTCCCCAGAGCAAGAGGAAAATCATCTCCCTGTTCTTCACAAGGAGAATAAGAGCCCTCCTTGCTACAGACTATCTGGACCAGGCTGCTAGCCAGAGCCCTGAGCAGCTCCAGAGTAGGGGGAAGAATGCCTTCTTCAACACTGCACTCTTTTTTCCCAGGAAGATGGTTTGAAAGAACAAAAGATATAATGTCACATCTTCCTTTTAGCTCTTCTACCTTAAACACACACACACACACACACACACACACACACACACACACACACACAATTTTTTAAACTCTCAATTGTAATTTTCTAGTAATAGATTTGATCTGGGCCTTTGCTAACTGCTGTGTTTGGAGAAAGAGAATAATGTGTATTTTTTCAAAAACAGCAGCATTGATCTTCCATCTGTGTAGCCTCAGGACTGAGGAGGGCAGTGACCTAGGGAAGAGGATAGACTTTTCCTTTGTGGCCAGGTGTTCTTGCTGGACACAAGGTTGCTTGGGTCAGGTTTAGGGAACTTTGACTGGAAACTTTCTTCCTTGCTTGGCTCCAGCAGATATGAACTTTTTGTTCCAGGAGGTTGTTGCCTGTGTGATTGCATTTGCGCCTGCATCCTACCTCCCGTCTCCTCCTGCCTTTCACAGTTCTGTAGGAAACAACGGGAATCAGTACAGATGGGCTGAAAGCAGGGGCTCGGGTCTTATTTCCGTTACTTCTGTGCTCCCTGGCCTGTGGATTGTGGTATGAAAGTGAGCTGTTTCTGCAAGTTTTCATTTTCTGTTACTTTGCCAGCCGTCTGGTTTCCAAAACAACTTTCAGAACTTCTCATCAAACCCCATGTTCACTTGAAAGGAATTGGCCTCTCCCCTTCCAATGTGTTAATAATTGTTCTCATAGTTTTTTCATTTCATGATTTGAGAAGGAAATTTCAATTTCTAAAAATCTATAAACTACCTGTTAGAGGAATAGGAACAGCATGCTTGAATTTTCTTAAGTGATTTCCAGTTTCTATATGAGATGAAAAAGGGGAAATAAGTTCATTCTATGCTCTTTAACATGTGTAGTATGGTGGGGAAACCATGAACTTTGGAGCCAGACAGACCTTGGTACAAAATAAGGCTCTCCCACTTAATAGCTGTGCACCCTTGGGTGAGTCACTTAGATTTTCTAAGCCCCAGTTTTCTCATTTGTCTAGTAAAAAAAACAAGATACCAGTCTTGTAGGAAGAAGTAGAGAAAATATGTTTCGGTCACATATTTTATATAGTAAATGATGCCTATTATTTTTGTTAGATTTTTTAAATCAATTTTTTCTTTTGTTTTAGATATGCCAAGCACCTATTAGCCTTTGGCTGTAAAATTCCCAAAATTTATCTCTTGCCCAACTCTCCCTGTAGATCCTACAATCCTTTATGTGCCACAAGTTTCCTACATTCCCAGCACAGCCTCTCCAAAAAACGATCTGAGATTCATCCATATTAAACTCCTAATGGCCCTCTCAGAGGATCTATGTTTTATCAGGGCTTAAAGCCTCAAGCTCAAGGGATAAAGCTAACACAGTGGAAACTGAAAGCAACAGGGATCATTTTGTTTTTTAGGACACCAGTATATCTGAATTCCCAGCTTTCAGGAGCCACGTCAGCCTAACTCACTTTTGCTTAGGCCCTGGGATCCATGTGATAGCAATTCTAATATAACCTGTCCTGTCAGGATTTATCCCCCACCCCCACCCCGTCTCTCTCTCTCTCTCTCCATAGGCAGGATTAGTGAGTAACACAAAGTATAGATGAGGATCTAGCATCCAGCAGAGACTCAGTAACTACAGACTGAGGAAATGAACAATTATCACAGTTAGAAAATGTTCCTTCCAACGTCTATCCTGCATCCCTCCTGCTTGGTTCATCTATTACCTCTTGGATTAGATACCCATTACTGTGTAACAAATCACCCAAAATTTAGCAGCTTAAGATGATAATATGTATGATCTCATAAAGTTTACAAGCTCAGAC
>NW_017731745.1:243602-244889 GCF_001890085.2 Hipposideros armiger | reverse complement strand
TTTGTTTACACAAATCAGCAGGTCATCTCTATTCATTGTAGGAAGGGCCTACACAAAGGTGCGAATAGCAGGAGGCAGGGATTACTGGGGTTCATCTTGGAGATTGGATACCATACCTCTCATTCACCCGTTTCTTATTTCTCCCAGAAACTGACATTTCTTTTTACCTCTTTCCTCTAGATGGATTTAAATTTTCTCCTCTTAGGCATCTCGTGCCCTATTAAGGATAGCCAGACTCACTAGCACTTCAGACGTGGGGCAGTGGTATGCTTCAGCCGTGAACAGCGCCAATAATCCATTGCTAGGATTCATGAGACTCTTAAGACTGTATGGTAGACCTTAACCTCAGCTTAACCTTTGCTGCCTAGTCCCAGTTATTGCTTAAGCCACAACTGACTGAAAGGGCAGGCAGGTGACTGCACTGTATGCAGAGGCCAGATTTCCAGGTTAGGAAAGTGCCATCTTCTATATGTAAAGACAACTCTTGAGCTGCCCTGAGGTAGTAAAGTATAGGATGTAAGTTGTGTTTTTAGGAGAAAGGGTGGGTGATGTTGAGCCATAACTACTTCTTCCCCAGGGCCCTGGTGACCAAGAATATATACAGTAAAACCTTGGATTGCGCGTGACTTGGTTTGCGAGTGTTCCGCAAGACGAGCAAACATTTCTAATATATTTTAACATGGTAAACGAGCGATGTCTTGCAATATTAGTAGTTTGCTTCCGGAACGAATTATGCTCGCAAACCAAGATATTACTGTACTTGCAAAAAGTTTGCTAAGATTCCAGGCAGGGCCTGTGGCTGGTAATATTTTCCCTCTGGACAAAGATAACTGACTTATTTGGGGAATTTGATCTCCACTAGTACTTCATTAGCACTAAGACCTAAGCTAACTATATCCCCCTGAGCATCAGTGGCCTCGGAATATTTTCTTAGGGTCATTAAACTGGAAGAAGAAAAAGGTTTCCTCCCCTCTTTTCCTCTTGGCAGTTTTCATGTTCTCTGTATGCGAGTTTACAGCTATGCGGCCCAAAATTTTGCAGATGTCTCTGTTGTTTTGCAGAGCTGTAGAAACCTTTTTCTCTCCACATGGTGACTTCTTTCCCCAACATTCTCATATCACTGTGGAGGACAGCTCAGGAGGTGAAAGGAGCTTCTGAGTCCCTAAGAAGCAACAACTGGGAATTCATTAGGTTTCCTAGATTGCAGTGTCCCCTGGCTGTAGCAGAGGTGGGACTGGGGCATACACTGTGTGTGTGTGTGTGTGTGTGTGTGTGTGTGTGTGTGTG
>NW_017731745.1:236224-240280 GCF_001890085.2 Hipposideros armiger | reverse complement strand
TTGTAAGTTGAGAATAATACCCCATGGCATTAGAGGATGTATATAAGTTGCTTACAGATCTCATATGTATATAATATTACCTTATGTATTGGTAACAATACCTCAGGGATATACAGTAGTACCTCATGCATATCTAAAATACCTCATGAATGCATCATAGCATCTTATGGATATGCAACAGCACCTCATGTATATGGAATAATGCCTCTTATGTATATAACAGTACTTCATGTATATGGAATACTAACTACCTCATGTATATGGAACAGTACCTCATGTGTATGCAACAGTACCTCATGTATATGGAATAGTACTTTGTGGATGTAAGATGCTTAGAATGTATTCAGCTCATGGCAGGGGCCCCATAAATGGTAGTTGTTATTTTTCAGCTTCTGAATATCCAAGATTTGACAGTTATTTAGACAGAAGTACCAGGATGATTAAATTGTTTTCTTTGTGTTGTGAAATTACCTGCCTTGAGGCCTGGATTTATTCTTTGCTTGGGTTAGCCTTCTGAGGAGGTCCCCAGCCTTTTCTCAAGCTCGTCACATTTCTTACTGCTTTTGTCGTAGAGCTGAGTCTGTGTTCCTTGTCCAGCCCAATCTTCCTGACAGTTTTCCAAGTCTGAAGACAGAGTCTGTTTCTCTAAAGCCCTCAATGGACGAGTGGGAGGGGAAGTAATGCTGACTCTCCTTTTTACTCACAGCAGCAGGCACGGAACATCTGGAAGCAGCTGGACCCCAGCAGGGTGGGGGCAACAAAGGGGACAACAG
Source organism: Hipposideros armiger (assembly GCF_001890085.2). NCBI lineage: Eukaryota > Metazoa > Chordata > Mammalia > Chiroptera > Hipposideridae > Hipposideros > Hipposideros armiger. Next base: position 239,507 of record NW_017731745.1, on the reverse strand, counting down.
TATAGGTTTTGCAGGGTGGGGTGAGGCTGCTTCACTCTTCCTCAGTAATGAGGTGTCATGTTGGCGCCAGGGAGAGAGAAGCATGTCAGCTTGGGACTTAGGAGGAGCCATTGCATTACCTGCTCTTGATAGATAAGAAAACAGAGGTCCAAAGAGATTAAATTACTTATTCTAGGACATAAAGCAAGTCTGGGGCAAAGGCAAAATGTGTCTAGTCTCCTAACGCCTAGTTCAACCGTACTTGCAGAAAGAGGTCAAAAGAGGGAGGTCAGAAAAAATAAAGAAGGCCCACAGCATACTTGCTTGTGGAAAAGACCCTGTGTGCCCTGAACATCGAGGGTAGAGGACCATCCTGCAGTGAGGAATAACAGCGGTGCCTAGAGGTAGCCAATCTTGCATATTTGGTCAGTCTGGTCCAGGCTCTTGGGTCAAGGGTCTTGGACAAGGTTGATGCTTGAGTTTGACAGTCCTTGCTACACAGACCCTGGAAGGAAGTGCTGGCATCCAGGACTTCATGAGTCTGGGCCTACTAGAAATTCCCTGCTGGATATTCTTAACCAAAAATGCACCATACGTGCGCTGAGGTTAAGGGTACCCTTGACCTCATATGTTCAGTCTGTCACCTTGGCTCTCTTTCTGTGCAGGAGATGAGGCAGGGTGAGGGAGGTGATGGCAGAATAATGAGACTTTCGGTAATTAGACTGGCCAGAAAAAGTCGGGTTTGGTGCTGGGGCTGTCTCTCCCTGAGTCTGTGAGTGCTCCCTGGTCTAGACTGAGAAGTCTCTGCCCAAGGAAAAGGGGCCAGATGAGGTTAGGTCAACAGAATAATAACTGCAAGGTGTGGGTTCTTTTTGCTGCTCCTGTCACCTACCTGCAACCTGCCATAGATAGTCTTCTAAGCGTTAGGGCTGTAAGATATTCATTGGTGTAAAAGCTCCTAGGAGTTTAAAGTTTACAGATGAATAGGACTAAGCAGAACACACACCTGGAATGTTGTTGGAGACTGGGGTGACTGAGGGTCCCATAACTGCTTCAGAGGCTGCCTCTGCTTCATTTTATGTCGTTGTGAATTCTTGTCGTTATATCTGACCAGTCAAGATCTTCATTGCTGCAGAAAGTTTCACAAAAGTTATCTAGCTTTGTGTTAGCCTCTCCCTGACTCGAGGCCACCCCTTCTGTTATGTGGCAGATGCAGCTATAAAACAAAGGATCTGGAAAGGGCCAAGGGGTCCTCTGGGAGGAAAGCCAGCCTTGGTTTTGCCTCAGAGGCTACAGCCAATGAACCCTCACACCAGGCAGGTGTGGCTGAGTGCATCCAGCGTCAGCAATGAGCAAGGAGGCACAGGTGTAGGGGGCAGGTCTGGGTAACTCTTCACTTGACTCAGAACCACAGGCAGCTGGGAAGCTGATGAAGTGTGTCCTCTCTCTCCTGCTTTCCACGGCAACATCTGGTGCCCGCTCCTTGTTCATGCCATGTAGCCTCCCACTCCTGCAGCATGAGGGGCATTTCCACTAAATCCTTGAGGGAGAGAGAGCTGCTTTTAAAAGTCATTAAAAAGCATTAGAGAACGTTATTTCAAATATTATAAAACATAGTTCCATCATCCTAGTATTGCATAATAATTCTTATTTTTATGTTACCATCAACCTGCAAATATTTTTACGTAGGGTTGTGTTATGATGCATTCTGTTTTTACAGCATTTGATCACATTTCCCCATATTCCTACATAGTCTTTCCTCACCATTTAAAAATGACTAGAGATGTAATATGATTTATTAGACCATACTCNAGAGACAGAGACAGAGATCAGTGCCTATAAGCCTTGAAGGAGCATGGGTTGGATTATGGAATGCTTTCAGTTAGTAATAAAAGCATTATTGCTTTTGACTGTCTCATCCCTGTCTTCATGTGCATGGTTTTGGTCACAGTCTCAGTAGAACATAAAACTTGTAAGAAAAAGTTTAATTTAAGCAGGTTTCTGAAGCCAAGGAAAAAGGCATAAGTGCCACAAGAGCTACGGCCATGTAGCTGTTTCTGTAGAAAGCCACAGGGCTTGTTTACCTGTATTAAACTTCCTAAGGAAGGCTCATCCCCCCAGTGCCCTGCCCTGGAAATTAGCCTGCCTGGGTTACTAGAAGGGAGGGTGGAAAGAAGGTGAGCTGACTTCTTGGTCAGTATGAACCAAAGGACTGGGAGAGCAGATTGTGTTACTTAAGACAGACCCATCTGCTTCCTGAGAAGGTGTGGGGTTCTTTTAGTCAATTACCAGTCTGGACTTTGTGACTTAATCATCTTTATTTTTTATTTTCTTTCTCCATCTCCTTTGTCTTATCATTCTTTCATTGCCTTTTATTTTCTTCTTTTATAATCTTCTGACTACCTGAAACTCTTTCTTTCCCAGGTAGCCTAAAAAGAAATACCCACCCACCTGGTCAGCCTCGTAGGAACCCTGCCCAGGACTCCAAATCTTTCTGGGACAGGCCAGGGTTTTTCTTTTTTAATTTTAACCTTGAAATATTGAGAGCTCAAAGCCGCCTTAGCAAATAAGAAGCTTGGGGAAAACAAAAAGTTAGTTCATTGTGGTATTTGGGGAAATTGTGCAGGCACTTAATTTTGAGAAGTTCTATGGAGCTTGGATGAAGTAGGTGGGGGCCCCTTGGGCGTCAGAGGGTCTGATCTTTAGCTCACTCTGCCTGCTGCTGACTGGTTGATATGGAGTGGTTGATACCAACTGCACTGGATGACTGTGGGTTTTTCAATAAATAACCCCATAACCTTTTTGACTGAGGTGCCTGTGACATTAAAAGGCTTGCTATATATTGGGTTGTCAGAAAAGTCATGACGCATTTTTGCAATGAAAAACAGAAAAAATACGTCATGACTTTTCCGACAACCCAATATTTGAAGGGAGGGTATCAACCTTTACCTGGCATTGACATTCTCCCCTCCCGATGACCACCATCTAGCATATGGAAATGGACAGACTCCCTACCGGGACTTCTGCCACTGTTCTCTCTCAGGCACTTTTTTAATACAGCATCTTAGAAACATGAACAATGGACAGAGCCTGGCCTCATAGACAAGAGCACCATAGGGCTCAGGTGCCCAAGAATTCCGCAGCAGCTCAGTTTGCTGCGATGTGAATCCCAGGCCCATCACTGGCACTAGCAGGGCCTCCAGCCCCGCCCTCGACTGGCGCCCTACTTGGCTTATTTCCCAGGCTGGGGATGCTCTTTGAGCTGTTAGCAGATCTGCCTGGAGAACTTCTGCTCTGTGGTTTC
>NW_017731745.1:218280-231414 GCF_001890085.2 Hipposideros armiger | reverse complement strand
ATACGTTTATAAATCCATTTGTCAACTCACCTCACATACACACCTACACCCACACGTGATGCATTACCCCTCCCTGTGGGAGCTGCATTTTAATAGAGACCCTTCACAGCAGTGGGAAATCTGAAAGGACCAGTTTCTGCTGGTGACTCCAGTCCCCAGCAGTGTCATTCTCGGAGGCTGGGGAACCCTGGGGCTCCCTTCCTCACATGATCTAGACTGTTCCTTCTCTGCGTGTGGTTGATGGGCGCAAAGATGCTCCGGCTGGACTCTGCTCCCCTGTTTCCTGTCGCCTGTACGGCTGCTGCTCACACACAGCCTGGGGGTCGGGGGTGCTCACTGGGAGCATGAAGCTTACTTATGTTCTTCTTTTCCTGTAGCCCGCTGTTTCCCTGCACCTTTGACATAAAGCCTGACTTAAAAGGCAGTGCGGATGGGCAGGAGTAACAGAACCCTTTGGGAATGTTCAATCAGACCATGACTTCGCAGGAGTTATTCTTGGCTCTCTGTCTAACCTGCCCCCAAGACCCTCCCCTCGCCCCCAAATTATAAGCAGCTTCTCTCCAGGTGTCAGTACACTTCACCAAGAGGTCTTGAAGAGTAAATGGAGTTCAAATAATTGGTTGCTGCATTTACCTATTAAATCAATGTAAACATAGTTTAGAACATTTGGCTGCTGATCATTTCTGTAAAAAGTTGAGAAATAAGGCCTTCAGGGACGACTATAACCCCATTACAGCAGTGCCCCCTTGAGAAAACTAGATTGTAATCATCGCCACTTTAACTGAAAATACAATTTCCCAGGATCAAAGTGACTAGTAAATTTGAGGGGTTTGTAAGTCAAATTGCATCTTAAATGCATTAGGAAGCTGACTTACTGTTTAAATATATTCCATGGTGAATCTTCTGTGGAAGAATTCAAAGGATGCCTTTTACAAAAAGAATTGCCGTCCTCTGGCCTAACCCGCCCATGACTGGATTTTTCATTTGGGTTTTTGTAGATCAAGTTTGTAGCAAGTAAGGGCTACTGAATAGATTTGTTTTTTTAAATCACCACATTTATTTTCCACCTTATAAAATAGTAGAATATTCTAAATACAGTGAAAAGTATGAAGCAAAAATGAAAATTGCCTATGATTGCACAGTTGAGTGATGATTGCCATATGTCTGCGTGTGTGTGTGTGTGTGTGTGTGTGTGTGTGTGTGTAGATGTCTCTATGTTAAAACAGAACTGGGATCTTCACAGTGAGAATTTGGTCAGCTGGCCTTGGTCCCTAGGTTGTGGCAGGGTAGGAGGTGGTGGGTTTCCACACCCAGAAGGCAGTCAGTGTTGGAGACATTTTGAAACAATTAGCAGGAGTTGAAAAGGGAATGCAGGCAGGCTGGGGGATGGGAGCAGGGGGCCCACAAGCAGACCCACCTCTGCTGAGGATGCAGCCTCCCAGTCCACAGCTCTGCCAGTCGGCCTGGAGGCTGCTTCCCCCTGAAAGCCCATTCTTGCCTTTTTCCCCCTTTAGTTTTACTTTCCCTCCACCCCTACCCATTCTGCACTGAAAAGATGCCCTTGGACTGAACAGCTGCTTGGCTCACACATGTGACCTTCACTTGAGGGAACCTTATTTTCAAAGAGATTTCCTAGAGGGGCAATGCTTCTCCCCAAAGGACTGACACTGTTGTGGTGGGTTGTCTGGTGTGGGGAGTATTTGGGGGGCACAGAGCCTTCCCAGTGCATTTTAAGCTGTGCGGTGCAGATGACCTTCCGGAGCCTACACTAGTGTTAGGAGCCTGGTAGGAGACCCAGAGCCTACCTGCCCTGCCATTGGGAAAGCCACAGGCAGCTTGACTCTTCCGTAATGAGAGCCACTCAGATGAGAGCTTTGGGGCCTTGCTGTCGGAGAGTGGGCTGTTCCTCAAAGCATTGTGTGGACAGTGGAATGTTGGCTTCTTCCCTGCTTTCTGGATCTAAATCCGGGCTCCACCACTTAATAGCTGTGTTAATAGGAACAGGTTACTTAAACTCTCTCTTCCTCAGTTTGCACACCTGCATAATGGGGATAATAGCAGTACCCTTCAAGTAGGGTTGTTGTGAAGGTTCAGTGAGTTACTACACATAATGCACTTAACATACTCTGCTACAGAGTGAGTCTTTGATCAATGTGAGCCATTATCATCACTGTATTAGTCAGCTTAGGCTGCCTTAATAATATAGCACAAGCTGGGTGGCTTAAACAGTAGAAATTTCTCTCTCCCAGTTCTAAAGCCTTGAAGTCCCAGATCAAGATACTAGCTAGTATGGTTGGGTTCTGGTGAGGGCCCTCTCCTTGGCTTGTAGACGGCCAACATGATGGTGGATCTTCAGTATTCTAGAAACTCTCTGCTTTCATAGTATTATACTTCCCTCTCCTTCTGACCTTTGGGAAAAGCCTCCTCATTGTCCTAGTATAGGTAAGAGGCAAAAGGAAGATAAGTCAGGTTTATTAGACAGCCACTTCTCTGAGCCTGGCTGGGTGTGGATGGAAGCCACACCACTAACTCCACAGTGCCCCACAGGGTGGGCACTGTTATCCCCATTTACAGAGAGCGATACCCACAGAGGCTCAGGGCAAGGGGACACAAGCTGTCCAAGGTCACACTGCTCAGAAGATTCAGTAAGATTTGAACCCTGAGCCTTTTGACCACACACCCTTGCAATGTGTAGCTGGCATAGGAGTGGAATAGCCATGGCTGGAACAGAACTGAGATTGAGATGGACACTGAGAGTGCAGCTGGTGTAGGAAATTGCACAGTCTGGGCCTTCCCACCCCATGTGGTTCTGGCTCTCTCACCAGAGCTGAGCAGTGAGGTTCCTCAGACCCCCAAATCCCTCCACCAGCAAAGGCTGCCCCCATGTCCCGTCCCACCTCCAGGCTCCCGAGGGTGGAATAGCTCTCCTGCAGGTCACTTTCAAGGTGTGCTAACCCAGACTGTGTTTTTTTTCTCTGCTCTTGTCCTTCCCCAGCCCCTAAAGACAATGAAGAGCGCGTGTTCAGGGAGCGCATGCGGCCCAGGAAGCGGCAGGGGGCTGTCAGGCGCAGAGTCCACCAGGTCAACGGCCACAAGTTCATGGCCACCTATCTTCGGCAGCCCACCTACTGCTCCCACTGCAGAGATTTTATCTGGTAAGGCCTTCTCTCCTGAAACTTCTAGTTATGCTTTCTCTGTGGTGAGAAGTTGGGAGGTTAGAAACTTCATGTAAAAGGTGCCTTATTTTTTCTTTATTTGATTGCAGAAGACTTTTCTGAAAGGCTAAGTGAGTGTTTGGTCCTTGGGGAGATAAATGGAAAGAAGAAACTGTAGTTCTGGGTGATTTTATACTTAGGATCATATCATATATCATATTTAAGGAGTTAAGACTTGATAACCAATAATGGTATTGTGGCTTCTTTTAAAATGATCCTCGTCTTCAGAGAGACAAACTGAATTATTTACAATAAAATAATATGATTCTGCAATTTGTTAGAAAACAATAAGCTGGAAGGAGGTGGGAGTGGCTGGGGTAGAGATAAAACAAGACTAGCCATGTACTGATCATTGTTGGAGCTGGATGATGGGTACATGAGGGTCCATTATTCATCTCCCTACTTTTATATACACTTGAATCATTTCATAACGAAGTTATAAAATACTCTCTTGCCAACATCTGTAATACAAAGCAGTTCTTAGTAACTGTTGCAACTGCTGCTAGGATGCTGAGGTTTCAGAGGAATGAGAGAGCAACATTGGCTGAAGGGCTCAGGGAAGGCTTCCTGGAGGAAGTGGCATTTCTTCTTTCATGATGACTAGGGTTTTGATAGGCATATATAGGTAAGTAGTAGTCTGTGTGGAAGGTGGAGAAGGATAAGGAGCACTTGCCTTGGGAATTGGAAGGGGGATTTTAATGAATACCTACCATGTGCCAGGTTCTCTCTTAGGCACTGGAACTCTAATTAAATTGTCCCAGTATCCTATGAGCTATGTGTTATGAACCACATTCCACTAAGGACAGTACTGAGGCTCAGAAATGAAAACGACACTAGTCTGAAATCCTCCAGCTGGGAAGTGTCAGAGGCCTGATTCCACCCCTGGTGAGCACAACTAAAAGCTCATGCTTTTCCTGACATTCCACCAGCCCTTCTGGCAACCTCTGTGAGCTCTCTGAAACTGACTAAAGTTTGCCAACACACTTGGATCCAGTGAGGGAGAGTGAGGGAGGCCAAATTGCAGCGTGAACCCAGTCGAGGAATGTTTGAATTGTACTCTGAGGACCCCCCTGGGTTTCCAGGGTGTCCAGGAGTGGCTAGTCTTATCCTCATGGTGTCCCAGAACCAGTCACTGTGGTTGGCATAGACATCTGAGGTGACACAGCTCAGAGCAAACTCAACTGAAGTAGAAGTCACCCCCCTCTCCCTCCCACAGACGGGTCTCATTCTCAGGGCTGACTCAACCCTCTGACTTCCATTTTCTGCATTTTGTCCATGAATTGTGTGCTGGAGGGAGTGGGCTCTCAAAGCTGAGTCTTACAGATTCAGGTCCCTTCTAAGCCCATGGCGAACCCCACTGAGCTCTAGGTTTCCTGGGGAATAGCCCCAATGACTAAATGACTTCTGTCTCCTCCCACTGGGCTTGGAATTCTAGGGAGCCCCCTGACCAGTTGTTGGTGCGCTGAGGACAGGGCTCAGCCAGGTTGACTGAATTGTCCTGCGTCCATGCTGACATTTAAACTGGCCCCAGAGGACCCTATCCTGACCATGGAAGGAACCTCTAATGTTGGCCTTTACCCAAATGGTGGCTTGAACTCCCAGTGCTGGCCCTAGACTGACCTAAAACCCCTGACTGCTTCTGGAATACCAGGCAATGTGCCTGCCAGCTGCAGCCCTCCACGATTATCCACAGGGAAGGGCACATTGGACTCATTGAGGCCCTCTGAAAACAAGCAGAGTTTTTGGCTGTCCCAGAGCACTGCTGGTCGCACTGGAATGGCTGTTTGTATAGGAAACCAAGCTCTGATACTGACCAAACCTTGCACCCATTCCAAGCACTGGGGCTGCCCTCTGTGGCTTTCTGAAGGAGTCATTTTAAGGCACCCTGCAAGTGGGAGTGAAATCACGCTGCTAGGTAGACTCCAGCATACTTGGTGCATTGTGGGTGGTGACCAGAATGGGGTGACTGTGTTGCATTTGACCTACTAAAATTTTCTTAAAGGGCTGTATTTTTCTTTTCAGGGGTGTCATAGGAAAGCAGGGATACCAATGTCAAGGTAAGGGGTACTGTAAGAACTAAATCGTTGGGGTCCCACAGACCAGTGCAGATCACTAGCGCTCGCTCGTAGGAGACGTGTGCTGGGTTTGATGATATTTAGATGCTCATGCTCCCTCTTTGAGAAGCAGGACCCTGGTTTTCTTCGTCCCTGTCTGGCCATTACTCCCACATTATACATATGGGAATAGATGTATGGGAGTACCTTGTAGGTACCACCTATCTGCGGGTGTCCCAGGAGTCTAGCCTGCTTGTAGGTGGCACTCACATCTTTCCAAGTGAGACACATGCTTCAATTGGAGGCCCTTTGAAGGTCGCGCTGGGTACTGAACATTGTTCTGGGTGTTCCGTCAGCTCACTTACTCTCTCGCTCCGTGAAAGAGCTCCCTCACCTGCTTTATTATTACTGAATGGTCTTTGCTGGTTCTCTTTTTTGTCTCTACTATGGAATCATTAGCTTTGAAACATTTAAAACTCACTTGAAGTGATGGAAGTTTGTTTGTTCTCAGTTGATTGACTACAAATGCAAGGTTAAGTTGCCCAGAATCGGAGGGTGGATATGTGATGTGGTCGTGTGGAGACCATTCTGTCTCCTCACCCAGCCACGGGTTAACTGGGGTAGGCTCTTTTGGACATTGATGTGTTCTTGGGGTAGTATGTGCGCCAACAGTTACTGACCCCTTCAGCCGTTTACTGCCTACACTGCCCCATGACAGAAAAGATAGAGCTACAGGCCACTTCTTGTGGAGATATTAAATTAAATGAAAAGTTTTAAGTTTGGCATGTAAGGGCACAATCAGATCAAAAGCTTAAGAACTGCTGTGCCACAAAACATCCATTCTCCTGCTGCCGTGCTCCCTAACACACCAGTCAACCCTGACATGACCCTGAGTGGAGCACAAGATGGCTGCAATGCCTTTAATAGACAGTGCTTCATGCAAGGGACCTTGTTCCCTGACCTCGGCCTATAGAAGCAGTAAAACTGATTGGTACTCTTGCAACTAGAGAATACTGCTGATGCCCTTTGGATATAAATGGTTCATTCTTCTCCAGCGCATTTAAGGAACAGTGATGGTTCTGATGGCAAAGGGCTTTGAAAAGCCTGCGTGAAGGGATTCTGCTAGGGTATTACATTAAGACTTGGTGACAGATGGGGTATGGCTCCCCTCGCCTCTTCACCGAAACCCGATTAAATCTTGGGGCGGAACCTTCCTCCCCCCACCAGTCGCTCTGTCTTCCCATTCTTTCTTTTGCTGTTTGCAGTTTGCACTTGCGTGGTCCACAAGCGATGCCATGAGCTCATAATTACGAAGTGTGCTGGATTAAAGAAACAGGAAACTCCTGACGAGGTAAATATTTATAACATTGAAATGCTGCGCTTTCTTCATTGCCATCCCCGCCCTCCACTGCCTCCTCCATGGTCCCTACGAAAATCCTTATCTCTCTGAGAATCCATTGCTTTCTTCCTTGTGTTGATCAAGAATTAAGGGAGTTGTCCACAGCCCTCTGGCATGAGGTACAGTCTACAAAATGAGCATGGTTCAAAGTCAGTTTTACATCTGTGGATATTATGCCAAAAGCTGTGTGAGCCCAGATTCCCACAAGGAAAATGTGAATTCTTTTATGTCATTATCGGAACAGTGAAGCAGCTAACTAACTGACATGTCAATGGCTCCACACAGCTCATAAACAGTTAGAGACACAACACACAAGCAGGAACCTTATCTTTATGAGGTGATGGGGGGAATGGAGTGGAATTAGCAAACCCAAGAAACACTTAGGAGGAGGAAATAACCCCAATAATAACAATAGCCAACTTTCACTGGGTACCTACCATGCTCTGATTTAAGCACTTGATCTTATATTATTTAATCCCATAACATGTGATCAAAGATTTTATCATCTTCATTTTACAACAGAAAGAATAGAAGCAAAGAGATGTCAAATTAACTTGCCCCAAATCACACAGCTAATATGTGAAAGAGTTCAAATCCAGGTAGCCCGTTCCAGGGTCTGAGCCCTTCACCACGGCACTATGTTGTCTCTTAATCTTTCAAACTAGTATCAGATTGACTATTAGGGAAGTTGCTAGGGGTAAAGAAGCGAGAAAATTCAACAGTGAAGCTAGGTTTCCCCTAATTGAGCGATTGGGAGAAGGGTGTGTATATGAGTGTAGGTGTTGTCTGTATTCACAGTAGTTGATTTCAAAGCCATGCTTTTAATTCTTGGTGAAATAAATAAATACTGTATAATCATAGGTCATTAGAATTGGAGGGTCAGAGACAGTGGCCCTGGGTGGGTTTATAATCAGGTGGGTTTATAATTTGGCTTCCAAAAAGACAGACTTACAAAGACCTACCTGCTTCTTAAAAATAATTCAACCAAATGGCATCTTGGCATCCAAAGCATGTCCCATCTTTTATTTCCTTTTGCTTTCACACAATCTCTGGAATGGAGCAAGGGACATGGCTTAGATTGAACCTTCCATGTCCCCAAAGGGCAGACAGCTCAGAGCACCAAAATTGTTTGCTGGGTTTCTCCTGTCGTGGGTGAAATTGCAGGTTTTCACCACCTGAGTCTCCTTGACTCCTGGTCTAGGATCATAACCCAAAGTATGTTGTTACCCTCATTACTTTTACAAGCAAATGAAAGAAAAAGATGGCTTGCTTGCTGGCTGGCTTTATTCCTTCCTATGGGCAGTCCATTGAGCATCTATTGAACACTTCCTGTGTGCCAGCTATTATGCCATGTCCCACAGAAACAAAGGGGAATACACGATTCCTGTCCTCAAGGATCTCACAGATTTCTTCAGCTGAGAACCTCTGCAGGTTTCCAAAGCTCTTTCACACCTTCTTAGAAGGAAGAGCCCCATGGGAGTCCGTGCCATGCACGCTAAAGGATTTGAAATGCACACAAGCCAGCTTAATCTGTGACCTAGTTCTTCTGACTGTCTTTCCTGGCATACTGAAAAGAAGTCACCAGTAGGGTGCATTCTCAAACTTGGCATGTGTCCCAAGAGAGGTAAATTGCCAGGGATTGAGGAAGGGGGCTTTGCGTTTCTTAGCCTCCCTTCGTGCTCCCCGAGGCCAGTCTCTTTTAGGGTTGGTGTATCTCTGGGCCATCAGGGCAATGGATGTGCCCTCTGCCAGGCACGGCACTGCTGGGGACCACCCTTTGAGTTCATTCTTTTGTTTAACCACCTGCAGTGTGATGCACATACACACATATCATACGTACACATACACACCCCAAACACACTAGCTCTAAATACCACGTGTCTAATATCTTCCCATTAAAGGTGCTCTGCCGATGGGCTCCTTGGAATTTTTGTACTGTGAGCAGTTGGCCAATGCACTTGCCCTGTCGTATGTGTGTGTTAGCACTGAGGACTCACATTCCTCCCTGCACTCTCAGGTGCGGTGACCAAAGAATGCTCTCTGTGTCACCTTCCTTTCCTTCCTTCCTTCTTTTTTAAACCTTCCATTTCCATCTTTCTGGCCTTTTCTTCCTCCGTGCCCTCTCTGTTTGCCTGACTCATGCCTCTGTTTCTGAGCCTCCCTCAGTTGGAGTGGCGTGACACATGCGTGTGGCCCCTGTGTTTGTTTTGCAGTTGCTCTGATTCTGTGGCTTGCTCTTACATATGCTCATCATCTTCCTCCCCGCATTTTCTGAAACCTTAAAGTCCTTCATGGTCACAACTGAGGATCACACAGTTCTCCTGCCCCACACTAACCCTTTTAGTCACCTGGCACTCTTCCCCATGTCTTCACTTTCATCTGTCATCCACATTCCTCTGAGGCTATGCCTGGGAAACCATGACTCTAGTCGCAGTCTAGGTCCACTATGTCTTTAGCATTTGCAGGAATAGAGTGAGCACAGTGACCTCTTATGTCCTTCAGGCTGAGCAGGAGGACGTAGCGTTAACATGACTACATTCACAAATAGACACACCTAACCTACGAATCTAAGAAGGAGTGGGCATGATTGTTTTCAGTAAATCTGGGACTCTTGTACTAGGGTAAGGCCCTGATTGACATCACATGCATCTCAAGCAGGGGTCAGTAACATTCCTTATTTCTGAGCGATAGGGAGCTCATTATGAAGTCGCGTGACCCTGGGCATGTTTGTGTTCAGGTCCATGTCTACATCAGTGTCCATGTTAGGTCCAGCTCTCATCCTCCCTCCTTCTTAGTCCCCAATGGGGGCCTTTCACTCACCAGTCAGCACTGAGCCAAGGATAACTTCTTTGCTACATGCTTTTCACTCGCTAATGCCTAGGATAGCAAGAGTGACTTTCTCCCCAGCCTGCAGGGGCCTGGGGTGATGGTCCCCGGTGTGTTCTGAGAGGGACCTGGTTCGTGTGGCTGCTCCACTGGAGAGGGAAGGGGCAAGGAGACGCAGAGAGGCAGATAATGCTGAAGACGCCTTGCTCCTGTGGGACGCTTAATGTTTCCCTCTTCTTCCACCTCTGGTGTCTCATTGACCCCATGATCCTGTGACATTAGGTGGGACAGGGATGCCATCCTCACTTGCCAGATAAGGAATCTGAAGCCCCAAGAAGTCAGGAAACTGGCCTGAGACATCCCGAGCGGCTTGTGGTAAACCCAGGCCTAACGATCAGATACCTGGATTCCTCTTCATCACCCCTCCCATCCACCTCACCACCTCCTCTTGACTCCTTTTAAATAATTAGTCAGTGGCAGCATAGAGGTTAAAAGTCCTGGGCCCTGAATTCAGACTTGTGGGCATCGAATCCTGGCTCTGCCACTCACCAGCTTATAGCCACGTTTCCTAGTCTCACTGCCCCTTTAATGTCCTCATCTGTAAACTCGGGATAAAAATGGCGCCTGCCCCACAGAGTGAGGGGGAGGTTTCACTGAGCTGGCAGTGCCCGGCCTGTGGTCAGCACCAATACCTGAGCACTCTTGTGGTCGCCAACCTGTATTAGCAATCTTCACCACCATGGTTTGTCATAACTGATGACCTAGAGTTCCCAAGCTGGGCTGGGGCTTTCAGGGTGTTTATAGAAGTCTGTGTCCACTAAACGACTGCCTAAGCAAGGCTTCCATGCACAAAGCAGCATTGCAAGCACGTGGTGACGTCTCATTAATGGCCAAAGTGTGAGGAGCAGATTGAGTGCTGGGTGCCGTGAGAGTCAGAGGCCTGAAGTCCTAGAGGGGACTGCATGAGGGAGCGGGCCTGGCCTGGCAGAGGGAAACAGAGCGGCAGAGAATGGGTTAAAGGCATCAGGAGCAAAGGCCTGGGCCAGGAGGGAGACTCTTTACCTCTTTTCTCAGAGCACCTTTCAGAGCCGAGCGAGGGCCTGCCACCTGCAGTCAGTTCTGTAGCATTTCAGGGCACCTAGGAGCTTGGCCGTGACCCTGTGTTTTGCCATCCCTGCAGGTGGGCTCCCAGCGGTTCAGTGTCAACATGCCCCACAAGTTTGGTATCCACAACTACAAGGTACCCACCTTCTGCGACCACTGTGGGTCCCTGCTCTGGGGCCTCTTGCGGCAGGGTCTGCAATGCAAAGGTAAGGTGTGCCGTGCCCTGCCCTCATCCCCCCACGCCCGCATGCCTCTGTTGTCTCCTCTTTTTAAAAATCCTTGTCTGTTCTCATAGCCTCAAACGCAAGTTCCAGGTCTAGTGGGAGGGCGGAGCACAAGCCCATGTTAGTTATCTGCGAATTTGTAGACACCATCCAAGGGAACTGCACTGAGGAGGGAGGCGTGACTCCACCTTTTAAGATAGTTAACAAGCTGGGGAGATAAGATGAGTCTATAAAAGCTTAGAAATAATTTAAGGCAAAGATACATTGCAGCATAAGGGAACACATATTTTCGGAGTTAGGCGCTAAAATAAGTAATAGATATTTTTCTGTTATGATCCATGGTTCAGAGCTTACTCTTGGAAGGAGCCGTGCTAGAGCACTGTCACATAAGACACCTTATTGTGCCTTCATTAGGCTTGTGATGCAGGTGATATTATCCTCATGTCCCCAGTGAGGAAACAGGCTCAGAGACTAAGTGACTTGTTCACGTCACACAGCTTTTTAGCAGAAATAGGGTTTCAACTTTGACTCTTGAGTCTTGGGTTTCCTGCTACCCTGCCCATGAATCATCTTCTGCTCAAACGATCATGTTAGGTGACAAGGGAAGGTGGAAACAGACAGACTCTGGGGGCCTGATTAGAGCATCCAGTTCCATAAGCTGGTCCAGCCCACTCACAGAGTTGGACAACCATGAACTATTGGGCAGGAATGTCGCATGGACTTTATTTAAAAACAGTGTTTTATTATTTGTACTGAATGTATTATTAGTAAGTTTCCATTGTGAAAAAATTAGAAAAAGAGGTCAAGTGTAAGAAAGAAAACTGAAGCCTTGAACAAATTGGTCATTGAAGGGATCCCCATGAACAATTATGAGGACTGGAAACAAGGTAACGGCTGCAGTGGGAATAAAGTTAGGGACACTTTAACTTGGAGGTGCCTGTGGGAAATTTACATGGAGCTGTCCCACTTTTGGACATTCTAACTGAAATTCGGGGGAGAGGTTTAGGCCGAGCATTTAGATTTTGGATTTGTCGATGTGTAAGTAGTAGTTAAAGCTGTAGAGTCGATGTCATCCCTAGCAGAAATACCTCGAGTGTGAAGAGAGGAGATAGCAGCTCGGGGTTTGGTGGGAGGAGGGTTACCAGCATCCAAGGATGAACCTGCAAATGCAGGAGGAAGGAAGGACCCCAGAAGCAGGAGGAAATGTAGCGGGAAATGGCATGTGGAAGCCAAAAGAGTAGAGAGTATTTAAGAAAAAAAAAAGGAAAAGGAAGCAATAATGGGCAGTGCCAAATGCTTACAAGAGGTTAGTTAAGGCGAGACGTGAACATGGGCTTAGATTTAACAATGAGAAGGTCCCTGGTGTCTTCGGCAGGAGCTGTCGTGATGGATGGTAGAGATGGAACCCCAAATGCACAGATGCTGAGCCAAGAATGGAGAATGTTGTATTTTCAGAAGGTTTAATGTAATTAGGAAAAAAAACTAGAGAAAGATTAATGAGCCAGGAGAGAGAGAGGGGACCGTTAGTGCAGCAGGGGCAGAGGAGGGGTGGGCCTTGGAGAGAAAGATGGATGCCCCTCCGCCCAGGCAGCGGGGAGGCCTTCCAATGAGTCCCGGGTGCAGAAACGTTTGCTGTGTCAGGGATGGGAATCAGGAGGAGGTGAGGGGGCAAAGTGATCATTTAAGTCCTGAATCTGTGGAAGGCATTGCAACAAAAGTTCCCTTATTTTCCGAAGTAGGAAATACTATTTGATGTTGAAGTGAGAATTGGGGGGTGTGGAAGGCATGAGGAGGGGGGTGAAGACTGAAAACAGCTGCAGTGGAAATGGAGGTTGACCTGACCTGGGACAGGAGGCAGTTCTGTTGACATATCTGGTGTCCTGTGTGAGGGGCCCAGACATTCGCACCTCCCTTTCTAGTATCCTGGCACCCACCCTGAAAGAAACAGGGCCTGCGTGAAGTCCTTTTTGACATTATGTGACATTAAAACAAAAGAAAAGGCAGAAAATATAGAGCAGGGACCTTGGACTGTTTTTAGCAGAGGAGTGCTGAATTTTTGGAAAGTTGAGTGGAGTTGCCGGGAAGCATAGAGCCTGCTTGGATGGGACTCTGATGAGGCCATGTCTGGGTTTTAGTAAATATATTAATTATTGATCTATCTAGGGAATTCAAATGAAGATACCATCATCTCATAAATATTAATATTTTCAGAAAGCAGCCCAGACACCCAGATGTCGCTACTAAGGCTACGGGTCCCCGGATGACCCTGGAAGAGGCATGGCCCAGAGATGGTGTATTCATCTCTTGTTTTG
>NW_017731745.1:214316-217720 GCF_001890085.2 Hipposideros armiger | reverse complement strand
GATTTTGACAAATGTATAATGACATATCCACCAAGAATGTTTTCACTGGCCCCTAGTCCCCTGTGTTTACTTGTCTCTTTTGATTGTTTCTCAACCTCAAGTCTTTTTACCCCTGCAGACTCCGTGTGCTGTGGAGAGGGCCATGGCCAGAAGAGGCCAGCATGGGCCAGGGCAGGGTCCCCTCTTGCCCATCCTAAGCCTGGTTCTGCTACTATAATTACTAAGAAAAATAAATCAAGACTTAGTGACCCTCATCATGCATGGAAGGTCGGGAGTAGATTCAGCCCGAGTTTTCATCTGAGGGATACTGGGCAGCAGGCAGTTGGCCAGCCATAGTCTCTGGAAAGCTTTGAATGATGTTTCCAGTGTGATCAGGCCTCCCAATTCCCTGTCTGATGACAGGTGGTGCCCAGTATGACCACATGGAGCTACCCCTCTACCCTCCCTTTCTCATCTGCCCAGGACTCTGCCACCCCTGCCAGCTTCCATGACCCAGTTACAGTTTCCTGCTCACAATTGTTTGTTCTCTTTCTCTGAGCATGGCTGACTATAACCTGTTGTGAAATCAAACCATTGCCCTGGCTCACCCCCAAGGGCCAAGTCGCCCTAACCTAAAGAAATTTCTGCAGACACATAGGCCTGACTGTCTCAGGCATGGCTTTGTTATTGTTCTCAGAATGTTGTCTTCTTGCTGTGGAAGAATCCCCACCAGCCTGACCTGCCTCACTGCAACCCTGGCTTTAATCTCAGCTATGAAAAAGGTGGCAACGTGGACACAAAAATGAAGGCCAGCATGGCTGAGCCCCCCGCCTGTCCTAGGACGACACTGCTGCCACAGCACCACCCAGCACATACTAGGAGCTCAACAAACATGTCATGAAAAGTTGGGTAGTAGTAGAAGAATGATTTTCCTTTTAAAAGAGCCCCAGAAAGGCGGCTCTGTTTCTTCCCAGCATAATTCACCCATGCGAAACCAGCTGGAAATGAGTAATAAGAGGCAGCCTAGAAAGAGAAACCTTACGAGTAGCCCAGGGCTGTGAGTGGCGGCCCAGCACGAGTGGCCCTTGGCCTTGGAGCTCACCAGTAGTGATTGGGTGGGAGTTTGGAGGGCTAGGTAGGCTTACGTTGCTGTGGATGAAATTTAGGTTTCTTTTGGTTCCAGCTTGTATACCCACTTTCTCTTACTGGTCTGCAGCCTCCTGGTGTCACCACCTCAGCCTCCGGGAGCCCCACTATGGCTGCCTGAATTATCTCAAGTTCCCTTTCCTCAGCCAGCTCTGCCTTCATGTTTCCAGATTTTTCAAAACACTTTCAAAGTTGGTTTCATGACATGCATTTTAACTGACATGTCCTTGGGATTTTTTTAACATATTAAGACAACTACATAGCTCGCCCAGTGAAATAACAGAGTTTTTAAGAATAAAAAACCAAGTCCTCAAAGACCATATCAGTTTTGCTGACCTGCCAAACCAAGCTGTTAGGACCGACAGATCCAGCTTTTCAACACAAGAGGGCGCCAGTGGTTAAAGTATGCACACAAGCTGCCCTTGCTAAGAAATTCTTAATTTGGTTACTTCATTGTTGTCCTTTCTGTCACCTCATGCAGAGACAGAGAGGACTTCCATGGGGTCGGTGGGCAGGTGCAGGTAAGGTGAGCTGCGTGCAAAGGGTAGCCGTTGCTAAGGGGAGTAGGACAGAGAATTCAGGGCAGAGGGCTGTTGCCTGCAGTGCATGATGGNCAAGCAAGGCTTCATGGAGGGGGAAGACCAGGTATTAAAGCATAACAGGAAGCATTGTGTGTGATGAAACAGAAGGTTGTAGAGTTAATGTATGCCTCAGGGCAGAGAGGTCTGCATGTTGGCTCTTAGTCTAAAAAATGCTGCTGCCTTATGTAACTTCTTTGCTTCTAAGGAAACCTTGCATTTGAATAGGACAGTTTTGCTTTTAAAACTGCCTTCATTTATATCAGCCATCCCACCTGTTCCTAATGATGCCTCCGTGAAGCAAGGGTAGTCAGTTTACGTTAAGGATGAGAAATCTGAGGTCCAGAGGTCTTATAGCCTGTCTGTAGCTGCACCAGCACTGGAATTGAAGTTTCCCTTGTTCACAGGACATTATTTTGTCTGGAACCCCTCCCTCCTGTCCAAATTCTCTCCTTCAAATGTCCTCCTCTCCACATCCCCACCTACCAGGTCCCGCTTGCTGTCATACACGTGAGAAAGGCAGTCTGAAGGTGACAGCCCTTTTTTACTTGCACTCAATGAGGATGGAATTTTTAAAAAATGAATGCCCCTTCAGCTGGTGAGAGTAGCAGGATCTGTCAGCCTGTTTATAGAAATGTTTCTGTTTTGTGCAAATGCAAGAGAGAAGGGAGGAGAAAGGGGCATCGGCACAGGAATTAAATCCAAAATGGGCTGTAGCAGGAAGTGGCCTTCGCACTTGTCCATTCCGCCATCATTTATTGAGCACCTACTAGGTACCATGCTGTGGGCGTCATGGGGTGCCGTGCTGCTTGCTGAGGGATTTAGCGGTGAACAAGGCAGTGTTTCCTGGCCTCATGGAACTGGACACCTCACAGGAACGTGTTTATTGCTCCACAATGTGACAAATGCTGGCCTCTGTCCAGTGCCCAAAACTTATTGCTTTGTTCTCCTTCAGAAACTGTTGGCCTTGGCTTTGAAAAAAAATAATAATATTTAAGGTTTCGTCACAAAGAATATTTGTTAACTGTAGGAAATTTCAAAAATTCAGAAAGGACAAGAGAGAAACTAAGAATGTTTTTAATGACTACTAACATTCTGATGTTATATATTTCCAGTTCAAAAATACATATCTGTTCATACATATATATAGTTATAAAATTGGTACTACACTCTAAACTCCATGAAACTATTACGCCAAGTGATATATTGTGTATTGTCACTAAATATCCTTCAACAAAATGGTGTCTAAGGTACTGCAGTATCTGAGGGCCTCTTGTAGAGAAATCCTGCATTGGGGGGTTGCAGGTTGCCCATAAATCCTTGGCTTCCTGTGGACCTGATGTTAGCAGCAAGTGAACTCGAACACCCTGGCCAGTGCTTCTCAGAGATGGCTTTTGCCTCTGCAACAGAACCACCTCCTTCTATTTCTCTTTCTATAACAAACTTGAGTACAACTTATAAAGAATGTGGCATTGACATATTGTAGAACAAAATTTAAATTCCTTTGACATTATTTTAAGTATTTCTGTATGTTTAGTTATGTTTGTTTCACTAGTAAGTAGTATAGTGAGCCCATTCTCCTAAACAATTAGTGTACTCTTCTAAGCTGTAATTTATTTGTTTGTTTGTTTGTTTTAAGATTTAATTGAGGAATTAGAGGGGAACAGTGTTGGGGAATTGGGGAAGGGGAACAACCAAGTT
>NW_017731745.1:210580-213704 GCF_001890085.2 Hipposideros armiger | reverse complement strand
TCTGACTTTAATGGGAACTTAAATTGGGTATGCTGGCCTCTGCACCAGGAAATAGACTTCATGGGGGTGGTCTATTAAACTTTGCAAACAAATATCAATACGTCTGAAAGTATTTCCTGAACATCTGTTATGTGTATCACTTTGTGCAACCACTGAGGGGGCAACACCAATACTGGATAGAGTCTTAACCTGCAAAGAACCTATAGTCTACCTGAGAGCCCCACACAATATACACAGATTTTTATCAACAAAAGCTGAACAAGATAATGAATAAATGCCAAACAGGTGTTAGAGACAAGTCTCAAATTGCTTTGCATGAGGTAACTTGCATTGCTTGGGTTGGCAAGGGAGGTTTTATGGAAGGGGTATGGTTGAGCTTTGCATAAAAAGGTCAGTTGTGTGAAGTCTCTCGTTTTCATCCCTTTAATTGGCAAATGAGACCTTGAGCCTGTGCTTTCAGAATATCAATTCAGCAAGTGGTACTGCGCACCAGGCGCTCCTTTGGGGCTTGATCTAGCATAATGATGCTTTTGACCTCAGGGAAACTCGCCACCCTCCCTTGTGATGCCCATCTATCCTCTTTCTCTCCCACTCTCTCTAGCTCATGGCTGGTGCCGAGTCCCCGCAGCCTGCTTCTGGAAGCTCACCCTCTGAGGAAGATCGGTCCAAGTCAGCACCCACCTCCCCTTGTGACCAGGGTAAGACCCTCAGATGTGCTTCTTTACCTCTGAGCTTGGCCATTGGAAGGACCGGGGAGCTGAGGCCTTTCTACCCAAGAATGGCCTTCTTAGCTGAAACAGCCTGCAGCCCTAGAAGGTTCTCGGACAGACACCCTTTCCCTGTTGACTCATTTGCTATTGTTTCATGCTACAAGGCTTTGAGGGAGAGGCACTAAATGGCCTCGTCTGCCTTAAATCCCTTCCAGGCCAGAGGAAGAGCAAATGAGCATGTGATGCTCTGTTCCCTTTCTTTTCCCTGCCCACTCTCCCTGGTTCAGCGTGTAGGAGAGGAAGGGGTACAGCCCCTCCTCTTAGCACTCCGCCCTAATGTCTGCTCCTGGGCTTCCCAGGTGTCGCTCAGTTGAGTTTGACTTCCTTCCTTCCTGACTCTGATCATCACACCCAAAACCTGAGATCAGGGCAAGAGTTGGGTGGTGGGTAGGGGATGATGTCACCTGTCCTGGCCTGGGTGGGTGGCCATAGGACGAACGTGGGGAAGAAACTGCAAGAAGAAGTGGGGAGGCAGCCAGCTCTGGGCCCGACTCGCCTCTAAGGCTCAGCTCGCGCTGTCTCCTCCTTCCCCGTAAGAATGTGCCTAAGGCCATCAGAAATTTCTGAAGTCTTCAGGCAAGAATGCTGAGGCTGAGGAGGGACTTAACATTTAAGACCCTCTCCTCTGGTGACCAGAGCCAGAGCCACTGGGAAAGGGATGTGTGCCTTTGCAGAACAGGGCTAATCATCATTGCATAACCATAACGCCTTGATTGTTTTGGTAGCCCCTTTTGTAGTCATTATGCAAATTTTCGGCTCACGCCAACTCTGTGGTGTTGGTGCTCCCATACTGTCTCGATATTACAGGGTGGGAAGTGGAAGGTCAGAGAGTTGAAAAAGTTTGTCCAAAGGTCAGGATGTAAATCAGTGGTAAGGACAAGACCACACCCCTCTTAGTTTAGGGACCCCGCTCTCAATCTGTGTCATCAGACCCTCCATGGAGGTCGTCACTGTGACCCAGCTCTTCTTACCCAGGAGTAAATAAGATAGCTGCAGGGGTGGTGTGCCAATCCTGAAGCCACAAAATAACTGTCCTGAGTCTCTCTTTGTGCTGCCCTGATTAGCTTTCTGCACATTTATACTGTACTTCATTACAAAAGAGGTTTGACCCATTCGTAACTTCTCTGACGGCACTTGTGACCTCCATGTGAGTAGGTATTATCCTGGACAAGTGCGGGTATTTTCATGTTTCCCTTTCTAATGCTGAGACCACCTTTGAGAGCTTCAAGGAGACAGGATCATAGGGTAAGATGATCCCAAGTAAGCGTGAGGTATCCATGGTTTCTAAAGCCTGGCTCCTGCCCAGTGTGCTGTCTAGCCTTAGCAGGATGCAGTGCCTCTCAGGACCCTCTCTCTGTCCCCAGTCAATGCAGGTACCAGTATTACCCAGAAGTGACGTGAGCACCAAATGTGTGCGAAAGCCCTCTTTGCAAGACAGAGCATTGCTACAGAAAAGAAACAAGTTAGTTTCTCTTTCCTCCATTGTAAAAGCTCATAGAAAGACATTTTCTTCAAACTTTAGTATCCCTAAACACCCAAGTTCTCTCTTCCAAAATCCATTTAATAACTTGCCTTGGAAACTGAGACTTTTCGCTTTATGCTGAGACAAAAAGTTACATTTCGTTAACAGTGAGTGATAGGAAGCTTCTGACTTAATTGGGAGGCTGTCTATGCTCTCCATACCCCTTCCCTTCTCCCTCCAACACATCTCAGGAGAGCCGAACTCCAGATCTAAGGAAGATCTCCAGGTTCCTTGAGTGAGTTCTCATGGGCCTCAGTCCTTCTGAAAACAAGCTAAAGGTCCCTTTACGGTGTGTGTCAAGCAGCAGCTGATCACTCATGCCCGATTCTGATTCCCAAGGATTAGGAGTCTGTGTTCCCCTTTTGGAACCCCAGTTTTATTCATGAGCATCTTTTAAAATTGGATTGTGCTTAAGACCCCCATTTCTACACAGAGGCGTATGTGTCTTAGTGAATGAATTACTAACAATAAAGCTTCCTCAAATAGAAAAGGTCAAAGGATCTTCCAGCATTATCACCTCCAGGGGATTCAGGTCACATACTCTGGAGGGGTGCAAGACTGCCTCACCATTGTGAAATTGTGCTGAGGAATCCCGGCCCCATCTGAGATAAATTTGTAACATTTTACTTTGGGGAAGCAATTCTATGGTTAATGATAAGCCCATTCCTCGTGTTGTTAAATAACCTTGCATGAGATGGGCATTTAGCATACACCCAGGAAAAAGGCCAAGTAAAGTCCTTTAGAAGGTGAAATAATGTTATCACCAATGATTACTGTGATGATAGTTCTTAATTAGTTGTCACTCTCATCTTCAAAGGAAACTCGAAGGTTA
>NW_017731745.1:199587-208860 GCF_001890085.2 Hipposideros armiger | reverse complement strand
CACATTCTTTAGAGACTGGCTAAGTAAGAAGCAGACCCCAGTCCTCTGGCAGGCATAACTCAGGGATGTGAGCAGGTTTCATTGTGAGCAAGATTCAAAGGACACGAGCAGGCTCAGAGTGTCCAGGTTTCCATATACAGATAAGAACTTGGATGACTCTGGAGCATTTAGATTGTTTCTTAGGAAAAATCATAGCCAAAGTGAATCAGTTTTAAAGAGTTTGCATTATATGTGGGCAACAAAAGGTCTTCAGGTTAATACCCTTAATTCCCTTATTGAGCTCCTGAGTTACTGCTTTTTTGTTCTAGCAGCTTACACTGAAACTGGACTTAGGAGTTAGTTATTTAATGGGAGAAAGACATGTCACAACCATAGAGAAATGAGCACAAAAATATCAAATGATAGGAAAACTTTAAGAGATAGAAGTATAGATGTGCTCTCTGGAGAAGGAATGACATTCCCAGCTTTAAAGCTATAGCAGAAATCATAAAGATAAACAAGGACAGATTTGACTACATAATGATAAATGATCCTCTTTAACAGGAAAAAATGACAGAAAATCAGAAAGCAGGTTTAGAAAAACCTTTGCAGAAAGTAGACAGTATCTTTATATACCAAGCTCATACAAATATGTAAGAAAATAATATTATAAAACTGTAGATGACTAGACAGAGGAAACTGACAAATAGTTCACACAAAAAGAAATGTAATTTGAAAACAAATATTTAAAAAGTTTCCGTGCAAGTTAAAACAGCATTGAGGTAACAGTTCACACCCATTACATGGGCAAAACAACTTTTTGAAGTGAAAGCACCCAACGTTGGTAAATTGCCATGAAAATAAAACACTTCTCCATTGCTAGTGGCAGATATAGTGTACATCTTTTTTGAAAATCAGGAATGTGCCAAATATTTAACCGATAATTTACTTCTAACACTTTCTATCTTAAGGATATGACCTAAAAGACAGAAAAAAACTATATGTACAAAACTACTCAATGCAATTTATGTAATACTTAATTACATGCAACCCAAGTATCTAATAGGAGGTAAATGGTTAAATAAATTGTAATATATTTACTTGATCTGTGTAGAAAACCATGATAATGGTGGAGACTGTAGAAAAATGCTTATGAAATAATGTTCAGTTAAAAATTCTGTACTATATTTGCTATCCTATAATTGCAAGTATGACAGATATGTGTGAACATATGAATAATTACTTAACAGATGNATTCCTGGTCTGATCATTCCAGCATCCGTGCCATGTCAGGTTCTGGTTCTGATGCTTGCCCTATCTCTTCAAACTGTGGTTTTTGCCTTTTAGTATGCCTTGTCATTTTTTTCTTGGTAGCCAGACATCATGTACTATGTAAAAGGAACTGCAGTAAATAAGCCTTTTGCAATGTGGTGGTTAAGTGTGAGAGAGGGTAAGCGTTCTATCGTCTTATGTTTAGATCCATCTTGGCAGTGAGTCTGTGCCTCTGAACTATGAGCTTTGTAAATTCAGGTTTTCCTCCCCTCTTAGATGGGACAGGATGACTAGAGTGGGCTGAAGTTGGATATTTCCCTTCTGGAAGGCTAGAGCAGGCTGGCTTTGGGTAGTTTTCTTCCCCCAGGTTGGTTAATAGCTGCTAAAACTATGATAGTTTAGGTTCTGTAGAATAGGTTCTCCTGATGTCAGGCCTTGTTAAGAACAGAGTGGTCCGGTGTTTAAAAATAGTTCCTTTTTTCCTCCCTCTGCCAGAAGAATAAGGGAATTTTTCTCTAATATTCACTATGAGAACCTGGTCGAACTCCTGGAAGTAAAACTCACAAAAGTGTGGAGGCCCCTATGACTGGGTCTGCCTAGAATTTTTGACGTCAGACTTGTCCACTCTGAGACTCCAGCAATTTGCCAATTTCAGTTCAGATTTTCTGACTCCACAGTGGTTCCCACAGAGTTTTCTGCTGGGGAATTTCTGCTCCAATAAGTTGTGATTCACTGTGGTCACTTGTCTGTCTCTCCTAGTTTGGGGGCAGCAATTTGCCCTGGGGCCTTACTTCTCTGATAAACCCAAGAAGAGTTGTTGATTCTTCAGTTCAGCTTTTTACTTGTTAGAACAGAGCTACTTCTAAGCTCTTTACACGCTGGACTGGAAACCAGAATAGTTTGTTTTCTCCTTTGATGTCCTCCACCAAGGGCAATTAAGTGAGGTGGGCAAAACGAAGACATTCAAGCATCGCCTTTGTTTTTTTGAAATTGGATTTTAGATTTGAAAGGTGCCTTGGAGGTCGCCTCATTCAATCTCCTCAGTTACAGATGAGTATCCTGCCAGGCGCGCGTAGGGCATTCTTCTCTGGGTAATATTCCCGCATATTAGCAGAATGTGGACTGTATACATGTGACCCATTTGGGTTCACAATCCAAGTGAACTTTCTTCATATAAACCAATTAAGTTTTTCTATAGTCAATGTTCTGTTCCCTAAAAAGAAATCGAAGTATAACATTTAATCAATAAACAGTGGTTATCTGGGTATGGTGGTTTAATGGATGGTTTTAGTTCTGTGTAATGGGATGATGGATGATTTTTAGTTTGCTCTTTAGTTTTTCTGCGTTTTCCAAATTCTATCAAATGAACAAGTATTATGTTTACAATCAGAAAAAATAAGGTACTCTTTTTGGCCTTAAACATTGTGACGTTTCTTCTCTGTGTCTCTCAACAGTCTGCAAGATGAATGTACACCGACGCTGTGAGACCAACGTGGCTCCCAACTGTGGCGTGGACGCCAGAGGAATTGCCAAAGTGCTGGCTGACCTCGGTGTCACTCCAGACAAAATCACCAACAGTGGCCAGAGGAGGAAAAAGGTAACTGGCCATTTGGTGGTTTTCTGGAGTTTTTGTGGGCCAGCATCTCTGTGCTGGCTTCCAGAGAGTGCCCTGGAATGAGGTTATAAGATTGCCGAGCTTGAGACACTGCTCTCAAAACACCATGTGCGGAAAAAACAGGAGGCCAGGCTGGTAACATTAAAGCCTCCTTTAGTTCCAGAAGTGGGGGAAAAAACAAAGCAAGTCTCAAGTGTTATGTTTCTCAGGGGAACATCAACTTTGAGATGAAGGCTGTGGAATTCCCTCTAGAAGAAGCTGGGCAGCTCGAGACAAGGAAATAGACTTATCTCTTCCAGAACTGGCATGAAAACAATGTCAGTGTTTGAACTTTGCTCCTGGTATCACTGTAATGAGGATAAATGGACGAAGAGCTGGAACCACATTCTTTCCTAGGGAACAAGCCAAGAAGATTTGTGATAGTGCCGACATTCAGCTGCCCGAGGAATATTGTTAATGCCCCATGACATGAAACATCTGGGCCGGTTTTTTGTTTTGTTTTGTTTTTTGAGACCAAAGCCCTATCTCCGTCCATGTGACATTCTGAATGTCAGTAGGAAGAGATCCATTTGCTAAAATGTTGTTTTGGTACGTCAGGGCCCACAGATGTAAACAGAGCTAAAGGCATTTACAGCATTTTGTTTGAAGGCCCTTCTTATCCTTGGCTCCTAGCCTAGAAAATTGAAGAGGTCTTTGAAAAAGTAAGTTATGAGAAAAGTAGAACCAAGTTAGCTGGGCAAGAAACCCTGGCGGAGGTGGGGTGGGCAGCGGCCCTCACTGCCCAATATCAGGCATTCTCAACCTTTTACCAGAAAAGCAAATGTAACTCTGGGGTGCCTCTGCAATCTTGACTCCTAAATATTTTGCCTAAATTTTGCCCTAAAATGTCTTCTGAAGGGCTCTGTTTCCCTTCTCATTTTAGAAGCTGCACATGCCTCCTCACCCCTACTCAGAAAAAGGCTCAGAAGAACCTTTTCCCTTGAATGGGAAGGTGTGAATTATTTCCATCTTCTTAAATTGCTTCCTTTCTACCTTTCCAATAAACAAAGCTGTTTTGAAAGGGTTGCAGAAAAAAAACCGCTTTTCCTGGGTGACTGATATTCTGTGCTTCTGGTAGCTCTTCTTAACTCTATAAATCCAGTTGGCGGACACAGGACTTAAGTTATTGACCCAGAGCATTGAAACTGCAGGCAGAGTGACAGCACCCAAGAATTCTAGGGCCCCACTGAAGAGGTGGGTTATGCAAACACCTTGTGGTGACAATGTTGGAGACACACATTAATGAGCTCTANTTTACATTTATGTTCATAAGAGAAGCTGGCCGGTAGTTGTCTTTTCTTGTAATGTCTTTGTTGGTTTTGGTATTAGGGTAATACTGGCCATAAAAAGTTAGGAAATCCTCCCTCTGCTTCCATCTTCCAGAAGGTATTGTAGAGAATTAATATACTTCTTTAAATGTTCAGTAGAATTCACCAGTGAACCTATCTGGGCCTAGTGCTATGTACTTTGTAAGGTTATTAATTATCAATTCAGTTTTTTTAATAGATATAGGACTTTCACACTGTCTATTTCTTGTGTGAGTTTTTGCAGATGCTTTTGCTGTATCCTGCTAATTATAGTTGTATTTTTATTTTTAGTCAATTCAAAATATTTTTAAATGTCTATTGAGATTTCTTCTTTGACTCATGTTATTTAGCAGTGTGTAATTTAATTTACAAGCATTTCAGGACTTTCTACCTATCTTTCTGTTATTGATCTCTAATTCCCCTGTGATCTGAGAGCAGACCCTACGTGATTTCTTTTATATTTGTTAAGGTGTGTTTTATGGCTCATAATATGGTCTATCTTGGTAAATGTTCCATATGAGCTGGAGAAGAATGTGTTTTCTGCTGTTGTTGGATGAAGTAGTCAATAGATATAGTAATCAATTATATCCAGTTGATTGGTGGTGCTGTTTATTTTAATTATGTCTTTACTGATTTTTCTGCCTTCTGGATCTGTTCATTTCTGACAGAGGGATATTGAAGTCTCCAATCATAATAATAGATTCATCATTCTCCTTGCAGTTTTCTTTTTGTTTCACATATTTTGATGCTCCTTTGTTAGGTGCATACACATGAAGGATTTGAGAACTGGTCCCTTTATCCTTATGTAATGACCTTTGTTATCCCTGATAACTTTCCCTGCTCTGAAGTCTGCTCTGTCTGAAATTAATATAGCTACTCTTTTTTGTTGTTATTAGTGTTAGCATGGCATATCTTTCTCTATGTCTTTAATTTTAATCTATATGTGTCAAATATTACAAGTTCATTTCTTGTAGATGACATATAGTTGGGTTTTATTTTTTGATCCACTGTGAAAATCTCTTTTAATTGGTTGGTTTAGACCAATGATGCTTAAAGTGATGATTGATATAGTTAGATTCATAACTATCATTTTTGCCAGTGTTTTCAATTTGATGCCCTTGTTCATTATCCCTATTTTTGTCTTCCACTCTTTTTGCCTTTTGTGGTTTTAATTTAACATTTTATGTGATTCCATTTTCTCTTTTCTTAGCAATTATTATTATTACTTTTTTACTTATTTTAATGGTTATCCTAGAGTTTGCAATATACATTTATAACCAATCCAGTCCACTTTCAAATAATACTCTAATGCTTCATGGGTAGTATAACTACCTTATAATAACAAAATAATCCCAATTCCTTCCTCCCATTCCTTGTATCATTACTGTCATTCATTTCACTTATACATAAACATATATATTTATATATGTGATTCTATATATATAAGCATACATAATCAAATACATTGTTGCTATTATTTTGAGTAATTGTTATCTGTTAGATCAATTAAGAATAAGAATTTAAGAATAAGAAAAATAAAAGTTTTTATTCTAATGTCACATTCCTTCTTTGATACTCTTCCTTTATGTAGGTCTGTAGGTCTGAGTGTATGACCTACATAATTTTTCTTCTCTCTGAAGACCCTTTTTTTTTTTAAATATTTCTTGCAAGGCAGGTCTGTTGGCAACAAATTCCCTCAATTTTTGTCTGAGAAAGCCTTTATTTCTCCTTCACTTTTGAAAGATAATTATTAATGTATTCTGTGTTGGTGTTTTTGTCTCAACACTTTTAAATATTTTACTCCACTTTCTCCTTGTTTGCATGGTTTCTGAAGAGAAGGCAGATGTAATTTTTGTCTTTGCTCCTCTATAGGTATGATAGGTATGATGTTAATTCTCTCTGGCTCCTTTCAAGATTCTTTATCTTTTTTTTTTTTTTTTTTTTTTCAGGTGTACAAAACAATGTAATAGACATTTCACCCCCTTACAAAGTGATAACTCCCCTCCCCAATCTGTTACCCCTCTAACATCATATATATNAATATACCATAATAAAAGTTATGTGAGTGTGGGCTCTCCTCTCTCAAAATATCTTACTGTATTGTGTTCACTCTTCTTGTGATGATGTGAGATGATATAACACCAACATGATGAGATAAAGCGAGGTAAATGACGTAGGCATTGTGACATAACAGTAGGCCGCTGTGAGAGTTACTTGAACACAGCACTGGGGTTCTGTGACAGTCAAGCTGATTACCCAGGTGACCACTAAGTGAATAATGGGCAGGTAGCATCTACAGCATGGATACTCTGGACAAGGGATGATTCACATCCCGCCCAGGATGGAGGAGGAAGGCGTAAGATTGCATCATGCTGCTCAGAATAGTGCACAATTTAAAACTCATAAGTTGTTTATTTCTGGAATTTTTCATTTAATATTTTCAAGCCATGGTTGACCGTGGGTAGCTGAAATCACGGAAAGTGAAACCATGGATGAGGGGACTTCTGGAGGTGGCTTCTGGAGACTTCATTTTGTCTGAATTCCCAGGGAAGAGTCAGCTTCTGGGGATTGATGAACTCCCAACAGACCAAAGTGTAAATAAAATGGCATTTGGTTGATTTATAGTGGGGTCACCAGACTACTTATGTCTGTTACCCAAGGCACCCTGGAATAACTCTTTAGGGGTAGTATTTTAGGCAATCTGAATTGTATTGGGAAAGTAATAGAAGGAAAAACAGACCCTCTTCTTCGTGTTATGAGAACTTTTTTGCCAAGGCAATAGGACGTTGAAACAACCACTTTTGACCCCACCAGAGCATTTTATTTTGACCATGCCATTCCAGGGAGAATGCCAGGAGGCAAAAAGAATGTTCTTAGTCGACCCCTGTAGAAGGGCAGGAGGTACAAATTAACTTCTAAGTTGTGTCAATATGATCTTCAGTTGAGATTCCTCAGCGGTATGTAATCCATTTTATTGGGATCACTTGTGTGCAGGTTGCTAGGGAACTAAACTCATTATTTAGCCCTAGTTCTAAGACTCAATTTGGGCTTGACTGACTGATAGTTACATGGTGGCAATGGGGTTTGTGGCCTTCCTTCATCCTCTAAAAGGTCCATGGAAGATACAGTACAGTACAAGTTCAAGGATGGGAGTAGTGGAGAAAGTGATCTTTGTTCTCAGTGTTTCTTCCATCGTTTATCCAACCCATGCCCATTTTGTTGTTCAGATAATAGCTTAAATCAACCTTTATCAAGCCCTAATTTAAGAAGATTTTCCAGATTCACCGATGCTAACATTAAAAACACACAACCAAATGAAACATGTTGCCATTAAAGTTGAAATGCTTCTGTAGTCAAATACACTTTTGTTCCTTTGGGAGAGTTGATTAGAGATATGGGAAGTATTTCTTGATCCGGTAAATTGGAAATGAACTTAAATAAGAAGTATAAGTAGGTCCAGTAGAAGAAAACTTGAAAATAAAATCTGACCTTAAAAAAATAAATAAATTTAGATGTGATTGTTCACCTTATAGAAGCTAACTAACTCCTTTTACAAAATGTTTACAAAAGAATTCACTAGAAAGCACCACGGGTTTTGGCAAGATCCATTTGGATATTGCCAGACGGAGTGGCTGATGTGTANCCTTGCCTTTGGAACTCTGCAAGGTTCCAAAGAAGGCTGAGATTCTTGCTCTCACCAAGAATAATGGAAGAGACTACTAGCCAAAGAGGGCTTCCAGACAGGTGGCCAGGCCCCAGTGTAATAGGAAGGAGTTAGTTGATGGGGATTGGGTCGTCATCCTCTTTGCACACCTAGGTCCTCCTGTACGTTAGGTGCCAACGAACGCGTGTAGAGCAAATGAAGGTACATAAAGGGATGCAACACTGACTCTGTTGCTAGGAAGAACCAAAAAGAAGGTTATGAGCTTGGGGGCGGGGGGTGAGGGGGATTCTGAGCATTGCGTCCTCATGGGAAGGGCTTGGGAGGTGTGTACTTACTGCAATGTCTTGTCCCCCTTGGCCCTAGAATTAAAAGAACTTGAAAACAATATCCGGAAGGCCTTGTCATTTGACAACCGAGGGGAGGAACACAGGGCCACAGCATCCACAGATGGCCAGCTGGCGAGCCCCGGCGAGAACGGTGAAGTCCGGCAAGGCCAGGCCAAGCGCTTGGGCCTGGATGAGTTCAACTTCATCAAAGTGTTGGGCAAAGGCAGCTTTGGCAAGGTCTGTGGTCTGTGTGGGTAGAACTGCTGATCTTCTCCACCCTCTGGCATCTGCTGCCTCATCTCTTCAATCTAAGATTAAGAGATAAACCTTTCAGCCTGGTCTTGTTATGTTTTCTTGCCTTGTTGAGTAGAAATAGCCTGAGGCCAAGCAGATAGGAGCTGGGGTTCTGTTGCTAAACAAGCTCTGAGTCTTTAATGTAGTCATTTTACCTCTTTGGGATCCAGTTTTTCTCACTTGTCATATGGGGACAGGAATCAAGTGACATAGCAGGAGAGAAAGCGCTTTCAAAAGTTGAAATTGCTTTACATGTGCCTGGCATTCCATTATCAATAATACCAGCAATATAGTTCTTCCCTTCTTCAGAGATCTATCTGAAATTCTGGCTTTAATTCATTAGGAAGACTGAAAATGAACTCTAGAATCTCTAAACTCAGTGAACGTAGGGCTCAAAGCAAATCTTAGCATGTTATTCTGGACGTTAACTATTATGTAACTGACTTTTCTGGCGCTTACTAAATATTTTGTTTCTCTTCTACTTGTGGCAAGAGAATGGGAATAATCATCTCATTTCTCAGACCAGGGTCCTCTGCCCTTGGTGCCCCTCGCTCTCCCTGTCCTGCTCCCCACTGAGACAGGTGGTGGTGTGGGGTGTGGATGCAGAGGGTGCACAATAAAGCATTCATGGTGACCCATTCTGAAGGTGGGGGCTGGGGAATAATCCCTGTTCATTAGAAAAAAATTTGGAAGGGCAGAGAACCTATGAAACTGGTGAACATTTCAGCAAAGATCTCTGATTATTCCCTAGCTCTTCACAGAGCCATGCCTGCGAGC
>NW_017731745.1:195199-196687 GCF_001890085.2 Hipposideros armiger | reverse complement strand
TTGGCAAATTTTTATTTTATATTTTATTGACTCACTTTATTGTTTCGGATGCTAGAGATACCATGGTAAGCAAGGCCCAGTCTGCCCTGACTTCAGGGAATTGACCATCTCTTTGACACTATTTCCCAAAAGGTATTTCTCACAACCCTCCTCACTTGAGAAACTTTTAAGAATAAAGGACGTGTGACCCAAAGTTTGGGACACTGCCATTTGACCTGTCTTAGAGGTTACTTAAGTCCCCGAGGAGACCTGCTATGGGAAAAAAAGGGGCTACCTTTATTTAATCTCCTTTTTCCCAATTATTTGATCCAAACTCAGCCCCTGCCCATTCCACACTGAGAACCACTTAGCTACTGGAATTTTTCCTAACCCTCTGATGTCTCAGGAGAATAAGAAATACCTTCTGAAAATCTGGAAATCCTTTTTCTGAAAAAGTATAGGACTTATAAACTATCTTTGTTTTTGAATGTGTTGTGGAATGCCTCAGATTTGTGGGTCTGTGCATTTGTGTGTATATATACACATGCAAAGTCCAACATGATAATAGAGGATCAGTCTCAAGGTCAACTTTCTTCTTTTCTCCACTCAAGCATAATTCTAGATTAATGAGAAGTGTATCTCATATCTCTTTATCTTTCATGGTGCCTATTCCAGGGCCTCATACCTGACAGGTGTTCACTATCAGAATCAGAGGGTTGGAAGATTTTTTTTATTTTTTATTATATCTTCTACTCTCTGCACCAGTGAGAAAATCAGATCTCAGAGAAGTAAGTCTTTTGTCCAGAGATATTCCATATTGGGCGAGTTGGACTTAACCGTTTGGTCCCTGGGACTTCTAATCCAGTGGGTCCTTGCTCTGATATCATGTTGCTACTCTCTTATGCCTGACCTAGCACAGTGTCCCCTCTGTGGGGAAATCCAACCTCTTCCGCTACTCCTAGCAAGTGAGCCATCTCTTTCACTGTCTGAGGTGGTTTCCTGGGCAGGGATCCACACTTTCATTCTTTCTCTGGACTCATTGCTAAGAGACCCAACATTCCAGGAGGCATCCAGTCTAGTTGTAGGGATGCTGTGAAACCCCTGTACATGGTGGAAAGTCATCATGGATAGTCAGTTTCCCTACACCTCTTGGTGAATGAAGGAGGGAGTGAGAATGGATGGTCTTCAGTGTCAGCAGTGTTCTCCTCAGTGCATTTTAGAATATCAAGGCTGACTTTCCTCATCGTGTGGCAACTTTTAGAGCACAAAATGGTGTTGAATGACATTATGGGCTTCATTTATGGCAGAACAATAACCAGACTGACACAGAGATTGGAGTCTGGGTGGCTAGAGGGTGCATTTGGGGAGAGAAGAGACTTCCCTGTGTACTTCGGGATTTAGTAACTCTTCTCTCAGGCCATTGTCAGGCAGCCACAGTTACGGGAGCGACTTTGCTCTACCTCTCTCATGCCGCC
Source organism: Hipposideros armiger (assembly GCF_001890085.2). Lineage (NCBI taxonomy): Eukaryota > Metazoa > Chordata > Mammalia > Chiroptera > Hipposideridae > Hipposideros > Hipposideros armiger. The sequence goes on along the minus strand of NW_017731745.1, from coordinate 195,233 downwards.
ATTACTCAGCGGAACTCAGCACACCTCACTTTAC
>NW_017731745.1:191172-192926 GCF_001890085.2 Hipposideros armiger | reverse complement strand
ATTCTGTGTATGATACCCACTGTGAAATCATGTCTTCCAACTGGATCCCCAAAAACATGACTTGAATAAGTTCATCCATGATTTTTCCTCTACCTAATGGTTAATCTCTCCCTAATTGTCTTCATCCCCCACCCTTTGGCATTTCCTGCCAGGCTTGGGGAGCTAACTCAAGGAGAGCTAGCTTTGCCTGTGTGAGCTGTTGCAAAGGGAACTGAGGGTGAACTCCTAGAGAGTCTCCCTTGGCCAGCCTCCCTCACTGCCCTGGGGGAAATGCAGAATGGAAAAATCCTTAAAAAACAACTGGAGACAATTTTCAAAGGAGCTTTAACAGTCGGTGTGAGCCTGGGGTGAGAGCTGCTGAAAAGGAGTGCTGACAATGCAGGGGGGAAAATGTAGTTTCAAGGAATTCTGATGTTTATTTTGACCATTAACTCTGAAGAACAGCAAACATGAAAGCAAAAAACCAAAATAAAAAATTAGGCCTTGGGTAGATTTTTGTTAAAAGGTGATGGTGTCAGATTAAATCGAAAAGAGCCAGAAAAGCAATTGAATGAAGTATGAGTCTCTTTCCTACTAGAACACACAGTCTGAGACAGCTTGACATCGCAAGGGCTGGAGGGGTTTTGATGGATTTGGTGATTGTCTCACAAGAGTGGACTGAGATGTTTAATATCAAGAGTTGGCCCATGAGTCAGGCAGCCACCTGGGAATCAATATGACTGCCAATTAATGATTTTAAATCGAGATAGCCTCAGTCATTTTTAACAGATTTCAATGAAAATGAAGTCCGTGGTAGAGGGTAAAGGCTTAATGTTGGCAGAATCAGTTGTCAACGTGATCAAACTCCAGCAAACTCCATCTACTTACTCTACTCCTGGAGACCATCCTTGCCTGAGAGTGGGCTGGTCAACAATGCCATTTCTTTCATCAGCCAGTGTAGACATCTTCCCTGAGGGCCTACAGCATGCAAATCACTGCAGGGCACACTAGGGCCTTCTGTCAAATTCCTGGGGTAATAAGGTCTATTCACTTGAGGAGGGGCGGTCTGAGGGCTGTGGAGGGCTGGTAGGAAATGAGAGAGAGAGAGTGTGTGTAGGGGGTTGGGGGGCAGTGTGTCTGTGCAGACAGGCGGGGGGTGCCCAAGGCAGTCCGAGAGATCACGATTTTCATAATCAAGCAAGGCTTCATGGAGGGGGAAGACCAGGTATTAAAGCATAACAGGAAGCATTGTGTGTGATGAAACAGAAGGTTGTAGAGTTAATGTATGCCTCAGGGCAGAGAGGTCTGCATGTTGGCTCTTAGTCTAAAAAATGCTGCTGCCTTATGTAACTTCTTTGCCTCTAAGGAAACCTTCATTTGAATAGGACAGTTTTGCTTTTAAAACTGCCTTCATTTATATCAGCCATCCCACCTGTTCCTAATGATGCCTCCGTGAAGCAAGGGTAGTCAGTTTACGTTAAGGATGAGAAATCTGAGGTCCAGAGGTCTTATAGCCTGTCTGTAGCTGCACCAGCACTGGAATTGAAGTTTCCCTTGTTCACAGGACATTATTTTGTCTGGAACCCCTCCCTCCTGTCCAAATTCTCTCCTTCAAATGTCCTCCTCTCCACATCCCCACCTACCAGGTCCCGCTTGCTGTCATACACGTGAGAAAGGCAGTCTGAAGGTGACAGCCCTTTTTTACTTGCAGTCAATGAGGATGGAATTTTAAAAAAATGAATGCCCCTTCAGCTGGTGAGAGTAGCAGGATCTGT
>NW_017731745.1:186862-189592 GCF_001890085.2 Hipposideros armiger | reverse complement strand
CACATCTGGACACATACACCCTGTGTGTGCTATGGCGAGAGGACCTTCATATTCCTCCTTCTACTCCATTCAGAGTATCCTCACTTTCAGCTGCTTCACATGTTAGTATTCCAAGTAGGATATCATTTGAATAAAGGATTACACTTTGAAAAAAAAAAATTATGACCACCGCAGTTTATGATGAGAATTTGGTGTAAGTCTTGAATTTTACCTACCCAAATGTAATCTGATTTATGTATGCAGGTATCACTTCCTGAAGGTTTCCATTACAAATGCCCTTCCATTATTAATATGGGCACATTGCTGAGACTTATAGAAACAGGTGGAATTTTGAAGGCAGATTCAAAACTTACATCTCGAGCATTCTCTATGAGTGCTGTCTCTGATTCAGTTGGATCATTAATAGAAGTGCCTATGAAAGCAATACCTAAAAGCATGTATTTAAACCACTTGGGCTCACTGAGGAAGGTTTTCCATTCACAGAAAGAGAGAGAGAAATACAGAGCATGTGACTAGGATATGACATGACTCCAGTGGTGAGCATGAGAATCTGCTCTGTCCTAGAACTTTATCAGATGCCTGTGGGAAATAGCAGGGCCTACGACTCTTATGTTCAAGGAGAGATGTCATCATGTGTGTGTGTGTGTGTGTGTGTGTGTGTGTGTGTGTGAAATAGTAACTTAGAATAAAGGTAGTATGTGATAAAGAGGGAGAGACTTAGTGAGCAATTATTACGTGGCAAGCCTTGTGCAAGAACAAATTTCATAAATCTTACACAAGTCCCATCTGGTGTAGGTATTGTTGTCATTTCTTTGGGCAGGTGAAGAAACTGAGACTCTGGGATGCTTAGCTTGCTTTGGTAGAGTGTGAGAAAGTTGACAACTTCATAAGCAGAGTCTGGCTAAGCTGTGCAGTTCTTACAATGTCAGACAAAGGGTTTGGACTTATTGTGGAAGAAAAGGATTGTTTGACGGTGCTGTAGGAAATGATGCCATAGAAAATGCAATGTGGCAGCTCTGTGTGGTGTGGATTAAAGGGAAAAATAAAATCAGACATGCTGGTGAGGAGGCTGTTTCAATAACCCATAAGTCCAGAGGCAGTAGGGAAGAATTTCTGAAAACAGAATTGTCATAGGCCATTGAATGTGCCCTCTGCATCTGGGAAGGCCAGCCTGCCTGTGAGGAAAGTAGAGCACTCCATTTAATGCTCTAGAAAATATTGATTGTGCAACCATGGACTAATTAGAAACAAGAACTTAGTTTGCTGCCAATTGGGTTATATGACCTAAACACTTCTAAGATGTCATTTGCCCACAGTTCAATGGATACATAAAGATCGAATTTAAATAAAAAGTTTCATCTTGAAATCTAAAACCAGGGGTTCAAGTTATATAACTCATTCACCAAACAAAGCCAGTTTCCTCCTTGGTTGACATCAGACCTCCCGTATCCCGCTGATGATGTCTATTGGATTTCAGGATTTACCTTGTTCTTAGTGTGTCTACTTTTAGATTCATGTTGAATTTTAATAGTAGACTGATGTTGTTTTCCTCATGGGGAATTTTGTAGAGCAATGTCTATTGAGATCATCCAGCTTAAACAACGGACTTTCCTCATATAACATGAACTTTTTTGTTCCAATGGTCTCAGGCACTTCAGATAAACCTGCTGGCCCTTAATGCTTTGACTCTGACAATTTTGCAAGGTGGCGGGTGCACCCCATTTGGCTACTTGTGTTCATGAGTGCCATATACCTCTGGCTTCTGCCACTGACGCTTGCTCTGAGACAGTTCTCTGAACATTGATTTCCTTACTTATAATAAAAGTACAGAGAGGGAGTTAGATAACATGATCTGTAAGATACCTAAGCCTGATTCTAAAGACCTGTGAATTTGCAATTCATTGGGAACAGTCCATGGGACCATTACAGACTTGTTTCTAATGCATGAGTGAGAAAAGAACAATGATAAATTCAACTGAACAGAGTGCTTCTGTCTAGGTTCCTTTTTCAAAGCTCAATTCAGTAGATGCTCCTACCTTGATCAAAGCCTCTATGTTCACAGTTTGTTGTCCTACACAAGGGTTCCAAATTCAAACACACTTTCAATGACTAATTGTCCTATGTCAGAAGAGCTACCAGGAAGTATTGTAGTTGTTTTATTAAAGCTCAGCAAACAGTTTCTAGCACACAGCAGACACAATAAATTTTAGCTTCTGTCTTATTCAGTTAATATTTTCAATATGCTTTATGTAGATAGACACCTGAAGCTGGGACTGAGAGCTTTGCCACATTTTTATTCACCTATCACAATGACTTTTCCTGACCAGCTTGCCAAATGTTCATGAAACAAAACTGAGAAATAATTGTTGGTAGATTTGACCCTCTAGACACATCAGCTTAATAAAGAGATAACAAATATATATTACCTGTCCTCTCACCGGAGTCCTTAACTACAGCGAGGGCCCAACCTCTTAACCTGTCTAGTCATTCCACAAGTATATCAGGAGGGCATCAAGCGAAAGATGACAGAGAGCCATCCTTTCCCCCAGAAGAAGTCTATGCCCACCTAGAAGATTCATGCTTTGTTACATCATTTTTGTTGCTTAACTATAAACTCTACTCTTGAATCTTAATTATAAAATCTAATAAATTTAGAATCTAACTAATTAACGTGAGGAACACATCTTTTGTTGTGTGTCCCTAGGAGTCAGGAAGCTTGTCCTTCTAACC
>NW_017731745.1:104927-186358 GCF_001890085.2 Hipposideros armiger | reverse complement strand
TTTTTTTTAATTTATTTTAATGAAGTCCAGCATATCAATTATTTATTTCATCGATAATGCCTTTGGTGTTTTATTTAAAAAGTTGTCATACTCAAGGTCACCTAGATTTTCTCCTATGTTATCCTCTAGGAATTTCATAATTTTGAGTTTTATATTTAGGTCTATGATCCATTTAATTTTTGTGAACGGTGTAAGGTCTGTGCCTAGATTCATTTTTTTTTTCTTTTGCATGTGGATGTCTAGTTGTTCCAGCACCGTTGTTGAAAAGACTGTCTTTGCTCCACTGTATTGCCTTTGCCCCTTTTTCAAAGATCAGTTGTATATTCACAGGGGTCTCTTTCTGGGTTCTTTATTGTGTTCCGTTAATCTACTTGTATATTCTTTCAACGATACACACTGTCTTGATTACTGTAGTTTTATAGTAAGTCTTGAAGTCAGGTAGCATCAGTATTCCAACTTTGTTCTTTTCAATATTGTGTTGGCTACTCTGGGTCTTTTGTCTCTCCATATAAACTTTAGAATCAGTTTGTCAATATCCGCAAAATAACTTTCTGGGATTTTGATTGAGATTGAATTGAATCTGTAGATCTTATTGAGAAGAACTGACATCCTGACAACATTGACGTTCTTCCTATCCATGATCATGGAATATCCCTCCATTTATTTAGTTATTTTAAAATTTCTTTTATNGAAGAGCACAATGATGGTGCCAACTTGGGCCAGTGAAGCAACGTCCTCCACAACTAGACTGAAGAACAAAATGACGGCAACTTGTCTGTTCCCCTCCCCCCAATTCCCCAGCGCTGTTCCCATTCCCCAATTCCCCATTAAAAATCTTTTAAAAAACAACAAAAAAATAGCAGTAATGGAGGAGCAGTACCAGAGAAGGGAAGACATCTAAAACACGTACCACCAGTCAGGGAGAAAGGGCTCTGCTTTAGTGTTTATTAGGCAATCAGTATTTTTTCAATTCCTGGTATGTCTGCAGCTTAGTACCCAGGGATGCCTGGGGCAGGAAAAGGCAATCTGGTCTACCTCGGGAAGTAAGACTCACACAGGTGAGCCAGAAAATGAAATATGATTGTGTGCAAAAACGAGTGGTGCAGAAATGATCTTAGAAAGCCAGAGAAAGAAGAGATATGAGTAGGCTGGAGTAGTAGGCACACTCTGACAAATTAGAGGAACACTGTCTTCTCATGTATGAAGGATTTTGTCACAAGACTAAGAACCATGGGTGCTGAGCACAGTGGTGAGAGCCCATTTGAATTAATGGGATTGGCTCTGTGCGATCGTGACATTGTGTGAAAAGGAACAAACCCCATCTGAGACAGGTCTACTAGATGTTTATGTTGTTCAGATCCTCCCATCCAGCTGCCTGGCCCAGTGTTGATCTCTGCAGCTTTAAACCACATTAATCTGGGAGTGGGGTTTGGGGTGGATATCAGCCCGTTACCATGGGAACTGAAGAGAGCCTGGCATCCTGGGTACTAGGTAAGCACAGGAAGTCAGTATCTTGTGGATGCCACAGGCAGGAACAAACTGGGTCCTTCCAAAAACTTTAAAGATAGTAGGTAGATGCTTCCAGCTCAAAACCTCTGTGACTCCTATGCCTCTGTATCCCCAGAGGGTGGGTTCTGTCTAGCTCTTTGAACTACTTGTTAATTTCTGAACCTTGAAGACACTAACTTCAGCATAAAGTGCAGACATTCAGATGTGCCGTTCTCCTTTGTAGGAAATGGTGCTAACAGTTTGTATGATTATGAGAGTAAAAAGCCCATTTGACCCAAATGGGCATTTTTTGCGTGAGGGAAAAATACAAGGTTAGAGGGCTTTCTGAAAATCTATGCAAATTGTTCAAAGGTGAAGGTAAAAATGTGAGACGTAAAACCCCAATTCCACAAAAAGGACTTCATAGGTAAGGAAGGACAAGGATAGGGAGGAGTGTGAGCAGTTTGACAAAACTGGAAAGAAACTCAGAAGACTGCAAAAATATTAATAATGTAGCACTTGAGGAAAAATGTCTTTATTTGGAAGGCAGCATCACTGGGAAGTTCTGAATGCATTTCTTTGATCTTTAAGTCTACCTAAAATGTCTCTTTGATGTAAGGAAATGATATTTCAATGGAAAAGGTGAGGAACTGGCCGCCCCGCCCCCCCCTCCTCTAATTGTGGTCAACAATTTGCATCCAAGGGAACAGAATGAATTGGTTCGGTGACATTGTAGGGTGAAGCTGGGGGAACTTTTTCTTTTAAGGAAACTTTTAAAATGGAAAGAGTGATAGCCCTTAAGAACAAAGACCTGAGCTCTGAGAGCTGGTGATTAAAAAGGAGGATACACAGATAAAAGATGCAAGTCCCAGAAAGATACAGCATAACTGCATTTATGTAAAGTCCCCAAATAGGAAAAACTAAACAATGCATTGTTTAGAACTAAACAAGTAGGTGATGAAACTATAAAGAATAGCACAAGGCAGTGGTTACCAGGAAAGTCACGTGGAGATTACCCTCCCCCTGGATGGGGAGGATGGGACAAGACTCAGTCAGGGAGGTTTAAAGGAGCTTCTGAGGACCAAGACACATATAGGCTGGAAGGGAGTTTGCTTTATTGGGTTATTCTTTAAAGTATGTATGTATATTTTATATACTCTTCTATAGGTACATTTTATAATAAAAGTGGGGGGGGGAGAGGAGAACAAGACCATGAAGGTATCCAAACTGCCATAGATATTAGCATTTTAAATTATGCTATCCCCTCAAAAAAAAATGATTCTCACTGTAGTAAAATCTGAGCTTGAGGACAGTTTCTGCACATCATTATTTTGCCACAAAAGTCTTGATTTTCCTGTTGTCTTTAGCAGTGAGGCCTGTCTCAAGGACAGGAAGTATAGCAGCTGGTCACGTGGTCTGTTTAGCTGGAAGGATAAAACTTTGTCACCATCTCCTGACCCAAGACCAAGGCCAAGGCCAAGACCAAAGGGCTGAAATCTAGGGGTCATCCACAGAAAAGCTGGCCCACCTTCAGCCCAGCCTGGGGTCTCTCTTTCGCAGGTTGAGAATGCTTAAGGAGTAACCCAGCCTAGCCTCACTCTTTTAGCATGCAGCTCTCATTAGGGGTGTAATCTTTCCTAGTTTCCACAACTCTGGTGTTTCTCCACATTTTTAAAGCCATGTTTTGTAGCCAAGAAGACGTAGTCAAACATTTCATTTGGCAATTTATATTATGAAAACCATAGACACCTTTCCATTTTCCATCTACAAAATTATAAATGAACTCGGCTTTTAAGCTGTATGCATACATGTTCTTTCCAGATTCTGACATGTCCTCTGTAGGGGACATGCCACTTCCTGTGCCGCCCTCCCCCATACCTGCCGCCGGTTGAAAATGTCTTTCCTTGCTGCCATCACCAGCATCAAACGTTTATAGAACTTTTTCTGTAAGCCAAAAATAACAGCAGCTGACATTTTTACAGCACTATGTACCAGTCATTTTTAAAGCTCTTTACAAATATTAATTAATATAACCCTTGCAAAGGCCCTGTGAGGTAGGTCTCCTAAGACACAGAGAGGCAGAATGCCTTCTCCAGTATCACACAGCTGATAAATGGTGGAACTGGGATTCGAACCCAGGCATTCTCTGCTGATGTTATCCTAGTGCTCACGGTTCTGTTGTGCTGCCTCAGGTAACATGCTAACATTACAGGTGTGATTTTACTCTTACCACACTGCTGACAGTTTTATTATCTCCCCATTTTAGGGACAAGCATACTGAGGTTCGGAATTTCATTTCACAAAGGGTTGAACAGAGGAAGCCATGACAGTGGCTTGGGGATGGGATGAGTGAAGATCTCATTGGTTCCTTGTCTCACACTCTTTCACCACCCCCAACTCCAGCCAACTCTCCTAACCTCCCCCGCCCCCACCAATAGAATGAAAAGTCCTCCCTGTATCCCTCAACCCCAGGGTGCGTGGCTCCTGCGACAGGAGGAAGGAGCCGATCCTAGAGCAAGAGCGTGAGCAAGCCTGTTCATGTATTGCTAATTGCTTAAACATCATGGACAGGAGTGTGTCTTATTATGGGTTTTTTTGTGGGAAAGCTTTTCATACAATGCTGGCTGCCTCCTGAGCTTTAAAGTAAACAACTACATCATCCTGTACAGAGAGAGTCAGGAAATAGGAAGTTGTAAGAAAATATCAAACTCCTCCAGCGCTCGCTCGCTCTCTTTTTAATAGAAGTGACGTCAATGACGTTTAGGGGGATTTGCCGGGGTCCTTGTACCAGAAGGCTCCATGAATAGTGACCCCCTTCTCTAGCTGCGTATTTGGGTAAATGTTTCCCGTACCATGCTTTCTTCTCAGTGCCCTCACTGTGATATAAGGAGGAACGTCCACCCACAAAACATGGCTAGAAGATTCTGTAAACCCATTAGAAAGTTAAGCTACTTCTCAGGGAGTGGCGAGTCCTCACTTGCAGAGCTGCTGGATGGCTGAGCAGGGTAACTGTGCTGACAGCTCTTGGTGAACCTCACATCCTGGGGAGTGGAACGTGTTTACTTCTGTCTCTGTCACCTAAGCACATGGACAGTGTTCTAGGCACCCCCCCTTGCACATGGAGAAGACAGCACTGGAGAACCTTCTGAATAAAGGATACACTCAGAAACACAGCAGACTGGCCGAGAAAACACCAGTACCACAGCCTTAAGCCTTGTCTAATAGCCACATGCTCTAAACCTATGCTAAGATTCACTGGAGGGCCTTCCTGGTTCGCCAGACATAAGCTTTTTCGTCATCCCATCACCCTCAAAGCAGCAGTATTTGGAGTGGGGGAGACAAGGGCAGAAGACGCAATTCAAAATCACCTTTGGGCTTTCCTAACCGTGCACCCACTGAGGATCCCGACGTGCTGCCCCTTCTGCCCCATCAGTGTTACTTCTGAAAAGCAGTTGCCACTTTCAGAGGAAATTGGGGGGATGTATGAGATGTAAGGCTGCTACCTGAAGGCTCTCTGAAAGTAAATGCTCTTAGGGTTGTTGCTATAGTAACGCTTCCCTATGGCAAATTGTAAGTATGACCTAGCAGAAAGGAATTATCTGCTTAAACAACTTTGCCACTTCCCCCCTCCCAGTCCACTACCCATTTCTCCTAGTCCCTCACGATGTCTTCCTGCCCCACAAACTCGAGGATCCTCGACGTCTTTGTCATCCATAGAGTCAGTCAGCCTCTCCTCCCTGAAAATAGTCGTTTTCATTTTGTGTTTCCTTTCAGGATAGGTGGGAACTTCTCTGGGGTGTATATTTTGCACTTGTCCTTGAATTCATTACCTGTAGGGCATTGTATGTTCATACAGCATCCTTGTGAGTGATAAAGTAAGCCCCCAGTGAGTAAGGATGAATACTTAAATGGACTTCCCTTAAGTACTATTTTGGGTAGTAACAGGAGTAACAGATTATAGTGGGATAGCCATTTTGAGTTTTATTTGAAATGAATCACTCAGGGAAGGAGTTTTACAAATAGACCAACAATGCCTGCCCACTTTAAACACTACTCTGAGACTTTGGGCATCACCCATGGCCTATAAAATAAAGTGTCCTTTGTCAGATCTCAACCTGTATCTTGGATCTACTGCCTGAGTCTTAGACATGCCATTGCAAACCCCTGCCTTCCTGCCTATTCCCCACATCTCTGATTATCCAGGCCTCCAACTACTCCTCTCATACCCAGCGTCTTCTCTGTGAACCCTTCAGTTCATCTGAACCCCTTTAGTGGTTATTCATTACTCTTCTCACTTGGCTTCCAGCGTTTACAACATGACAGATTTATATCCACAAATGATTTAACCAACTGTGAATGCCAAAGACCGACAGAAACGTATGGCCCTCTGTGTCCTTCGTACCTGTGTTTCTGTGTGTGTTTGTATTTACAGGGAAAGCCCACTTCCCCAGAGTAAGTGCTCGGTAAATACATCCTGTGGCAGTGATGGTAGTGAAAGCTAGTGCGATCACACCCAGCAGGAATCATTTCGGGAATTAAAATCAGCTGACTTATCAGCTGCTGTCTCACCACTAACCCATCATTCTCCCACTTTCAGCACATGGCTGTTGAATAGGATACTATATACTATACTATTCTATTCACATCACCCCTCATAGCCCTGTATTAATTGATTGCCATTCGCATGGGAGAGAATCCAAATTTTTTTCAAACCTCCTCTTACCTTAGACAAACTCATCTCACAGCTACTTAGGAATGGGGTATCTCATTTTGAACAAGCATTTAGTTCTCAGAGACCTGTTGTTTGGTCTGTTTTGTTGAACTTTCAGCCGATATTAAGGATGCCCAGGGATCTTGGTTTCCTTCTCCACAAAGTGGAAGCAAGAATGCTCCCCTCCAAGGACAGCCATGAGAGTTCAGTGATAACATAGACGGCCGTTAACACAGGGCCTGGCAGATGTCTCACATGCAGCTCTTACACTGCATTTCAGAGTCCGTTGCACATTATCACCTCCCTTGATCCTCGCAGCACCTATGAAGTAAGCAGGGTGGTAGTCTATTTTCATTTGATAGATGAGGAAACAAGCACGAATCAGTGAGGCGACTTGCTGAAGGGCCCATGATTCATGACCCAGGCCCGCGCTGGTGCTCCTGCTCCCGGCAGCATTCATTTTAGGGATGATGGGGGGAGAGGCCAGCCTTCGTCAATGGAATGAACCCCAGTACCAAGCTTCTACCTGAGAAAACTACCAATCCTCTCTTAAAATGGACATGAGTGTGCCCTCATTATGGTCCCGAAGCCTTCCAGAACCTTCTCCTCTGCTCACCCTCTAGTAGGAGGATTTGTTAAAGGTCACCATGTATTTTTCTTGCATCCCAGTTATCCCAGAAAGTTCCAGAATGATTTGGGAGTTTTTATTGACTAGGCTGAAAACTACCCAAGCAGTGATGGTGTGTTGATGCTTGGAGTCAGATTGGCGAAGCAAGGAGTGAGTTATGAAAAACCCGGTAACCCGAGAAGTGCCTAATCGGGAGGCTGAGAGAAAGGGGTGAAGCATTTTTAATCCTCTCCATTATGTTCTCATTAAGAGTGACTCTCTAATTAGTCATGGGTAAAGTTTCTTCTCTTCCAGGGTGTGCGCTTTGGGGGATATTAGTGAAATTTCATGTGTCCCAGCTGAGACTTCCACATCTGTGGCCTGCCAGTGTTTTCGGCTGTGAGAAACGAACTCTTTGCCAAGAATTCACCATGTACTGGAAACAGGAAAGAATGGAAAATTAAGTAGCTATCATCAGTGCTGGCTCTAAAGGTCAAAGTTTCATTTATAGAGCGGGAGCCATCCCGTTGGAGAAGAAAGGCCCATTTTTGTCTGTAATCAGTACAAAAGGTGTGGAAGCATGACTTGGATGGCCCCTGTTCATGATGCAATGGCAAGAAATCAGCATGTGGTATGTACAAAGATCAGTCATTTCTGGGAGGATTAGAGAGGAGAAAAGGTAAACCGAACATTAGTTAGGGACTCAGGCATATTATTTTATCTACAAGAATGACACCACATCAGCATTTAGGGAGCAGGAGAGGGGTCAGGTGGCTATCGCTCCTCCTCCTTTTTACTAGGCATGGTGGTGGGAAGCCCCACCAAACTGGGAGGTTTCCTGGGTCTCCACAGCGAGTCCCACACCCTGCTTCTGATCACCCTCATGCATGGATCTTGCTGTATAAGTGGATTATTGCCTTGTCCCTTAAGACAGCGTTCTCAAACACTAGTGTGCATTGCAATTCTGGAGCTGGTGAAATGGCAGATTATAGGTTCCACCCCTGGAGATTCTGATTCAGTAGGACTCGAGATTTGCATGTTTTAGTATAAGGTGGTCGCTGACCACACTTTGAGAAACACTGCCTAATAGTGGCATAGCCACCTACTGTTGGAGAGAGCTGGCTTTTAAAGTCAACCAGCAAGTATTCATAACTGTCCTAGGCACTGTCCCTACACCCCCTGGGGTTTGCAAAGGACTCAAATGCTGTGAGCCTTATGAAGTGTATGCATGAAATGGAGCCGACAGTACAGGATTTGACAGAATCAGATGCTGGACTGCTGGAGGAGTCCCAAGAGGGCCCACTAGGCATGGGCAATGGGGCTCCAGCTGAGCCTGGATGACTGTAGGATTTGTAGTGATGACTCAGAGGAGACAGGGGACATTTTTGATGAGGGGCCACTAGTGTGAGGGCAGCCTTGCACTTGATACTTCACCAGCCTGAAAGCATGTCTCAATTTCAAGAAAGTCATAGGCTCAGTGGACATTGGCCAAGGGTTCCTGGAATCTGGTGTTAACCTGTAATGGGCACCAATCTGGGCAGTGGCCCAGCCCGCCATCAGCAAGTGAGGACTTAGCTGAGACCATGCTGGAGATGGCAAACCACACTCTGGGCTTTTAGAGATTTTGCTCTGAAATCAAATTTGCCTCGAGCCACAAACTCTGGTCTATGAGAGGTCAGTATTTATACCTTAATGCTGCTTATAAAATATGTTCCAAATTTTTGATGGGCTCACTTTTATGTGATCCTTAGGTAAGACTTAGGAGTGTCACCTCCTTTAATGGATAAAAAAAATAGGGTGTTCTCAAAATTCCACGGTGATATGGGTGGAATTGAATTTTTTATGCAGGCCCTCTGACTCTCAGCTGAGATTCTCCTGCCACCCCACACTAAAGAAATTTGCATGTGAGGACCAAAGCTCCTAGTCATTTTTAGGGCTCTGTGTAAATAATAGAATTTCCTCCCCTGTTGTCCTTCAAGGTCCATCCAAAATGTCTCTTTCTTTGCTAATAGCTGCATGACATTCAAACCCCCCTCCTTTTAAACGAGTCTAATTTCTTCTTCTGTTAATCCTCCTAAGACATCATTACTCTGGGGCTCTATACATCTTATGCTTCTTTGTATGGTAGTTATGTATGTGACAGTATTTCCCACCAAACTAGAGTATAAAAACCACAAGGTGAGGAAGTAGATGGTACTCATACATTTTTTTCTCCTCCATCTCCTTTGGCCCTTAGGCATAGGGACCTAGTGGAAGATAAAGCTGAACACAGAGATAGGTGCTGTGTTTAGAGGACCTCAGATGGTGGTGAGGAAGTTGTGAAAAACCAATGGAAGCTTGGCTGTCTCACATTCTGTTCCACCAAGCAGGCAGCTTGGCCCAGGCCAGTAAAGATGCCAGCTCCCAGAAGCTGCCCAAACCCTGCCCAGGCCCAGTCCCATCACCCTGCCTTGGGTTCAACGCCCCCATTGATGACTCAAACTTTCCTGTATGCCTTCCAGTGATGACTATCGTTCTGCCAGGGAAAGAAACTGCGTCCCCTCCCCAGACATAAATCTCTGAGGTCTACAGGAATTCTCTTTCCATCTTTCTGGAACCACTGGAATCCCACAGGCAGAGGGTAGGCAGCTATTCTTATGAAAAGCATTGCTCAGTTTCTGGACTAAAAAGGCATGTGAGAGCTGAAGATAAAGATCCCCAATTCTGAGTCTGGCTTATCTGCAAGCAAACCCTAAGACTTGCTTACCTCTTTCCTTCCATCCGTAGTTACCCATGTGTGAGAAAAGCAGGGAGGCATTGCTGCCATACGACATGGCAAAAAGGGATTACCCGCTAATGCCATTTGGTTTAGAGATGCATTGTTACATAAAATACTCTGGAAGAGTTCAAATGTCCCTCAGGCTGATGCTTACATTGCCAGGTTGGTAATACTATACTGAGCATTGTTTTACTTGCCATTTTTCAAAAGAGGGAGAAAAATACCCAAGCCATTATTCAGCTTTGTAATAATACTTTTGAAAAAAATAACCACAACTCCCAAACCTTACTTCTGTGGGCAGGATGTTGTGGGGCTATTGTTCCTTCGTAGGCCACCCTTCAACCTGCAGAAAATGGTCTGGGTTACACTCAGGTTACAGGGGGGCATTAAGAGGCCTTTGGGAGTTGGAAGGAAAGCCTTAATGATGACAGCTTAGCTCTAGCAAAGAGGAAGTGATCACTGACTTCAAAGCCAGACACACATGTGTCCTCAATTTGGGGGGCTGGTTGATTTGGGGCAGATTATTGAAACTTCTTGAACCTTAGTTTTCTCATCTTAAAAAAATAAATGGGGCAGGTGTCAGCTAACACTATGGTGGTAATCATTTTGCATGAAATAAGTGTATCAAATCAGCACACTGTACACCTTAAATTTACACAATGTCCTATGTCAATTATATCTCAATAAAGCTGGGGTGGGGGGAGGGCAGGGGCGGGTGATAATGGCCATCACGTGGAGTTGTTTCAGGGTTGGATGTGATGATGTGTGTGAAGTGCCTAGCACGGCGACTTAATAGCAAGTTTCCTTCTTTCCCGTCCAGGGTCAGCTGGGCAGTCAAGAAGGAGACCAGTTGGGTGTGGTATTGAATGGCTGGAGGCTCTTCCACTATATTTATCTCCTTTATAAGCCAATTATACTCAGTATAATTTTGAGAAAAAAAATTCAAGAGGCTACATAGCATTTAAAATTCTTTAAAAACAAAACATACTGGCAGCAATTGCCAAATTATTGAAGTTCCCAGACAAGAGAGCAAATGCCGGGTCTTGGCAAAGTGGGATGGGGAATTTCTGTGTGATATTTGAATAAAGAAACCTAAACGAGGGGAAAAAAAAAGTTTCCCCAGATCTTATCATCGTACAATGAAGAGTTGTATAAAAACTGTTTGTCCCCACCGCATGTTTACTTACCAATGGGCAGGATATCTTGCAGGCCAAAAGTTCAAACTACTGTTAGCTCCCAAGTGATGTGTGAACTTGAAATGAACTGGCTTCAGAAGAAGCAGCTCGAAAAATGTTTTGACCCACAAACGCTCCTGCCTCCCGAATGTTTCCCACTGCTTGCCACAGTCCTTGGTGATAGGGTGTTCAACTATCTGGAAAGATGAAATGAAGGCATAGTGATAATAACTTCCCCCTGAATACATGTGCTCTCACGCACAACACTTTTCCAGTTATTTCCTTGTGACGTTTTTGTTCCATTACGTCAAGCTTCCAGGCTTAGCCATACTTCATGATGATAAACACAGCTCCTCTACCAACTCCAAACAGTAGGATGACAGAAATAGATGATTTATTTTGATTTTTTTTTTAGTGCTGATTTACTTTGAATTTTTGTACTTTTTTGCTATAGCAACTATGAATGTCTTCAAGTTGGAAACGAGATCTTACTAAGCAACATTTGAAGTTCCAGCACCGTTCCTGGCTTTTAGTGTATATTCAGAAAATGTCTTTAAAGTGCAGTTTATGTGGTTCCTTAGGCCTGTTACCTACTGTTAAAATCCAGGTTAGTATGGGGGTGAGATCATGGCCTTGGTTTAAATTCCACCTCTGTTTTAACTGGTTATGTGATTTTAGTCAAGCAACTTAACCTCTCTGTGCTTCAGTGTCTTCATCTGCAAAATGAAGAGAATAGTAGTTGACACATTGCAGATGGGGCATTTAAATGTATGGACACAAATCTGTGTCACTGGTCCACAATGTGTTAATAAGGAAAATTTTGAGGATTAAATGATTGAATATAATGTGAAGTCTTCAGTAAACTATATGACACATAATTTGCTACGCTATGATTTTTATTACTGTTCCCTTCAAGTGTACCACCTCTTGCTCTCCTGCCTCCTACCCAGTTTCTCTGTCTCTCACATCTTCCTTCTGTGAGAGCAGTAGTTCCAGGGAGCTTGGAAACCCATTGTCATTTCTGCTGCCATTTTCTTTTCACAATTGCACTTGACCCGTCTGAGCTTCAGGTCTCCATACTGATGTTCCACAAAATTGTTGCTAAATAAACCTCAACCTAGGCTGTCCCTTTTATCTATACTGACTATGTTTTTCTGACTGCATATTGGTTCATGTTATTTAAAAAAAAAACAACTTTGCTCACAGGGTCTAAGATGGATCTCTGGGTCAACTCAGACTTCCTTCCAGAGCAGGCAAATATTCTTTAAAGTATCTTTCTCTTACTTACTGTTTATTCAATAAACAGATAGATGACAATGTTGACACTTGGAATAAGGCTCCCTTGATTAGACTCAAGTCTCTGCTTGCTAGTTCTCTCTATGGCTCGTGTTTGCCACTGATCTAGGCAGAGGATGTTAGGGGTGCCACCACTGTCTACTCTCATTGGGGTTCTTTGTGGATCTCCATGGCATCCTAGATTTGTTCATCCTCTACTTGAATTCATTGTGGTTGTGCTTCTGGGCCACCATGCTTACAGGCCTGTGCTATTTGTGGAATTGTCCTTTTTATCTACCTGAGGATAGGACATTTGATTTGGGCTGGTACCTCAGAAGATTTTGACTTCTCAACCATGACTAGAAGCCCCCTGAAGGCAGGTCCTATTTCTTGTGCATGTTTTTGTATTCTCTGAGCTAAACAGAGTGTCCTACTCACAGTGGGTTCCAGGAGAATGTTAACTAAATTGAACTGAACTGGACCTTGAAGGATGACTTGAATTGTAGCTGGAAGAACTAGAGAGGTAGGGGTACTCCAGGGAGAGGTTTCAACATGAAAGAGGACACAGGAGGGAGCAGGAATTGTGAAGGGTGACCAGAACATAGACTGCAATGTAGTTATCTACAAGAGTAATTGGAGGATAGACAGAAGGCAGCATGCTCTGAACACCTTAGCACAGTATTCTCTGGTTTCAGGTAAGAATCACTTGGTCTGCTTTAAAAACATACTCCTCCTGGCCTTACTTTAGTTCAATTGAAACTGGGGCCTGGGGAGTATTTGGGGAATGGGTTGAGAATGACTGACTTAGGACTTATATGGAAACTTGACAAAATGTGGTGAGAATCCCACACCAGGAGGCCTCTTTTACTATAAATTGCTAACAGTCTTGGGGAAATGGCAAAATCTGCCTCTAAGTCTTCTACGATGGAGTTTAGGATCCTAGAGTGAACCTAGAAAGAACTGGATAAACATCAATGACAGAGATATGTTCCTGACACAGGACTAACGATAAGGACTAATAACAATCAGAGTGGCTGATACTAAAGACTTACTAAGACTTTACTACCCTTACTTTTCCTTAATTGTAACCATTGCACTCTAAAAATTGCTGATTTCCTGAATGCTTGCAAAATGACTAATCTCAATTTTAAATGTAGTTCAGACTTCACCCTATATCTAGGTCACAACGAAAGCCGCCATATGTACCAGGAATGAGTACTTTGCGAGTTAATTGGGGCACTGTTTATATTTCCAGTGTTCAAAATAAATAATTCGGTCTAACCGTCATATCCTGACTTTCTGAAAATCATTTCTGTTCATGAATAAGTGACACAAGGTATTCATCTCATAAGTAGGTTTATGTCCCATAGGTCTTCAAGTTCACGGCAAGGGCATCGTCTCAAGCGTTTCTCATATTGGTTCCAGTAATTAAGCCATAGGACTTTAACAAATAATTACTCTTGATAGTAGAATACTGGGTATGCCCATGTCCTATGTAAGAATTTTAAAGCAGTATTAAAACAAAACAAAATGCTTTTCATAGAGGGATTGGTTTATTAGTCTTCCCTTATCTGATATTTGGGCTTTCATCAAGTCATATACTCTTAACAGAGCACATATATCCCCAATGGGAACATACTGGGTTTTAAAGAGAGAAAAGCCACTTATGCATATTTCTCCCTACACCCATCCAAACTCAGGTCACATCCATGCTGGCTTCTAGAAGAAAGGCAGGACAATTCATGGTGCAGAAAGTTGCAACCTTTGCAGGAACTATGAGAATCTCGGCACATAGCCTTGGACAGGTTTCACAAGTGTTGGCCTGAGTACCCATGAAGGCAGTGACTCTGGGTTTGTTTACCAGACTAACTGCCAAGTCACAAATAATAGCCTTTTGCTCAATGTGGAATGAGCAGCGTAGTACTGAAGTGTTTGTTTCCTTGTGAATACCTTTCCATGTGCATCATGGCAAAGTATAGATCAACTTACGTTACATTGTTCGGTGAAATTTAAAATTCTTTGAGTTGGAGGAATTTACCCTAAAACTACGCAGCACTGCCAACAATTTCATATTGAAAAGGCCAGTCTCCATTTTAACACTTCCGCTTGAATACTCTTATTTTCTGCACTAAAGACATTGTATGAGCTTTTCTTTTCTGGGGTTGATTTTTAGTTATCACCGTGTATGACTTCTGTATCACAGGTTGTAATATTTTAGGTAGGCGTCCCCTTTCCAGTCCCCTGCCCCCCTTTTGGTGTATTTATGTGTGTGTGTGTGTGTGTGTGTGTGTGTGTGTGTGTGTGTGTGTGTGAATTGTAGCTAAACGCCAAAAGCTGACTATTGGGAATACCAGCCAGTTAATACTAACATTATAGAAAATAGTAAGTTAGTGCAAAAAGGAAAAAACAAAATGGGTAAATCAACAGTTCATTAAGGACCAGTACCTGCTGGTCTTTATAGGTATGGATGGATCTTATCGATTCCCCAGCTAAGAAGGGCCTTCACTTCCTTCCATGACTGACCTACATTCTGTCGCCGTGAGTTCCCCCTTCCTGAAAACATAATGTTGCCCTCTTTTATTATTACTGAGGTGAGGAAAAAAGTTTTTCCTATTTGTTTACTGCCTAGACCTGTTGGAGTTTTTCAAAAGGAACATTGGTAGGAAGGGAAAATAAACAAAAGTAAACAGGAGAGGTTAGAGTCCAAGAGTCCGTTCCAAATTTAAATTAGGTCTAGCCACAGAGTAGAATGGCCAGCCAGCTGAAGAGGTGCATATGCCAGCCTGTGACTCTTTTCACTTCGCCTCTGGAGAACCAGGGCCAAAGCCCCTCTTTTAAAGCCCATGGTTTAACCCTCTTGGTTCTGCTATTTAATTTCAACCAGTGGCATGAGCCCTGAGCAGTCTGTTGTTAAGTAACTAATGGGAGAAGAGCTCTTCCCAGGCCTCCTCCACAGAAGTCTTCTTCTGCCCATGTGATAAGATACCAGAGCGAAGGGGAGGGCCTCACTCCCTAAGGCCCAGCTGTAGCGCCCGTCTCCTCGTTTTCTCAGGTTAACCAGTCTGGTTACTCCAGTCTGACTCGGGCCTTCTTCATGAACAGCCTCATTCACAGGCTCCGACCTGCTCAGCACTTTAATTTTCAGACATCGCTATACCAACACTATTGTTTTATGTATAGCATTTTTTTTTACTAGAAGAACATAGTAAATTTCAGAAACGATATTGGCCTCTCTGTAGCTCCTGCCTTTTCAAGCCCTTTCAAAGCTGTGGTGGTTTCCTGAGAGACCCTTTTTGTTTTATAACTTCATTCTAAACTCACAAGCCAACTTCCCATCCAAATTAAACATTTGAGGTGGGAAAACTTTGTGAGGCCTTCAGAAAAACAGTTTCTGAAAGGTGTTCTGTAAATACAGGATTATTACTGCGCTTTGTGCCAAAATCATGTTAAATAAAACAGTTTCGGATCTGTACTTTTACTGACCCAAAGCCCTCTTTCATCACAATTATGTCCTTAATCTGTTCTAGGATCATTGCCATAATCTTATCACTCTAATTATAGCCCCCAAAAATGCAAAATATGTTATATAACTCAGAGCTTGTTTGGACTTCTTATAGACATGCTTATATGGCAAGAAAAACAACTTTCGGTCCAACAGTGAAGGGTAAGAGTCATACATGTGGTAATTATTCCAGTTTTTTTTAAAGTCATATTAGAAATGCCCAGTTGATATCTTCTGTACGATATTACATTAAAAAGTTTTAACTCAAAGGGCAGCTACATGGTATATATATATCCTAGAGATCAATGGGTCTGAAGGCAGTAGTTGCCTATAAGGTATTATGGTAAATAATGGAAAGACCCACCAAACTTCGTCATTAGGAAAAAAGCAATGAGTCCTTGGTTGTGTGTGTGGGCGGTGGGGATGTGGTGAAGGTGGAGGGCATGAGGCAGGGTTTTAGGCAACTGAAATGATCTCTCAGAGCAAGTAAGGTGAGAGAGGGTTCTGTCACCTGTGATTACTCTCCTCCATCTCCACTATGAAACTCCATATGGAAGGAATCAGAAAGGGATTTCTGATTCTATGTCCATGAATCTTGATAGCTAGTATCAGTTTTTCTGAAAATGTGAGTGTTTTTGTGAGTGAAATTGTGGCTTTTTGTGTAGGAGTCTCTCATTTATTCTTGTGGTAAGCATCTCCAGGCAGATGCAGAATTCCAAAGCGGGAAGACCTTCATGTGTGGGAAGGATCATGAGTGTCTGGGCCCATTCGCTCGAGTGCCATGAACATAGCAGTGATGGGTGACGTCCTGGGCTCTGTCCTCATTAGGATTTCATGCCAGCCACCTTAGATCTGAGGCCAAAGTGCATTTCTAATCCTGGTTACCAATTTTACACATTAAATTCATTCCATATGATAAGTAGAGACTGGAGACTCTGTAAAAGCCTAGTTTAGAGACTGAGAATATAAGAGAAGGGTAATTTGGTGCTTAGTAATACAAATATTTATTGAGTGACTGACTGACTGAGTGAATGAATGAATGAATGAATGAATGAATGAATGAATGAGGAAAAGTCTGGGTTTGATCCTTAAGGCATTTATATTCTTACTTAGCAAGGATGATTTAATATGAAATAATTAAAGGGTACTTGAAGTCCCAATTATATCACATCATTTTGTTAGAGAAAAGGGATATTGGTGGATTCCAGTCTAGGATAGTCAGGGAAGGCACTGGTCGAGGAGGTGGAATGACAGGGTTTGAATTCTCAGAGATGAGCAGTGGGGAACACTACAGGCCAGGGATCAGCATAAAGTCTTGGAGGCAGGTGTAAGCAGGGAGAGAGGGAGAATGGTGGGGTAGGGTTAGGGTTAAGAAGGACAGTGAGGACACTCACCTGACCAGCGAGGGGGGCAGGAAGAAGAGTTTGGGTAGGTAGGTTCGGACCAGAGGATGAAGAACTGTAGATCCCACTGTGAGAAAAGGCTGCCTCACTGGATGATATGGGGCAAAGCAAGAATGTGTTTGGTCCATGGCCTTCCTCTGGCTGGAGGAACAAGTATGAATCGAGTGGGTCTAGAACTCTATCTCTGACTGAGTAGTAACCCTACAGCTATGTTTACTTGAGGGCGGAGGGCACCACGTAATGGTGGTATCATTCTCATGGAGCGGTTCAAGTATCTTTCCTTCCATACTACTCAGGCCAGTGGCTCCATCCGTTCTTCCTCCCAGCATCCACTGTTCCCTACACTGTCAGGTGTCACAGTAGGCCAGCAGTGGCCTTATTTGAGCTCACATGGTGCTTTGGGTACTTTCAAGTGTGACAGCTTAATTTTTGGCTGGAGACGTTCCATATAATAAATACTGTTGTGTTTGGCTGCGATGTGGTCCCATTTTTTGTGCCAGTACTCAGAATTTTCACATTCTTGCTCTGATGTAGCATGCCGTTGTTCCTCTTGGGGTTTGTATGATTTAACATGTTCAGTGCAGAGTCCTGTAGACCTGGAACACGACAACAGCTCCTGACAGCAATAGGAAGGCCTATAGAGTCACCACACACAAGCTTGCATTTATGCTAATTTAATCATAGGTGGTTGGTAAATAAACAAATGAGGGCAAGTGAGCCATGGACCTGCTCAGCGCTCAGGGGCTCTCAGCCCCCGCCGCCTCTCCAAGCAGGAGAATCTCCTCAGGATGGCATCACTCTGTGCTGAGTGTGATTCTGTAATAGTATATGTGATTCTAGTATATGCTGAGTGTGATTCTAATATATGATTTCATGAGCTTGTACTTTATTAACCTATGGTGTACTTTATTGTACATGTTATGTATTTGTACTCACATTTTATTCATTTATAGAGCAGTATACACAGAACCATGTATCCTATACTCTACAGGCAAGTTAAAGCAGCCTTTTTCAAACTGAGTTGTGTTTGACTAGCTCATCATGACATTCATTTAGCGTGTCTCCAAGACGTTTTTTCTTTAATGAAATAGAATAGGATAGAAAATATGAGAGTACACCTGTATTTCCTACATGTTGTAAAGATAACAGTCATATTGGGAAACAGTTTCAGTTACTTGTGTGTATATACATGTATGCATGTGTGTGTAAAAAATATGGGCGCACTGTCATTTTCTACCCTCACATATGTGAATAAGCTGGCCATGTATGTGTTTATACATTTATGTTTGCTGGGTCTTCAGTACTGTGCGTTGTTGTTAAAAAGCAAAGCTGATTTAAGGGATGTTCAAAGCAATTCTGACCATACTCTTTGACATGCATGATTTTGCCTCATGTGCCGACTTATCCCTCACTCTTGCCTAACACAGGCTATCACTGCATTCCAGGTTGTGTTCCAACCTGCAGAGACATTTAGGCTGGTAATACTGGAGGGACTTCTCAGGCTCTGATGAGCAGAGCCTGCATGTTTTCATTCCTTCTCTCTTCTTCCTCTGGAATGTTAAGGATGTCTACTCTGTTAGATTGTAGGTCTTGACCTGTGGTGTGGGACCCTAGCAGAGGAAACTGAATCAGTAGGTGAGAGACCAAAATAGCACCTTGGGAGGGCAAAGACAACGCCCGGAAGGAGGCCTGAATCACAGAGGACATCCTCCGCTGTCATGAAAGATGGTGTCTGATGGTAAATAACATGCCTCCCCTTCTAGAGAGATCAGGGTCCCCACTCACCCAGCAAGCTATGACTGGGATCCTTTCCTGGTGGAAGTCTTGGGGTGAGGGTCACGGGGATAGACCCAGGTCCTAAAGGGTCAGCTGCCATCCTTTATTCTGAGCAACCCAGCTTCTCAAAGGTTTCCCTAGTAGGCAGTCTTTATCTCCAGCCTGGTCTGGCATTCTCCAGCCCTCTGGCATGGCTCTGGGCCTTGTCCCACCTCTAGGGCTGTAGGGGCGATTTTTTCTAGCAACACGTGGTGACACCTAGCTCCACAGGGCAGCCTTTCTCAAAGAGCAGTCCAGAGAACTTTTGCTTCACATTAAAATCACCTGCTGGAGCAGAATCTCTGGACTGAGTCCCAGGTGATTTTAACAAGCCTTCCAGGAGATTCTTCTGCACATTGAAGTATGAGAATCTCAGCTTTGGGGTTTTTCTTTGATATGTGTATTCCATTGGAAGATGGGCAAACAAGCATATAGGTTGCATTATTATTTTATAATGAAAAATGTTTAAGGTGGTTTAATTTAGTTTTCTTCTTTTTGGTCAGGGTTTTTCCCTAGATGTTTCCAAATTTAAAAGGCGGGCAGGGATCAACTGTCTATAGAAGTAACAGTATAGCATTGCCCTGAGGGCTTCCAGCTTGAGAAAGACCCCTCAGGAATCCTCTTGAAAATACCATCTTACAAACAAGGACTTGGATGGGATACAAGAGATGTACCATATTCTCCATTTATTTCTGGTAATGAGTGAACATTGTTCGAATAGCCCTATTTCCATTTTCATCTAGCATTTGGCAAGCAGCTCTTAAAAGCTTGCTATATCTGACATTGAACTTTCCACTTCTTTCCTCATCATGGAAGATTCTCAACCTTTTTCTCTGTTTTTGTCTCCTGAAGTGAATTCTTAGATCAGGAGAGATGTGTCTAATGTCCAAGAACACTTTGAGGGAAAAACCCTGTGGCTTACCTCCACCCCCCCCCCACCCCACCCCAAAGATCCAGCCGTTCTGGATATATTTATCCCTAGTTACAGAAGTTTCAAGGCACGGGATTCAGAGCAGCCTGGGCCAGGTGAGCCGATGGCCAAGGACCTACTGAGCTAGGCCACTTGTCTGATAACTCTGCTAAACTGTTTCCTAGGAACTCATTGGGAAAAAAAGTACAGAAATCTCTTCTCCAGTTGGCCAAGGGAACCCCAGGGACTTGAACTTGACAAGGTCT
Source organism: Hipposideros armiger (assembly GCF_001890085.2). NCBI lineage: Eukaryota > Metazoa > Chordata > Mammalia > Chiroptera > Hipposideridae > Hipposideros > Hipposideros armiger. The sequence goes on along the minus strand of NW_017731745.1, from coordinate 166,448 downwards.
CATTAGGGGTTGATAAATACAATTGATACCTGGTGATGCAGGTTTTCTTGTATAGAGCAATGAAGGCATGTGGCTGGAACAAGAAACAAGCAAAACATGCCATGAAAGACGTTGTTCTGGGAGGTCATCATCCCATTTGCCCACCTAGCAGGCCGCCAGCTTATAGTGCCATGTGCCCAACACAAGGAGGGCTTTAGATGGCACATCCTGGGGAACTTGCTGAGTTAGAGATCACCATGAATTTCGAGCCATTAATCGTATTTTAGATGTGAGATGTTTGAGAACCTATGTATTTCAAAACACTGAAGTGGATCAGGACAAACTTGACAAACTCAATTGTTTGACATGTTCAGAGCTTCAAATCAAAGCAGTTCCCTTTTTCCCCTCCACTATTTGCTTACTTAACTCATTTGTTTTTGAGTGAGATTGCTGAAGGACTCAAAAGCAAAAACTCGGGGGAAAAGAATTTTTAGGAGAGAGGATATCTTGGCCCCCAAAAAATCCTATCAAAGCATTTCTACTTTGATGCTGGCCTTTGACCTACATACAGGATGTTTTCTTTCAAGTACCAAGCAAATCCTGGAAAATTGAACTTGACTTTAAAATGCAATTCTCTCCCTTTGTTTCACCAAGACCAGCTGGGCAGCTCATTAAATGTAAAAAGTGCTTTGAAAATTGGAAGGCCAACATGCATGTTAACTATTATCAACAGTCACAAAATCAGTGTCCTTTAATTTAACTCTTCTGCACAGCGGGCAAGAACTCCACAGATAAGTCCACCTGCTGACACCGTAAGGTTTATGACTTGCTTAAGGGCACATGGGGAAATCAAGGAGAAGTTCTAGTTTCTTTTCTTCTGACAGACTAGGTGCTTTGGGCAACTACATAATGATCTCTTTGAGCCTCAGTTTGCTCATCTGTGAAATGGGGAAAATAGTCTTTTAAGTCCTGAGGCTTAAAGGACAGCATTTTGAGAAATCCTAACTAAGGATATTAGTAAAATGGAAAAGTCCCGCCATGTATTCTTTCTGTAGTCTGTATTTCTCCATCAATTTCCCTCTTCCAGGGATTTTTCACCTTCAACAGAGACCCATGTGGGGTTCACTACATTCAGTGGCCCACCAGCGCTTCTCGGCCAGCACCTCCCTCCAAAAAGATGGCTTTTTGAGCTAGAGCCTGGGTCTCAGCCCACAGGGGTGGGGCAGGTCTGCCCAGTATTAGAGATCGGCCCAGTTGTCCTTGATCCCTTTTTTTCCGAACACTTGGCCTTTCCCCAGGGAGAGGCAGGTGATAGAGGAAAGTGATTTGATCTCCATGGGGATTTTGGTGGCTGTGAAGGAAACCAGTGTCTGATGGGTGAGCTTTTCCTTTGGGCAGAAAATGCTTTGGGCATTGAAGGCAAAAGGGCCTGGTCAGTGAGCTCGGAGCTGCCTCCACCTGGGGAAATACTGCTCACCCTACAAGACCCAACTTATTATGACTCTTGTCTTTCTCGTCCTTCCCAGAGAGACTGCACTCTCCCCTTTTACACTTCCACATGACACAAATCATAGAGTGTGATAGTTGGGCCTGGGTCACATAACTCTCCAATGATGCCTGATGTCTGACCTTTATAGGAAGAACTCAATAGAGGTTCTAAAAACAACTTAGTTTGGCTCTTGCCTGCAGTCTAGAGTCCAAAGGTCTTCCTTGGAGTCCCCTAATGGAGACAGCTTGACCTTTGTAGTCAGAGTTGGAAAGGCGGAAGGATGAGAGAAGGCCCTGTTTTCCCCTTCTGGACTGAGCTTGGAGCAGGATTGTCTGTCCAGGCCCATCCCTCCTGAACTTTTACTTACCCCGCCCCTTGCCCTATTTAGTGGTCTCCAGGGGTCTCAGGGTTTCTGTTTAGAAGCTTCCCAGCCAGTCACTAGTTACAGAATGGACTTGGAGTGTGATGGGAGTCCCCTACCCCTGGCTTAGCGCTGCCCTGGTTTCTTTGCATCCGGACAATGCACACGGTCCAGCCCTCTCTTAGGTCTATAGATGCTTTAAGCCTCTGTTGACTTAAAGTGGTCTGAGATAGGCTGAGATGGGACAGTGTGCACCAGCTTGGCGCAAAGCCCCTTACATACACATTTTGCAGTGAACTGTGAGCCCAGACCAGAGTCCAGGCCTGGAGGAATCAAGCTGGCTTAATCCTGAGTTGTTCCTAAGAAGTTCTCTGGTCAGGGGCAAGCATCTGTAAGCTTTATACCTGCTGCAGGGAATACCTTCTGGTTTCCTTTTAACTGTGAGAAATACTTGCACTTGATTCCACACGTCACCAAGTGTTGAGGGACCTCACCTCCGCCTTTCTGCTGTGAACTCTCACAAGTCCCACCTGCTCGCAAAAGCCTGGCTTGATCTCCCCTATTGGTTTCACTCTGCCCAACTCCTGATGCTTTGCATCAGCTTAGCTCTTGAGGACATACCATCTTATGTCCTGTGATTAATTGCCTGTGGTTTATATTTCCCCGTCTGGACTATAAAACCCTTGAGGAAAGACCCAGTCCTTCTGTCTACTGAATACGACACAGTGCAGGCCCCAGTGAGTGCCTGGCGCGTGGGTATCACGGCCAGCGCTGAAGGCTGGAGGGGAAGACCCAAGCCCTCTGCCTGATGAGGAAGCTTGGAGCCCTTGCAGTCTTGGAGGCTTGGCATTGCCTCCGTTGACCTCCTGTTGCTCCCTCCACTGCCTGCTCACGGGAGTGGCTTAGGTGAGCTGCGGCCTGGGATGCACATGCCCAAATCTATAGTCATTTCCCTTAGATCATGTTTACCTTTCACAGGAAAAAGGCTGAAGCAGGAAAGCTTAACAGAAGCAGTGCCACCAAGACTCGAGCACTGGTAATGTCTCATGAGCCTTTGTGATTGTACAGTTTATGAAATTTAAGTCAACAGTCTTTCTCCTAATCCCCCAGCCAGCCGTGAGAAGCTGTCTGAGCTGCCCCTGCATGCCTGTCCTGGGGCACACCTAGGCTCCAGTGTTCCGCTCCTTAAAAGGTGTCTAATTTCTCTAATCACCTCAGAGTTTAATGGCTTTCAACCATGTGGGTTGTAATGGAGAGGAAACATTATTTCTAGTCTTTTGGTTTCCTTTTCTGCCTTCCCCACCTCCTCTCTCTTCTCCTTGCCCCTCCCTTGTGAGTTGAACGGATTATAAAATGTTAGGTGTGACCTTGGGGGGTTGAGAAGGAACAAGGTTTTGTTTCTCTCTCCCTCCTGCTCCCCAGCACTGGCCTTTTGATGAAGTTGCAAAGGTAACTGGGCGGCAATATCAGGACACTGCCAGCATGGAAAGAACACAACTTGGTAGAGCTTTGATTTTTTTTATTGATTTTTTTTTTTATTTCCCAGTCATGACCTGGGAGTAACTTAGTGGCAGGTTGGAACATTTTGGATGCGTCTTCTTCCATTTCTCTTCGTTTTTGTCAAAGCCTCACTCTTTTCCAGAAATAAAAACGAAAACCAATGACTTTTCTCAATGCTCACCATGGGCAGAAGCATCTCTTATGCTGTCACCTGAGATGCCCCACAAAGGCCCTGATTCTCAATGTCTCTTCTCACCGCCCCTCACTTCTAGTTGGGAGAGGAGGAGGAAGGACAATGTGTATGCTGTCAGGTTGGATGCTGCTCTCTGGGGCAAGCACTCATGTAGGTACTGAGATGATTTTCAGTCCTCCCACAAGAACTAAGCTGATAAATTCGCTTTGCTACTGCAATTCTCAGTACTTTCAGCTGATGTCATTTGATGCTCATATCTGATCTTCCCAACCAGGGTACTATGAGTGGGTTATAGGAGCGCTGTGATGTGGCCCCTCCTATCAGCTCTGGGGACGGCCCTGGGGATCTTGGGCTTGTGGTTCTTGGTGGCAAGGAGCTGTTCACATACCCCAGCAAACCAAAGTTGGAGGATGCATACTTCCTGATTTCAAAACTTTCTCTAATGTTCTAGTAATCAAAACGGTGTAGTACCAACCTAAGGGCAGGCATCTAGATTAATGGAACGGAGTTCAGAGTCCATAAATAAGCCCTGACATTTACGTTGATTGATTTTCAAAAAGAGCGACAAGACCATTCCATGGAGGAAAGGATGGCCTTTTAATAAATGGTGGGCATTTAAATCCTTCTCCCCCGCCATACACTAACATTAACTCAAAGTTGATTAACCTACATGTAAGCTTGTCGTACAACTTCCTCCAGTTACAAGGCTGAGAATGCTGAAGGCTGGGCGCCCTGACAGGAGGTATAGGCAGGAGTATAAGATTATCTTTTTGTCTAGATAGAACCTCAGTGATTTCAAAGAAATGACTGGATGTGAGAGAAGAAACAGTGCAAACATGGCGGGAAGCCCTGCTCTGAGGAGGAAGCATCATTCTTTCACTGTTTGGACTCTACTAGTCATTTGCATCCTAAGAATTTCAGACCTGATGAGGGTCCTTACGATGTTATAGGGGAGATTACTTTTAAACATAAAACAGCTACTTACTTCAAATTCTTATATTTCTCATTTCCTACATGTAGCTCTTCTTCCCCCCCCCCCCCCCCCCCACTCTCACAACCTCCTGGTGAGTGAGGAAAAGAATTACCATCACCTTCCTTTTAGCTAACACTTATTTCATGCTGGCTCTGTGCCAGGCTCTGCTCCCAGCGTTTTACAAATTATTTACTCACTGAATTCTCACAGTAGCCCTCGGAGGTGGGAAAAGTTATTTGACAGATGCGGAAACTGAGGCACAAGTGGCTTTGTGACTTGCAGCTAGTAAGATGCAGAGCTGGGGTGCAGATTCAGGCAGTGTGGCCACAGGACTGGCCCCTCCCCATGCCAGTATGGCCTCTGCTCACTTGCATTGGATCACGGAGGAAACTGCAGTCAGGGACATTAAGTGATTATTCAAGCTCGTACAAGTTCCATGTCAGTTCATCTAGCGCTTTTCTACTGGAGCATATACCCACCAACCCCTGCCCACTAAGAGCGCACATCCCATGCTGGTAAGGCGTTAGGTAGAGAAGAATTGCAGGAGAATGAAATCCAAATTTAGAATCTCTGCAATTTCATTCATGCACAGAATCCCAGGGTTCAAAGTCTTCCCTTAGAAACCCTCTAGCTCCGTCTCTCCGTCTGAGCTAAAATTCATCAAAAGCTTGGTGCGTAGCTTCTGCTTGTGCATTTTGCTGCAAGAGGAAGCCCACTACCTTGTAACTGCCAGTTATTTGATCCTCCTGATAGATGGGAAATGCTCCTGCTTTTCTGAGCCCCAGGTGGCACTGGCCTTGCTGTGACTTTTCATTCTCAATTCTGGTTCTGCTCTCTGTAACAACTAATTTGTACGCGCCAGTCCTTTGTACTTAAAAGCAGCACTCAGCAGGACTTTGTAGTTAAAAATCAGGAGCCTGATTTCCCGAGTTTCAATCCTGGCTGTACCACAAACATGCTCCGTCACCTTAGGCCTTAGTTTCCTCATCTGTAAAATGGAAAGAAGCTGCTTAGAGGAGAGCATCACATAAGCCGCACTGAAGGCGCTCAGTAGCTGCTCACTGGTACCGTATTTGGAAACAGTAATTACATTCTGTCTGACTCTTCTTCACACTAGCATCTCTGGCTCTTTAACCTATTCTTTCACTACCTTGTGATGACTTTCAGGCCCGTCACTTTCAGATCTCGCTCTTCTGGGCATCCTTTATCTTCAAATATCTGTCCCAAAAGACAGACACCAGAGCTGAGCTCAGTACCCCCTAACTGTCTGCATATGCCCACCCTTGAGCTGAGCACACAGTAACTTTTAGGTGGGGTTGATTTGTCCTGGTGAGGCCTTCTGATAAAGCCATTCATTTCACATGTGTTACCTGGAGGGATTGTATAGGTATTTTCCCCAGATCCTCTCTGTTTTCCTTCTCAGAAGGTGTTGTGTTGATTAAGACAGAAATTGGCAGTAATTAATGAATTTAGGTGTTTCTAGATTTTAGATCTTTTCCTCTTGAATACCTATGCATTAAGAGCTTTACTATGCGTTATGACTAACTATCTCTTTATCTAAAAATAAATACTGGATACGAGTCAAGCCTGGAGTTACATTTTTCCTCATCACACCATCTCCTTCCAGTGGGTGGTGGCAGGGCTGAAATTATCTTCTCCCATTCTTAGAGATGGCTTTCAAACATTTTTTTTAAAGTGGTGAAATTCATGGTTTTAACAATATCAAAATATGGTCCCAATAATAATGAGAAAACCCAAGTATATAAAACAGATGAAAGCATTTCTGCTCTGAGAGGTAGGGCTTGGAGCTGTTTGGATTACTATTGCTGCACAATAGATCACGTCGAAAGGTGGAGACTCAGCTGGTTGGTTCTGGCTCAGGGCAGTTTGAACAGTGAGGGCTGAAGCTAGGAGCTGGCTGGGCATCTGTCTCTCTTCGGGGATCCCAGAGCCTCTCTGTGTGTTCTGCTGCACGGGTTGACTTGGGCTTCCTCATAGCACAGTGACATTAGGGTCACCATGGTAGCCAAAGACTTCAAAAGAGAATCTCCCAGTGAACAATGCGGAAGCTGCTTTGTCCTCTGTGTCTTAACCCCGAGAGTCACATGGCACCACCGCTGCCCCCAAAGCCCACCCAGTTTCAAGGAGCATGTAGAATGAGAAATACTGTTGCAATGATCTGGAAAACACTGTCTTCTTCCCACCTAATGCCTCCCGATATAAGACTCTGTAGAACATAGTTGATGACATTACTGGTGTAAAGTATTAGAAAGAGAGCGAGGCTTAGGATAAGAAAAGATTCTCTTTTCAATTTCTTCCCTTAAGTTGCTAAATGGCTCAAGTCTACAGACTTATGTTTTTGTTTTGTTGCTTTGTTTGGGTTTGTGTTTTTCACTTGAGCATTCAGGAGTTCAATTTGTTCCTCCACAGAAATGGGGATTTAGATATAGTGACCCAGTGCCCCTGGCGAAGCTGTTGTGAAGACCAGAAGGTCAGCCACTTGTGGAAAGAGCAGAGTGTAAACATCTCCATTAGGATTTTTCACAGTGACTCTTCTTAACACTAGCCAAAACACAGAGGAGGAAAAAGGCCACTCACCAGTCAATTGACTGACGAAATGCAAAAGTTAGGTTTAGACCTCAAGAGTTACCTTCTAACCCAGTTCCCTTTCCTCTGGCCCCTGTTTGCCCTCACTTTTCAGTTTACAACAGCAAAATTAGGGGCGAATTCATGCCCTTCTTAGCGCTTTGCAGTTCGAGCTAGAAGGAACCTTAGTGACTACCTAGTTCAACTCCTGTGAGGTGACGTGGCCTGCTCCAGCTCACACAGAAGTTAGACCAGGGTGTGCAGCTCCTGTGGTGAGCAGGTGACTTTGGCGTTCTCTCTGGACAGGACACAAATGTCCTGGGCAGGTCAGGACACGAGGAGGTCAGCTGGCCATGCTGTTCATCCAGCCCCTGGAAAGCTGGAAAAGGACTGGCCGGGAGCCAGGTGCTCATTGTGTGGGGATGGAATGACATGTTTCCAAAGGAACCGGCTCATTGTTTGAGATGCTAAATATTTATTTCAACAAACCAAACTTCAGCTGAAGAAGCCAAAGAGTCTGGATTTTAAATCCCCCGAACCTGGCTTGGAGGGAACAGGCAGTGAGGAACGGGAGGCGAGAGTTGCGTCCAGTCAGAAAATGGCGGTAAAGATGTCACTGCAGGACCCGCTCTGCATGTCACCTGCGGAGAGGAGGGCTGGGCTCCCACTGAAGTAGTGCAGACCCAGAGGCTCCCAGTTTTCCAGATGTTCCAAAAGGTTCCCCAGATGCCATGGATTCAGTCACATTGAATGACGCTTTATCCTGTTACTGAAAATGACACTTTTAAGTGAGGTAAACTAGTATTCAAGCCTATTTGCCCGCACTTTAATTGTTTTCCTTTGGTCAGTAAAGTTCTCTTCTGCAACTTACTGGGCACAGTGGTCTCAGCTCACAGACCATTGCATCAACCAGGGTGATCCTTGCAACTCAGTTCCATGAAGTAACCAGCACGGCTGTAAGTCATTGGTTACACCTGACAGAATGACTAACCCGGAATCTGATGCAGAAAAAGTCATCTTCAAAACCATTGGGATTTAATCTTGCTTTCGCAGGGATCTGTGATTTTGCTGTTTCCAAGCAGATGTGAGAGGCATTCCATCTTTTGTATTATTCCCTCCGTGCCTGTGCATCTTTACGTTTCCTAAACCCAGTGTGCGGTTTGGGTCATCTGCTTGCCACGTGGAATGTGATGATTTAAGACAATGTCTGATTTATTTTTTTAAATAAGCTAAAATGTAAGAGATGTTGAACATTTTAGAGATTAGTCAGCAAGAGTGTTTTCTTATTGCTAATTTGACGTTTCCTTATTGCTTTATGTTCAGGGTCGTATGTTTACACTATTACCACATAGATGGTTAAAAATGAAAACCAAACAAAATTAAAACCTTTAAAGGACTAAAGAAAATAAAAACATAGTCATTGAATTAGCTGAGCATGAATTATTTTGTATTTTTATGAAAGAATAGCAGAGCACATGTTTGGCTTTGAATGATGTGCGACTAAGTGTTGGGAGAAGAGTAGCTTTGCTGCATATCTTTTCTCTAAAGAACACACGATTGCAACTTAGGAATGCATTTTCAGGACCCCCAAAACTGAAGTAAACAAGGGGAATGACTGAGGAGGCAAGTTCATGGATAATCATCATCCCATAAGGTCAGACAGCCCTTCCCTTCCATGCACACTGCCTGGGCTGTCCAAAAACCTGCATCATTGAAAAGAAGACCCTGTCCAAGGTTTCATGACGCCTGTTATGAATGAGACGTTGGCTGGGCAAAGCCGTGGAGGGTTAAATGTCAGAGCTGTGCTGCCCTGGGCGGCCCACATGCACACTGAGACATCCAGAGGGCAATGGGGAAAACCAGAGAAGGCAAACAGCATTAGGTGCACCAAGCCACCCTGCCCTCCAGTGCCGCCAAGTCACAGTGGGCCCGTGGTAGCAGGGCTCGGAAGAGTTCTGTGTGCTTATGAGATGTCCGCCCCTGCTCATACTGAAGGTGTCTGCATTGGCGTGTGCATCCCAGTACCCCAAAGAATACTCCGTCTCGCCTGTCAATCTTATAGTCAAATTTTATTTTATTGTTTTCTCTAATTGTGTCTTATGCAGTCTAGGTTTTTTCCTGTAGTTTATTTAGCATTGTTCTCTCTGGTTCGTTGTTATTCTGTTGAGGCCGGTGTCCTAGAGCAGTCGTTTCGGGCTGTGTATAGTCATGGAATCCTTCCTTAAAATGAAACCTGCAGAGCAGCTCACACGGTAAAATTATAAAAGGGAATCCCCTCTTTTTCAAATGAGCGGGAGGACTTGGCTGCCTGGTGGATGGTCCCCGTGTACCTCCTTGGCATCTGTGATTCCTGGAGTAAAGTTTAAATCTCCTCTTTTAGTTGTTGGGGGGAAAGGGAGACAACGGGCCTGGTAATCAGAGTCTCCTGGAGAGAAGCATCACCCTTGCTTTCCTGAGCACCTTTTTAGCGTCTTGCTCTCATTCGTACAAAAACTAAATATTTCTTGCTCTCCTACTAGGCCTAAAGCACTGGGTCAGGTGCTGGTGACGTGGAAATGAAGGGGATAGACATGGCCCCTGTCCTCTTGCTGAGGAGAGGGTTTTAGACTTTCAGGAGCAAAGTCTGTACCAATGCATGGGCTACTTTGTGTTCAGGTGACAGGCCACCCCTGCCCCTGCCAGGGCGCTCCCTGAGTGGATGTGTCTTACCCAGTCTAGTCAGCCTCTTCATGCAAAGTGTTCCCCTTAGGAAGCCATGAGAAGCCCAACATGCCAAGAAAGTCCTGCCATGATTCTAAAGCTCTCCCTGGAGATTAGGGACTGGACACAAACTATGGGGACTACAAGATATGCAGGTTGGACAGAGGATGGCTGAGGGTCTCTGCAATAACTTTCTGTGTCCTTTGTTTTGGATCGAGTACCCCTCCTCACCACCTGTGTTCTTTTAACTAGAAGTTGAAGGATAAAGAAAACCTCAGCTTCTTAATGTAAGTTTTCCTACATTTAAAAAAATAGCACACATACCTTCAAGAATGTCTCTCATTTTATTAAGTATGTTCTTGGAAATTGCATCAGAAAGCAGTGAAGAAAAAGCTGGTCATTTTTTTCTCTACAATCTCATGGCCGAGTCGCTTGCAGTTAACTGCTTTTACCACTAGAGGGTGATCATCGTTGGAAAGGTAGAGCTGAGAGGGTCACTATTGAATCAGCAGATGTTGATGAAATAGCTACTGGTTATTGTATTTCATTGATCCAGGGTCAGAAGAAGCCGACTGAAGACTTAAAATGCCTTAGGCTGAGCTAGGTGAGCGAATATGTGACACTCTAGGAGAAGGAATTTTGGAATTGCTCCCTTTGCCAGCATTGCCGTTTATTATTTTTTTTATGAGCAAGATCTTAAAGTTGAGCAAAAAAAGATGGACAGAGTCAAGCGCAGAGCTGTGCTTTTCTTTTAAAAATAGATACATAGAAGCATGTGTTTGTTTCTACTTGGTGTTTTTGTTTTACTTCTAAAATGAGAACAGCTGAAATAATTTCTGAATTGTTCTGGACTTTTAAGTACAGACTCCCAGACAGTTTCTGTGGTCTGGGTCCTCAAAAGCCCACCTGATGACAGAGGAAGCCCATTTTTGGGAAAAACAAAAAACAAAGAACTATTTGAGGTGAAGTAGCCCAAGTTTATTTGTTTTCCCCTGCATTTGAAAAGGAAAGTCAAGCTTGCTCCCAGGACAGAGAATTCTGCAACTGTGACCAACTTGCCAGGGGCAGGAAAGGATTTGCACAGCGTTTTGCCAGACAAAACCTCGCCTCCGTTCTTTCTGTTGTAATAATCCTTGCTAGTGACTCCTCTTCTGCCTAAACTGGAGTAGCATTTTGCTATCAAACTCATTAAAGGTGTACATTATTAAATAACCTGGGAAGAGGGTGGAAGATTCATTTCTGAAGACCTGACAGAATCCTAGTCCTCTCCAAGCCCCAAGAGTTGTTGACATAATGAGGTTTTAATCTTCAGAATCCTGCATTAGCTCAGTTTTGCTGTCTATGAGAATGGTGAACTGCCTTTAAAATATAGTTTTATTCCTTTGACACCCAAAAATCATCTAAATATTTACAAATGAAGTTCACATGAATTTCAAATGATGATGTGTTTTTTAATACTGACTAATTGGCAACCCCAAATTCATTAGATTTCCTTGCTCTGATTGTTTCTTTAAAAAATGACATTGGATGACAATGGAAAGGACAGTCTTGGCAACAAAGGCTTGAACCATAGCCCAAGGGATTTAGATTATCATCAGCAGCCTGCACCATGCACCAGAAGCAAAGTTTTACTGAATGCTATCTCTTTTGTAGATTAGATAGAAAGAAGAATTAGGGAGATACAAGGAAACATTTTCTAAGGCTGGTTCTACTCTGATCTGGTGACAGTACAAAGTGTGGGAATTAGAAAGTGCCTCAGTGGTCTGAAACGGGCAGCTCGATAAAGTACAGGAGGCAGAGGCAGAGTTACAAAGTATTTCCTGGCTCTCTCGGGCTCCTTAGTATTATAGAATGTTGCTACTTTATGTTTGCTTGTCTCTCTTGCTTGTCTATGTTCGTGGTCTGTGGTCCATAGAATTTCTCTCCCTTTGTGTGTGTGTGTGTGTGTGTGTGTTGGGAAAGGTGGGGGGGTATTGCTAACTGTGAGCTGAAGCCTTCTACAGATGTAGCTCTTCATTTTTAACCAGAATATGAAGGAGAACATGTTGACTTTCTAACTTGCAGGACCATGCTCTTAAGTTATTTGACCCTTGCACATTCTTGACTTTTCGAAATATTTAAATTCTTCCTCACTTCCAGAGCTAGTGTGTACGATAGTAGTTCTCCAAGCTTCTTTTACTCAGACAGGTAAAGGAGTGGAGAGTTGATGTAATTCCTGGTGTATTTAAGTCTAAAAACCCACTATTAAGGAAAGAGAAAAGGGGGAAGCAACTGTTCAAATCCTGTACCTTGTAAGAAGAACGCTGTTTATCTAGCATCCAAGGGGGCAGGGGCTGTGTCTGTGGGTGAACTAACTCCTCCAAGAATCTCATTGAGAAACAGTGTTTTTGGTTTGTCATAGTTTCTAATATACTCTTAAGACAGTCTGTTTCCCAACAAGTGAAAGCAGATATTCCCTGCAAAGACTTTCTCAGACTCCAACAGACCTCCCATCTTATCGCCTGTCCAGCTAAGCCTCACAGTTCAAAAAAGAACACAGACATTTTGGTAAATGACTTGCTGTTCTTCCCATCCGAATAGCCAAATATTATTTGTGTGTGAGGACCATCGTTTAGATACGATCTGTTGTAATGTAATTTGATGAAATTACTTCTCACATTTTAACAGAATCCTTTCTACCTCCCTATTTTAGAATCAGCTATTTCTGACAGGTCTTTGCTTTTAAGGATCAAGATGTGATATCACTAGAGGTCAGAAACATACGCAAAAACAAAAATTAACTATCCAACTGGAAAATTATCCTGAAATATTTTTATTATATTTTCAAGCCATACATGATCACTGGTGCTTTGAGTCATGTTGCTGACTCTGGGAAAGTGTTTGTGCAAGTTTAGAAAATAGAACAGACCAGCTGATTTATGCTTAAACTGATGACATTGTCTCCTGGGATGCTAAGGCACCCTTGCCTTATGTATATGGGGCTTGTAGAATGCTGCTCTTTAATTTGTCTTAACTGTCTCTTCTGAAACTGTATTGCCCCCTGCCTCCCCCACCCTATTTGCAAAGACCCAGCAGCAGCAGCCCCCCAGAGATTACTATTTCACAGACATTCCAAAGGGCTGGATGCCGATAGCTCAGCAGCCATGTTAACTTGGCATGTCCCTTGAGAGAATATAGGAGTAACAGGCTGAGTCCTAAAGGAAGAACATGAAAGTGGTAAAGGGCTTCAGGGTTCTGTGGGGAGGTGTGGTAGCCCTGTACAATATCAGGTGAAGGGAAAGCATTTATAAACTTCCTTTCCTGTGTTTTGTTATTTCCCCGTTTCTGCCAGCACACCCATTTGACTGTCGGCTTGGCTAAAGTCACCCAAAAGGAAATATTGAAGTCATAAGAGTCACCTACCTTTATTTAGATCTTGCCCTCCTTCACTTCCTTTCTTCGCCTCAAAATTTACTAATGGAAATAGATAAACAGAGGTCAAATTAGGGCTAAGTCTGTAGGTTGCATCTTGATTTTTCCAGTCTTGGGGGGAAGGGAGTAGGGAACCATCTCCTGCAATTAGAAATCCTAGACTTCTATTCATTTAACAACTTTCTATTACCCAGTACATTTTGTTCAAGTAAATTGTGAAAATAAGTTATTTCTAGTGCTTGGGGCATAGTCTGTGAACTGATCTGTCTGTATCTCTCGTAAATTTTCCGTTTGGATGATCAGAGCAGGGCAGAAGTTTCTTGCTGTGTTGTTAGGCTACAGACAACTGTTGTCACTGGCTGACCCTGGGTTGTAAGTACGTGGGAACTTTGTCAAGGGCTTCACAGAAAGGGGACGAGTCAGTTAGTTCTATGGTGAGGTCTGCCTTTGGGTTGGTGGGAAGCTCCTCTTAATTATTCTTTTGTCAGTGCTCCTGTTTTAACCAAGTTGGCAGAGTTTTATCTCATCCAAAGAGAGATACACGGCAACAGAACACTAATTTCGGCAATTAGAATTGGTGGTAAATCTGAATTATATGGAATGTGTTCAAAAAGATGACGTTATACTACTTCAGTGCATGGACAGGAATTAGAGCTGCTAATAAGTTGTTGCCAGGTAGAGAGGTTCCTCAGAACCATCCATTATAAAAAGATAATGGTAATTTTTATGAGCACATTTGCTAAATAGAGTACTTAAAACATTTGTGTTCTTAAATTAGTTACAAATTTTTATGCATTTGAGTTGGCTATGAAGTGGCCAAGCAATGCATTTCTTTAGAAAGATAAATTTTCAGTTTGCTTCTGTGCAAGATAACACAATATCATATTTGAACAAATGCCAGATGGATGAAGTGAGTCCTTGTCCATCAAAATAATTTGGTTCAAACAGTTTGGTTTTATTGGGACAGGGGTAATGGTATTAAAGCAGTGGTTTAGACCCCCAAGAGACAGCCTGAGATGGCCCCTGAGAGGCAGTTTCTGCCACGCCTGAGAGGCAGAGGTGAGGGGATACATGTCAGCCCAGGGCAGTGAGCTTTGCGCTGTCTTGCAGTTTTGCTCCACTCGTCTACATATTCAGCGCATATTCAGACTTAGGCCCCTCCTAAAGGATACAAAATGAAACACCAAGTACAATTTCAAGGCTAGACCTGTGTTGGGAGTTCTCACAGAAAGAGAGTGAATGAGCAGCTTACATATTGGAGGCAACACTGCCTTGCCAAAGATTGATGGGCTCTTAGGAAATTAATGCACCAAATTTCCAGTTAGTGTAGCAAAGTCTGGGGGCCCAAAGCTGTGTGATTGCCCATCCTTCTGAAGCCAGTTCACTTCATAGTAGTCACTTAGCTCTCCTCTTACTTGTCATACCAAAAATCTGATGCAAAGTAGAAAAACAGTAAAAGTCATGTGAAACTGGAAATACATCCCTTTCCAGGCATTTGTTTAGAGCTTCCTGGCATTGGATTGTTTGCAGGTCAGTATTGCAAAAGAATACACATTTTTTGCATAATACTGTGGTTAAAAGCAGGGTTTCTTTACCAGCTCCCTGATTATTTCACTAAGTAAGGGATTAGTCAGATGGCAATTGAAGTATCTTTTGTTATCATTGTTCATGAGAGACTGGTGGTTTGCCTATACTTTACATCATTGGTGGGTAGATTCCTCCTGTGGAATTCTTACAAGAAAGGTCATGAATGTGTATAAATCTTAGCTGGTCTGTATCCGGGATAAAGAGAAGGAATCTATTTGGATGAGACGCCTAAGTAACCAGCCATTTAATTTATGAGCATGTCCTACTCTGTTAGGTCCAGTAAAGGGATTCAGAAAGAGATGACAGGCGCTGCTCTGGGAACCAAGATCATCAAACAGTGTTGAACTGGGTTGTCTAAACTAATGGCGCTCACCCACCTTGGCAATTCATACAAATCTTAGCTGAGCAAAACCATAATTATATTAAATACATTGATGGATCAGTCTTATGAATCACTCATTATTGATTGATGGACTATATCAAAGGTATAATTCTTGCTCTCAAGGACTGAGAAAAGTCCAGTTGAAGAAGTAGCGTAGAAAAATAACACCAAGTTACATAGCCCATTTCTGCCTTAATAATATAAGCCAATGGTTTAAGGTTATAATGTATAGGATATGATTAATTATCATGTGGGTGGTTTAAGTACTACTATGAATTCACAAGAGGAAGAGTTCTCTAAATGCTGTCTTCATTGGAAAAGGCGTGACTAAATAGGAGGAGACTAGGAAGAGGAAGTGATTGATATGTGGAAAGATGGGACTTGGAGCAGAGTTGCCTAGATGGTTCGGAAGTGACCAAGAGTAAGGGGTGGTTGTGACATGAAAAGCAGTTAATTCAAGTAGTGAGATAGGCTGAAATTTAGATTACCACCAGACTGGGGGAGGTTCTAACCTGAACTACTCAAAGTGTGATCCCTAGCCTAGCAGCATTGTACTACCTAAGAGCTTGTTAGAAATCAGATCCCAACCTAGACCTACAGACTCAGAATTTTGGAGTATGGAGTCCAGGAATCTGTTTCTAAAAAGTGTCCAGTTGACTCTTTATGGATGCTAAAGTTTGGAAAGCATTACTACTGGTAAGTTGAGCTTTGTTCCAAATGACAGTGAAGACCCTTTGAAGGCTCTTGAGTGGAGATGTGGCATGTTCTTTAGTGAGCTGACAATCCAGGACATTTAGGAAACCAGCTTGTACATGGAAACCTTTCGGTGTTCTCACTTACAATTCTCACTTGTTTGTGCTCACCATCTGCAAGATGAAATCTCTCCAAATGGCCAGTCATGTAACTGTTAAAGCTGAAGTCATATGACTGTTCTATGAAATGATTTCTCAAGGCTAAGGATACGTCTTTGTCTGGCTAATGGTGTCGTAAGCATCTATAGTGTATTTCTGTAAGATGGATTTTTTTTTAAGTGTGTGCTTTGAAAAAAATATTTAAATCAGCAACAATAACAAACACCTATTTGGTGCCCTTTTTTTTTTTTTTTTTTTTTTAGCTGACCCATACTGCCACATATTGGCAGCTCAACAGTAAGTAGCTCAGCTCTGCCTGGAAATCAAACCAGTGACCCTGTTGCTCAGAGCTGGCAATCTTGAGCGAGCTCTTAACCAACTGAGCCACTCGGCCGGCCCTATGTGGTACTTTATAGTTTAGAGCATAAAACTCATTCGCATGTTTTCTGACCATTTAAGAACCAGTTTCCACAATTTTGAATCAGTTTATTTATCTGGCATTTATCAGGAAATTCAGATTTCCACATTACAAAATTAGTATGGGCTCTTGTAAACCAGGAAAACTTTGTGATGGCAAAAAATGTTCCAAACTATATCATTATATAATCATTAATACCAATAGAATTACTATTATGATAATAAAATGAGCACATATTTTTAAGTCTTAATAAAAATAATTTTCAATTTTTTTTTGTTTTACTTTGTGACTTTGGTATAAAAATGCTTTCAAGACTATAAGAAGTTACTTTAAATAGCCCCAGATTGGCAATTTTTTGGTCAATTCTAGCAGTCACCTAGACCTTTACTTACCACCTTACTGCTTTAACCAAGAAAGAATTGAGTTTTCTTAAGGATAAAATTCTAACCTTAATTTTGCCTACAGTATCACAAAGTGGTCCTTGGCCCATGGACTTGAGAGTGGTGTTAGCTTCTGTTATTGTGGATCACATGGTTCTTAGCACCAGAGTTTCCCTCCACCACTCAGAGGACTTTTTTCCCCTTACAGATTCACAGAGGTGGTCCAGATGTTGGAGTTTGCCAGGAAGCAGACCACTCTATAAAAAACACAACGTTGTTTCTTTGTCATTTTCAGCCTCTGACCTCTCTGATGATTTATCTTAATAGTCACCTAAAGATTTGACAGCTACTTTCTTAAATGCTTTGGACCAATAAGTCTTCCAGTTGTGGATGAGGAGCTCTGAGTATGTTTGGTGGCACACTTTTTATTATCTGGTAGTTACAACTCTGCCTTAGCCTTTACTTTCCACTGTAAGAGCCTCAAGGTTATCAGGAAAAAAACCAAAAACAAACAAACAAAAAAACACATGATATTGAACTCACCTAGTCTCTAGATTGACTCTAGAGAGGGCCAGGGGTCCCAGACTATCATGCTCTTTCAAAAAGCAGCAGAGTTTTTGTCCTAGGGATTCAAAACCATCTCTATAAATATAGCCAGAGCAAAGGCTTAATGTGCAGACCTGAACACATGGTCTTGCACCTTAGCCTCAAGCACCTTTGTTTTTGATGCATAAAATGTGAGCTCTATTGTCAGCTTTACTGAATGATGCTGAGGGTTACTCTTGGTGTAATGGAAAGAGCCTTGGCTTTGGGACAAACAGACCTGGGTTCAAATTCTGGCTGTATCACCAGCTCTGTGGCCTTGGGCAAGTCAATTAACTCATCTAAGCCTCTGTTTCTTAGTGGAAAATGCAGATATTAACACCTGCTTTCAATATTCTTGCATCAGTAGACAAGTAGCTCATACTTCACATGTAGTAGGTGTTCAATAAATGATCGCCATTTTAATCTCTCCTTGTTAATTTTGTTTCACATTAGCATTGGATTATAATTTTCTAAGGAAAACTAAGGCCAAGATGGCGATGGTTTGCTTCAAACAGCAAGGCCTCCTCACTGTTCCTTAAGGATACCAAAAGCATCCCTCTCGCTCTGCTTTCATGGTTTTCCTGCACCTGGAGGACTCAAGCCTTGCGCATTGTGATGCCTCCCTCCCTCTCCCCCCCTTTAAATCCCATCTCTTCCATGGAGCTTTCCTTCACTATTTCTTCATCACAAACCCACAAATTATAAAACACCATCCTGTTATGTTAAGTCTTATTCCATTGGAATTTCTCATTTCTCCACATAGATTGTAGCTTTTTTGAAAGCTCTCTATAAATACAAACTAATTGACTGATATGACATTTGTCCATCACCATACCTAATATGCAGCCACCAAATGGAGGCTTGTGAATGAAGAATTACAACCAATATTTTCTGAGCAGTGTTTTGTTTGTTTTGGGTTTTTTTTGTTTTTCTTTTTTTTTTTTAAGCCAGACACCTACAATTAAGGATAATCTATTTTAATTTTCCATGAAGTAGCTATTGTTGAATCTCAGTTTTACAGATGGGGGCACCAACACCTCTGTCCAAGTTCATGCAGCCAGTAAGTAGCTGAGCTAGGATTTGAATGCAGGCAGACCGGGTGCAGAGGCTGAGTTTAGACTATGTATAGGTGAGGCTATGGATGGAGAAAGCTATCAGAACATTAGAAAACACCCACTGACAGAGTTCCACAAACAGGGGTTGGTACAGTCAAGTCATGAATTGTTTCCGTTGAGCTTCATAAACTCCCAGGTCTTTTTTTCTCATTTGTGGCATTAACAAGTCTGTTTAGATCACGGATATCTGCATTTAGAGAAACCAGCCTCCCATCCGAATCGTCGGCCCTCCATCCATATCAGAGCTGGAACTGGGCCCTGAAACTCGCACTTGCTTTGTCTGTATCACCACCTTTCCAGGTCATTAAGAACAAAGGGTTTGTGGACAGATAAAACACAGGCTGTTTTTGTTCTGCTTCTGCAAACACCTATGCCTGCTTAATGCGGACTGGATGGCGTTGATTGGAGTCTGTGCTTGTAGATTTTTATAAAACAACACATACCGGAATCTAGCACCTTCTTACAATAGCACAACCATGATTAAGCAATTCCTTGGAGAGGACCCTGTGCTATTACACCAAATATTTATAAATTTATCTCACCACACTGCTCAGCATTCAGAGTAAACCCGAGCAGAAGTCTAGAGATCAAAGAATTTAATGATCAAAAAATGCCCTTTCATGCTCCATCTGTCATCAAATGAAAGTATTAGTGAAGTGGTATGGAAATCCTCTTCAGCATGCCTGCAGCCACCAGCCATGCCACTGAAGATCTAAAACAATGTGACCAAGCGTTCAGAATCCACAGAATGGAGTTGTACCTATACGTTAGTATATTATTTCCAAGTTACCAATTTCCCCGAGATTAGCACATGTTCGTTTCAGCTTTATTAAAGGAGTCAGAACCTGAAAGGGGATTTAGCACAGTGATGATGTCAGCCATGCTTTCTTGCCATCATGGCATGGTTTATTTGGCTCAGGGCAGCCATGCATATGAACCCAACAAAGCGTCTCTAGGACGAAAAGTCAAGCCAAGTGCAATTGATTGATGAAAAGACAAGAAATACAATTATGTAGTGAAACCACAGCTCTCTGGTCATGGGTGGGAATTTCAGACCCTTGATTTGATTTCATGTGGCCCTATAGTTGCAAAAACACAGTAAGTACAGTATCAGTTACACAGCAAGTGCTTTATTATGGCATTACTGGAATGGCTTGGATAAGCCCAGCATGGTGTTAAGCATTGTAGGGACACAGCCCAGTGCAGAAGACATGGCCCTGGTCACTCCAGGAGATACCTACTGTTGTGGAAAGCCATAGTTTTCATGAGAGCACACCTTGCCCATCAGAGTACTGGGATGGAGGAAGGCTAGAATCCAGTGGTCCAAGAATTTACTCGCTAGTTGGATTTACCAACACGTGGAATTCTCACAGAAAAATGCAGAACAAAATGTAATGGAATCCCCAAATCTTGGTGTTAGAAGGAGCCAGAGAAGTTGCCTAGTCTAGTAGTTCCCCAACCTCACTGATCAATAGGAGCTATCTGGGGAATTTAAAACTAAACGAACATTCCCAGGACCCATCCCAGAGTTAGAAGCTCTGATAGAGGGGCCTGGGAATCTGTATGTTTTAAAATGCCCCCAAGGGATTCTGCTGCTCAGCCAGCTCATTTGGTTCATCCCCTCAATGAACAAAGAGGGTTTCTATTAAAAACCCTGCAAAGCAATCATCCAGCCAAGGCTGGCAACCTCAGGTTGGAAGGAACTCACTGCAGAAGAAGGCAGCAGGATCCATGATGGACAGAGGGTTGGAGTTCTTAGAAGTCTTTCCTAGATTGGAATAAAAGGGGCCTCACTATATCTTCTACCTGTTGGTCTTGTTGGGCCCACTATAGTAAAAGATTGAATTTACCAACATGGTAATTCTCTAATTGATTACCAGCATAGCAATCCTTGAAATGTTTTAAGAGAGTTCCTCTTCAGTTCGTTCCTTTGTTTGATAGCTCATTCATTCATTCATTCATTCATTCATTCAGTTCAGACTGTCAGCATCATTAAGAGTAGATTTATTGAGGCTGACCATTGCCACTTCCTTCGGCCACTCTTCATAGGCCTTCACCCCCATTTGCTTACTCTACATCCATGTCAGTGTCCAATATGGTGCCCAGAATTGGATACCACACTGACCATGTGGTTTGACCACCAGTGTCCAACAGGAGCTACAGGAGTGCTTTTTACCTGTGTCCTGCTTCTATTAGAGTGTTGTAAGGATAACCAAGGGCCCAAATTGGTGCAGATGGAAAGCTTCATAGCTGATCAGGAAGGGAAAAGGTCAGTGTTGGCTGAACTTACCAGGCATGAATCAGGTTCTAGAGAATTAGTAAACTTTGGAATGGAAGAGAGGTGACATCCTTCCATTATTCCAAGTGGAGAAATAAAGTTTCATTGAATACCTGGAAAATTGCTGCACAGACCTCAGTAGGCATGCATTATCTCGTCTGTAGGCTAAATAGAGGCTCTCACCACATCACTGCTCCCTATGTATAGGATCAGCTCTGACAACCACACTGAACCATGGGGGTATGAGAGGACAGCTTTGCTTTCGTCTCTGTGTAGTGTGATCAATGTAAATATTTCCATCTAAAGCAGGTGTTTTCTTCCCACAATTGAAGGGAAATATTGATATACCTTCTCTACTTAGGGTCAGCTACCTGGTATTTGCTTATCTTTAAAACTGTCACTAGAACTTTGCATATTCTTTGGAAAGAAAAGAAAAGGTAAGAAAATAGAGACTATTGTGATGTGGACAGCTGGTTGTAAAGTGAACAAGTCAGCTAACTGATCAGTTGTTGCATGTAGACAGACTGAAAAAAGTTCCCTTGATTGCTTTTCACTGAATAGATGGTTATTTTAACATTAGTGTGGGTACATTCTAATCCCCTGATTGATTAGCAGGATTTCTTTCTAAATAGAATTAAACAAGCAGGCAAAGAAACAGAAAACAAAGAGAAAACAGCAACAACAATAGCAGCAGCAATAACATGGTTCAAGGATTGACCAGGACTGCAGGCTTTATTTACAACACGAGTAGGTGCATGAGCCTCCTGGAAATCAGACCTCAGGTGTGACCTCTGTAGGTGATTCTTTTCATGCTGGGCACTGGAAATAATCAGGTGATGTCTGAGTTTCTTCAGTCAGAGTAGCAGCTACATGGAACCAAGAGGAAGCCAGGTATTGGGAAGTGACCCTGAGGTACCAGACACTGACACTCCGATGATGCCACGTAGCAGTGGTGATGCAAAAGCACTGCTGTACTTTTCACGGGCAAAGTTCCCCACCGAAACCCTCTTGATTCTCTAATTTCAAAGCAGAAACTAATGACAAGTTATTATTCCTAGTTAACTTTAAATGCTGCTCTTATTCATGGCAGGAGATCACTCTGGTAGTTAGCATTGTCAAGGAATAGCCTGTTGGGGGGCTATCCCCTGTATACTGTCGTCTCATGTGATAGAAGCTTCATAAGATGTTGATGACTCCTATAAAAGGAACATGTTGCATTGAACCAAAACGTTTCCCTTTCCCCTGGCTTTCATGTGCAGGTGGCAGTAACTTGAAGTTGTTCCCTGGGCTAAATGCAGCTCTAACAAGAGGCAGGAAGTGTTTATTTCAGTTGTATTGGGTAAGTCAGTTTGGTACAACTTTAGGTCACTTGAAACTTGGGGCATCCTGTCAAATAGTCATCATTTTAAACAACTGGAAGCAAATATCAGATATATGTGAATGAAGTTTATACCATCTCAACCAGCAGAATGCCAGGTTTTTTTTACTATTGGGGCAATTCTGATAAAGTTAAAGCTTTCTCACAAGAAAATAAGCATCTACCCTCTGTGGCTTAGAGAAGATCATTATAAGAAACTGCCATCTGAAAACCCATTCTATATTTTCCATGTGACTATTGGTGTTGATGTAATGGGCCATTGTGATAAGAATTTGGTTGAGATAAATCTGAACTTGGGGAAAGACCACAAAAAGGTCATTACACTTGAGTAAGGCCTTGAACAATGGGAGATAAAAGGGAGGAGAAGGCCTATTAGGGGAAGGGGAAGAATGTGTGAAAATTACTTTTTTAAAAAAACAACGTTTTTCAGGTGCTAATTATTGTTAATTGCATAGGAAAATTTTCATTATTAATTATAGTTATTATTCAGATGAGACTCATTTTCTGTTAATTGACAGGTAAGTCTCCAATAAAAACAAAGATCCTTTTTATTATCTGTCCCTCCCTTTCAATAATACATAGTTGACAGGTCAATGACACCAATTAAGCCTCTGCCTATCATCCACATATGGCATGTCTGCTTAAGAGCTAGAAAGTACTTAAGAGCTAGAAAGTCAACTCACTGTTGACTGTTTTTAGTTTATTGTAATGATTGCTGTGCTTTCTTTGTGGAGAAATAAAATTGATGTAGTTAAGCTTCTCCAAGTAGTTGGATCTTTTCCTTGGTTCTACCAAGGAACTGTAATGGAGAGCGAGGGTTGCTTGTTCTTTTTTAAAGATAATAAGATATTAAGGCAGTGGAACTAGGGAAGAGATGGAATAACTTCAGGCTATCTTTTTCCAATCCATCTTGAACTCTGTTTCTAGAATAGTTTTTCTTCACATCAGCTTTCATTATGCCATTTTATAACTCAAAAGATTTCTAGAATTCTTTACTTCCCACCTGTGTGTTCAGAACCACCTCCCCATTGCTCCACTGCTACCCAATCTGTCTCCTACATCCAGAGTTTATGCACTGTTTCCTAGATAGTAAGTGTATTCACTGGCTCACTCCTACCCCACTCATCCCCACATGCAGTGTTCATGTTTGCTTACTGCTGCCCTGCAGGGCTGTGCTTCTAACTGGCCAGGGGCTCTCCTATCTCCCATCTTGCATTGTTCAAGGCTGTATTCAAGTGTGGTCTTTCTCCTAATTCAGATTTATCTCAACTAGATTCCTATAGCAGTGGCTAGTTCCATCAATACCAGTTGTATTATGGAAAATAAAATACAGAACGTGTTTTCATATAACCATTTCTTATGATCTTCTAATCTAAGCTAAGGCCTGGATAACAGTTATTCTTTAGTAGGGGCTAAGAAGATACGACTCAGATACATAGATATTACAATCTGAATTGATACAGAAGAGCTTAGCACATAATGATAGAGTATTTTGTGTTGTTCTATGGTTTCCTGTCTTTAATTCCTAGCTCCTGGAGACCAAAGCCATGGCTTATGTCATCTTCCATATCCCCAAGCACCTACCCAAGGGTTGGGTATCCAGGACATAGCTATTGAATGGATAGGTTAAGTTTTGAAACATATCTGATTATGTCATCCTCATGTGCACAAACCTTCTTTAATTGCCCATTGACTTCAACATAAAGCTTTAAATCTCTTTTCATGGAAAAAAAAAGATGTATGGGCCGGCCAAGTGGCGCGATGGTTAAGAACTGGCTTGGGGCACCAGAGGGCCCTGGTTCGGATCCCACATATGAGGGCCAGTGACACTGCCCTCTACAGCTAAGATGCTGAACAACAGCTCAACCTGGAGCTGGGCTGCCGTGAGTCGCCGGCGACGGCTAGGCTGCAGCCCCTGTGGCAGTGGGTTGCCATGGGCTACCGTGTGTAGCCAGCAGCCAGCGTGAGCGGCCAGCAGCCGCAGTGAGCGGCCGTCCAGAAGCCAGTGACTGATCTGCCTCACCCGGGAAGAGCGCAATGATGGTGCCAACTTGGGCCAGTGAAGCAACGTCCTCCACAACTAGACTGAAGAACAAAACCACAGCAACTTGTCTGTTCCCTTTCCCCCAATTCCCCAGCGCTGTTCCCATCCCCCCAATTCCCCAATAAAAATCTTAAAAAAAAAAAAAAGATGTAGAGGTGGGGGGGAAAGGCGGTGCTACAGAGTGTGGAGTGAGGACCCATGATACCCTCAGATGGCACATTGGAAAAATGGTTCATCCTGTCACTGGCACATCAAAGGCAAACTGTTCCAAGTCCCGTCTTTTGTTGGACACTCCTGTGACATTGATTCAAAAGCGATAGAATCTTTACACATATAAACAGCTAACAAATGATGGAGAATATGTGTCCAAACAAACCCATTTGGCAGGACATGCAGTGCTGCCGAGAGGAAGCCTCTGGCTATCCATCACACCTTGAAAGATGAACAGGGCAGGCCTAGCTTTCCCTTCAAAGGCAGGAGAATTTAGCGCTCTGGGAAAATGGAGCCCAATGGGAATTTCTAACACACGGTGTGGCCCTTCCGGCTTCTTAGTCATTATTAACTATTCTTACCCTAAATGGCCATGACATATAATCTCTTTCCTAATTTTATTATTTTATTTGGTATCGCAAGACCGTAACTTTTTAGACATTCAGGTGAGATTAAGGTAGGAGGAGGTGGAATAAGGCTTTTAAATCTTTTGATTACCTCACAAAACATATTTGCTTACTTTACCAGGAAGCTGGGGTTTTGTTTTGTTTTGTTTTCTACCGATGCCAAGAGGGGATTAATGAGTAGCCGCTGGATTTGCCAGCTTTCTTTTGATTCCAGCTTATGTAATTAAGCAGTTCCCAGAATGACTTAAGGTTCTCCCTCTGCATCAAAACATGCTTCTCAAATTTGTTAGGTGTGGAGGTCAGAAACAATCCAGACTCACAGAATGGAGGGAGGGGACGTGAAAAACTTATCTTGCTTAAAAATGTCCCTAACTAACTATGTAAAAAGGACTGATTATGCTTTTGGGGCCAGGCACACGGAGCCGCATGAGTAGAAAGCAGGTTAAAACTGAAGTTCAAAATGGGCTAAAGTTAGAATAACTTGAAATGAGGTTAACAATAGAAATAACACAGGGAAACCAACTATGGTTCCCCATTGATTTTCCAGCATCTAGAGCCTCATGCAATGGTGGGTGTTCAAAAACTCACACATTCAGCAAAGACATACCAGGAGCCCACTGTGTGCCAGGCTCAGTTCTGGTTGCTGGGGATACAGTAAGGATCTGAACTAACAAAAGTCCCTCCCCCTGATGCTTGCATGGAGTGACTGTTGGATGAGCAGATTTTTATCCAGTGCCTCCTTAGGAACAGAGTTCAGAGCCAGTGGTGATGGAGGAACCATAAGGTATGCTCCTCAAGAAACTGACCATCTCACTGGGAAGTGAAGACATCTGCCCATGGAACAAAAGTGCTGTTGAAAGGCCTAACTATATACGGGGTGCTGATACAGACAGACCCCGTGAGGGTGAAACAGCCAGACTAGGTACCCATCTCCAGATTCCTCAGGCAGGAGGTTCACTGCAGCAGGCCGACTTGTCTTCAACTCCCTAAGCAGTATGAATTTGCAGACACGGGGGCCGGCCGAGTGGCACGTTGGTTAAGAGCTGGCTTGGGACGCCAGCTCTGAGAAGCAGAGCCCTGGTTCGGATCCCACATGAGGGCCAGTGACACTGCCCTCTACAGCTAAGATGGTGAACAACAGCTCAACCTGGAGCTGGGATGCCGTGAGTTGCCGGCGATGGCGTAGGCTGCAGCCCCTGTGGCAGTGGGTTGCCATGAGCTACCGTGTGTAGCCAGCAGCCAGCGTGAGCGGCCAGAAGCCAGTGTGAGCTGCCAAGAACTGCTGTGAGCAGCCACCTAGAGGCCGGCAACAGATCTGCCTCACCCGGGAAGAGCGCAATGATAATACCAACATGGGCCAGTGAAGCGACATCCTCCATTAGACTGAAGAACAAAAGGACAGCAACTTGTCTATTCCCCTTCCCCGATTTCCTAACACTGTTCCCCTCTCCCAATTCCCCAATAAAATCTTTTTAAAAAAAAAGAATTTGCAGGCACAAATATCAAAGCACCCTTTGGTTTTATTTCTCTCTTATAACCCCCTAACCGTTTTCATTCTTTTACCCAGAGGATAACTGTTTTTAAAGGGAATTGTAGCAGCTTTTCTTTTGGGTTAGGCTAATTCCCGTACAAACCAACAGGGCAAAATTACCCACAGTTCCAACCCTCATAAAGCATACGGACTACTAGGGCAGAAAGACATAAATCGATTATACAAATAAAACGGCCACTGTGGTAAATGCTACAGTGGAGAGCATAGCACTTGCTAGAGGGATTTGACCTTGTCAGAGAAGTCATAGCTTCCTAGAAGACAAGATGGCTGCACTGAAATCTGAAGAATGAGGAGGGATTAACCATGTAAAGCGAGAGGGGAAAATATTCTCAGCAGAGGAGACAGCATGAGCAAAGACCCTGTGACAGGAAGGAGATTGCTCTTGGGGCAGCGAGAATACAGGACAGCTGGAAGTGAGATGACTCAGAAGAGGTGGGTAGGGTCAGACCATACAGGTCATATGGCACAGTAAGGAGTTTTCTATTTATTCCAGCAGGAAGCCTTTAACAGAAATCAGTAGAATGGGGGGGGGGGGGATACAATCAGATTTTCATTTCAGCAGGGTAACTGTCTATATTGTGATCTGCATTTGGTGGGGGAGCTAGAGTCAATGTAGGGAGCATTCATTAATAAAGGGAGTTTGGAAGAATCTAGACAGATGATAATCGCTTGGGCCAGAATGGTGGCCAGGATGGTGGAAAGGGACAGAAGTAGACCAATGTAACAGAGGTACAAAACAATAAATACAAAGGTACCATGGGTAAAAGCGATAGGGCTTGATGATGGATGTAAGGGATGAGGGACAGGAGGTATTAAGAATGACATTCAGGTTTCTGACTTGTGCAGTTGGCTGAATGGTGAAGCCCTGCCCTGAGACAGGCACCCTGGACAAGGACCAGTTTGCTGGGGGTGCAAGGAGATTATGAAGTCAGTTTTGAATATGTTGGGTTTGAGTGCCTTTGGGGCATCTAGAGGGAGATGTCAGAAATGCAGTTGGATAAATGGGTCTGCAGCTTGGAGGAAAGGCTTAGGATGGAGGTAGGCATTTGTGCCATCAGAGTCAAGGTGCGTTGCACACTATGGGTGTGGATGAGATCACTCAGAGAGTGAGAAAAGGGGAGGGCCTAGAACCCAGCCCTGTGGGATTCCAACACCTAATGGCCGGAGAGGAGACAACCTATAAGAGGAGGCAGAAAAAAACCCTGCTGGAAACATAGGGAGAAAACCAGCCTGAAAGCCAGGGGAAGCACACATTTGTTAAGAGAGGCCATGATCAGGGGAAAATGCTGCTGAAAGGACAGGAAAAAATAAAGACTTGATAATGATAATAATAACAGCTATAATGCCATCAGTAAAAATGGTAATAGACAATGTTTATAGAGCACCCATTATGAGCCAGGCATTTTAACATAATTTAATCCTCACAATAGCCTGTAAGGCAGGTCCTGTTAGTATCCTCATTTTTACAGATGAGAAAACTGGGCACCGAGAAATGAAATTATTTGCCTGAATCACACGGCCAGTCAGTGATGAGTTCAGGTGGGGAGCTCTTCTTTCTTACCCCACAGCCCCTGTTTCTTACATGCAGTATGTCTAGTGTGGGAGAATAAAAAGCAGCCAGGGAGGGAGAGTGGGGAGGGGAGGTTTTTCCTCTTTAGAGATCTGGATTCTTTCAAACATAGCCAAGGAAATCCTCCATGGTTGCTGAAGCCCAAGTCAAGTTGGTGACTCTGGAAGGGCATGGCAATGACAATTTCTGATGGTTCAGCTGGATTAGGGTAGCACTGAATACATGACACAGCTGTACTTGCCTTGTGAAAGGCTTTCCTCAAGGGCGCTAGGACAGTGGTTCTCAAAGTAGAGCCCCCAGGCCAGCAGCATGAACATCACCTGGAAATTGGGTGGTGCAGATTCTCAGCCTCCATCACCAATTATCTGAATCTGAAACTCGGCAGGGGACCCAGGAATCTGTGTTCTAACAAGCCTCTGTGTGATTCTATTGTACAAGTTTGAGAATCCTCATTCTTGGGGAATCCTTGAAAAGACAAAAAAAAAGGAAAATTTGAATAACTTATCCATATGTCTCACAGATGCAAATCACCTTGACATAAACCAGATAAAAGAGTCATTTGTTTTCAACCCTGGCTGCTCATTGGAATCCCATGAGGAGCTTTGAAAACTACTGATGCCTGAGCCCCACCCTCAGAAATTCTGGTTTCCTTGGGCTGGGGTTGGCCTGAGCATTCGGTTTTTGAAATGAGGATCTGAATGGGGGATGGATGATTGAATGAATGGTTGGCAAGGCAGCCTCTGTACTTCTAAGTACAAAACTGTGCTCTGGGGGAGAAAGCGAGGCAGGTTTGAAGGGGAAGGGCAGGACAGATGAAAGAGAAACTAGACCTCAGGCCCTCTGTGAATCCCAGTAAAGCTTGGAGATCATTCTGGAAATTGAGGTGCCGGAGAAGGTCGTCTGAATTTGTTGCAATTCTTAATGATGGATTTATTTTCAATGAGATGCCAGTAATAAAGTAGATATGCTATCAAGGCTGCTTTATGAATAAAGAAGTATTATTGTGACTTTTACTGTCTTACTGGAAATGATTCTGTGAATTTTGATTGAAAATAAGATGCTAACATTCGGCCGGGAGCTGCATTTAGGCTCTATATGTTAAGCATCCACTCTGCTCCGCTGGCCTCTCAAACATCACCGTTTCCACTTTGCTCCATGAACCCTCATCCCCAGCTGACCTGCTCAGGTTTCTAGTCGATCCCTAAGCATTCCACATCCTGGCATTTTTTCATGTGCCCTCACCCCCACCTCCTCCTTCTCTCAGGGCCTACTTCCATCTAGAATTCTCCATGGCTCCCCAGTTCGGAGAGCTCCCCTTTCTTCTAAGTCTTTCAGCACCCAGTATCTTTAAAACACTCTGCTCCTGTTTTGATTTCATCATCCTGCCCATTTCTCATCTCTACCCCTAAATCATAAGCCCCTCAAGGACAATGATGGCTTATGCCTAGCATAGCACCCCACACTCTGCAGACTTAGAAAACCATAGTCAAGAAACTGCACAAAGGTAAATGTTAGCCCATCTGCTTCCCCCAGTATCATGGATGTGGATGAAAAGGCACCAACCCCACTGAGATGTTCCTGTGGTTTGGCCATTCTGAAGGCTGAGGCAGGAATCCCAGAAGGAACGGCATCCAAAGTGAAAAGTGGCCCTCGTGGGAAGGGGCTCTCACAGTCTCATTATTCCATGCTATGTAGTACTTTCATAGGACTGCCTTAACAAATGACCACAGACTTGGTGGCTTAAAACAATAGAAGTGTATTCTCTCACAGCTCTGGAGGCCAGAAATCTGAAACCAGTGTCACTGGGCCAAAAGAAGGTGTCACCTACACCATGTTCCCTCCAGAGGCTCTAGGAGAGAGTCCTTTCTTGCTTTTTCCAGCTTCTGGCGGCAGCTGCCTTCCTTGGCTTGTGGCCACATCACTCCAATCTCTGCCTCTGTGGTCACATTGCCTTCTCCCTTCTCAAATCTCCCTATTACGAGGGCAGTTGTGATTGCATTTAAGGCCCACCCTGGTGATGCAGGATAATCTCCCATCTCAAGATCCTTAATGTCATCTGCAAGTCTTTTTTTTTTTTTTGCATCAAAGGGAACATTCACATAATGAATTGGGACATGGATATATTTTGGAGAGATCATTATTCAACCAACCACATATACAAAGGTAACTGGAGCCTCCAAAAGGGCAGACAGGTACTTGCCCAAGGCCTTACTTCAAGGTCGTGACAGAAATCAGACAGACCCAGGTCTCCTTTCTGTCAACTCTGGGCTTCTTCCACTAGCCCAGGCTGATGCCCAGAAAAGTAAGACAAGGAGATTTTAAAAGAACACCTTAGACCCTCATTCATGTGCTGCATTCACTCTCTTCTTTCTGGATTATGTTGTGGCTTCCAGAATTCATTCACCTTCTTCCCCATCTAGTCCCAGTTCTGTTACATTAGGCTCACGGTGCACTGGCTTGTGTGGGCAGCTGCAGTGGAATTAGCTAAGTGACATTTTCGCCTCTCCTTTCAGGACCGCCTCTTTTTTGTCATGGAGTATGTAAACGGTGGAGATCTCATGTTCCAGATTCAGCGCTCCCGAAAATTTGATGAGCCTCGTTCCCGGTTCTATGCTGCAGAGGTTACGTCAGCCCTCATGTTCCTCCACCAACATGGAGTCATCTACAGGTAGCTAATTTCTCCTCCGCTCTTTCCTTAAAGTGAAAAAATAAAGAATGCTCCAGACAGACGCTTGAACTGACTTTGGCTCCCGCCCAGCTGGTCTCTTAGCAACCCGCTTTAGATTAGTTGTTTGTTCCAGTTTGCTTACAGAGGACTTTTTGGGGGTCTTTTTTATCACTGTGAATGTTAGGTTTGAATAGCCCCAGGAGACCCACTGTTTGTGCCATTTTTGATTGAAAGCCCAGAACGACGTTGTAAAGGCCTGGAGCCCAACGACCTTGAGGTGACCTTCTTTTCTGTCTCTCCCCACCCTCTTCCTTCAACATCAGGGCATTCTCTTTACTTTTTCCTCTGTGCCATGAACTTCCTCTCCTTCCCAACATCTTGCCACTTCCTGAGTTTGTTTGGCTTCGTTGTCTCTAGCAGATAGAATCAGAGAAGCTGGAGTTGCTTGGGGGTCTCAGGGTTTATGATCCGGGTGGAGGAGGGAAAGGGAACTAGACAATATCCAACAGGAAGTGACTCTCTGCAGATCATCTAGTCCCTTATTACTGCCCTGTCCCTCTTCCAAGAAAACATGGGACACACACACACACANGGACACACACACACACACACAGACACACACACACACACACACACACACACACACACACACACACACACACACACTAATTTTCCAGTAAGGGAGCAGGCCTATTTACGCAGGCTCTTTTGTGAGGTCAGGAATTCTGGGAGGACTAAATATTTATAATTAGCAACAAGGACACTAAAGTCCCTTAAAGTTTTTTCAACGACTGTGAATTTCTTGGTGTTTGCTTCCTACTTGCTTGCTCGCTCGCTCGCTCGCTTTCTTTCTTTCCTTTTTTTAATTGAATAGAAGAATAGCTGGTTTGGTTCAACACAGAATGTAGTCACTCACCAGAACTTCACTGACCTTCCCCTGAAAGCAGTACCCTAACGAAATGGTATTTGTTACTCAGGGGCTCTGACCAACCCCCACCCCAGGCTTCCTTTCCTACTGACATCTCTGAGCTGCTGTAACTTCAGCTCAAAAATAGTCAGACTCATCTCTGAGTCTATAACTTCAGCTAAGGCCTGAATCCCCACCCCACCCCCCCTTAAAAAGGATCATGTGATCAGATCAGGCATACCCAGGATAAATCTCCCTTTTGTTTAACTCAAAGTCAGATGATTAGGGACCTTCGTTATATCTACAAAATCCCTTTGCCCGCTATGTGTCATGATAGATCATGACAGTGATATCACATCACCTTTTTCCACATTCTTTTGGTTAGAAATAAGTCACAGTTTCCACCAAACTCAAGGGAAAGGGGTTATGGAATTATGCCAGAATATGACTCACTGGGGAATCACCCTAGGTTTTGTCTGCTATGGGCCAGTACTTCTTTCTCTCCTTCACTTCCCACAACACCTTGTTTTGAACCCACCAAGGTTCTTAGCTTTCTTTCAAACTCACCTGCCAACTCCAAACTTTCATGTCCAGCCCAGAAGCCTCATGCAATAATACCGCCTGCTCGCATGAAGCCTGGTCCCACCAGCCAGAGTGAGTCTCTCCATTGCCCACACTTCCACTTGCAATTTGGGAATCAATTGCAATTTGAGGCTTTCATCGTGTCACCTACCACTGTTCACCTGGTGTTGCAGTTAGGCATCCGTGTGGATCTAAGTTGCATACTCTCTTAAGGGCCATTTCTTCTTTTTTTTTTTTTTTTGTTAAGGCCTCAGTCTTCTTATTCTGCATGCTCTTCTGTCTTGCACAATGTAAATAGTCAACAAAGGACCATTGACTTCAGTTAGATTACAACCCTTATCTCTGCCCCCAAAACAGTTTACAAGCTAATTAGAGATACAGGATTTAGCTATGCAAAAAGATCACCGTACTACAAGGCAGTGCATCGTTAGGTGCCATGACATAGAGAAGAATTGTCATTTTTGAGATGCTATCCCCATTATCATTCCTATCAGAGTGGGTATAATCATCCACAGCTTACTAGCAGGGATTCTGAGGCACACCTTAAATAATTTGCCCGAGGCCATCCTTGGTAAGTGCCGGACGTCGGAAGTGTAGCTGACCGATCTACAAGCTGGTGCTGTACACCATGACACTTGTCACCCTGCCTTTTCAAGCCCAAGTACAAACTCTTTAGCTTGTCATTCCAGGTATTCCAAAACTTGACTTTCCCTTGCATGTCTAGTTCTCTTCCCCTTTCCGCTTTCCTGAATGAATGCTTCCCTCCCACCAGTCCTGTGAACAGTTTTGTTTTACTGGCTCCTATGAGCCATACTTTCTGCCTCTCCTCCCCACCTCCCTGACCATTTCTCCGCGATCTTTATATCACCTGTCCTGGCTTCTTCTTCCCATCCTCTGAATGCTGGTTTTCCCTAGGGTCTTCATCCCACTTTCTACTTACCCTAAACCCTCTCTCTGAGCATTGGAGCATTTGCATACCCTCAAATGACTCCTATGTGCCAGCAACTCCCGTATCACTCTATATCCAGCCCTCAGTTATCCCTAGAACCCCAAACAAGATCCTTCTCTCAAACCTCTCTCTCACGACTTGACCTTTAAACCTTCTTCCTTCTTCCCTGGCTGGTTTGCAATAGTTGACTGGACTCACTGCTTCTTAGTTTTCTGCCCTTCTATCTATCCACCTCCCCTCTAGTGTTGCTCAGTTGTCTTTCAAAGCGCAGGCTAATTGTTACGTGTTCCCTTTCTTCACATCCCACAGCCCTTGTAAGATAAAGCACCGTCCCGTTCACTGGCCTTCAGCCTCCCTCATACCCTGGCCCTGAGGCGGCTGTGCACAGCTCTGTGGTTTGGGTACCACACAGATGTGGAAGACACAGGCAGTAAGTGGAAGGTGGAGCTCACTCTGCTTGCATGGCTGGCTTCTACCCAAGAAAGGGGTGCTTTTTCTACCCAGAGGCGATGCCTTTTTGCGTTTCTGACAGACTCAAAGCATGTTAACAGGGCTGAGGTGGCCCGCAACAATCCTTTGACCTGTATTATAATTCCCCCAACCATGTACCCCACCCTCTAGGCACTCCAAATTATTTGACATTCTCCCCCAAATACCATTCTCTTTCATTTCTCTGAGCCTTTGTCCCCACTGTTCCTTGATTTCCCTTGTTTCTATTCTGTGTCTTGATCAGTGAGTAGTTCCCAGTTCACATCCATGGTCTTACTGGCTCAGAGTTCCTGGTTTTAAAAATATGTAGATTCCATAATACTGGGGGAAGGAGAGTTGATAAGGAGATAGGCAAGAAAAGAATGGCCATGAGTTTACGATTGCTGGCACTGGGTGGTGCTTACATGTGGTCTCACTGTTTTGTCTACTCCTGTGTATGTTTTAAATTTTCCATAATAATAATATTTTTTAAAAGAATAGTGATTCCAGGGTAACATTCCTAGAGCTCTTGATTCAGTAGGTCTTAGTACGGGGTTTCGGAATCTGTATTTTTTTACAGCATTCCTCAGGTGATTTGGGGACCCAGGTCTAGAAAACTTCCATTCTGCCTTCAGGACTATGTCAAGTGGCCCTGCTCTGTGGGCCTTTTCTGACCATCGAGCCTGTCGTGGAGGTGATTTGCTTTCCCTGAGCGACATGACAGCTCTTTGTACCAGGTGCTTAGCAGCTGCCCTTTGCTAACCCTGTATTTTGACTTGAGCTAACGCCACATGAGAGTGCTCATCTAATTGGCCTGGGACAGCACCTTCCTTATAGTGGGTGCTCGCTAATATTTGTTCTTCTAGTCTATATAACTCCAGAGCTTTCCAGTCCAGTGGGTGGCTACGTCATAGGTGTGTACTTCTTAAAATTCTGTGTTGGAAGTACAGTAATACCTCAGTTTGTGAGTATAATTCGTTCTGGAAACAAACTACTCATATTGCAATATCTCGCTCGTTTACCCAGTTAAAATGTATTATTAGAAATGTTTGCTCATCTTGCAGAACACTCCCGAACCAAGTTACTCGCAATCCAGGGTTTTACTGTATTCCTAACATAGAACACAGTTTTTCTCCCCTGACCTAAAAGGCTCCCCATTTCTTCATCTCTCTCATTTTATGGGTTGATGAGGACCATGTGGTCTCTATTTCCCATGATGCTTTGCTGTAAGCTGCCGGCGGAAGGGCTATTCCGGGTAAGTAGTCTGCAGCTGCCCTACGAGGCTATGAGTATGTGTGCCTGCCTAGTGGCTGTTCTGAAGCCCAGGCAGAGACCATATTTTGTGTGCTACAGGGGTTTATTTGAGAGATTGACAAAACCAGGTTTTGGGGAGAACCTCATTGCTGAAGCTGAAACTGAGTTGTCCTGTCTTCCTTCTGGAATTTACACATAAACGAATTAGCAGTTAATTGGCCAGTGTTCAAGAACTTAGGGAAGAAGTCATTTCTGCGGCTGGTGGCTCACACTTGAAGGAGAGCCCAAGCTGACAGGTGTGGCCC
This sequence comes from Hipposideros armiger, assembly GCF_001890085.2. NCBI lineage: Eukaryota > Metazoa > Chordata > Mammalia > Chiroptera > Hipposideridae > Hipposideros > Hipposideros armiger. The sequence continues at coordinate 131,366 of NW_017731745.1, read as the reverse complement.
CCTCTCCTCTGGTGCCTCTCTGGATCAGGTTCCCCAACCCGGGCTGCACAGGGCACTCTCTCTGTGTCCCCTGCCCTGTGTTCCTGGGACTCCTCTGTGCAGTACGGCAGAAGAAGACATGAGCTCACTGTGTGTCCACTCTTCCTAACTATGGCTTTTAAAAACCTCTACCCCTCCCTTACACGTTCACACACACCATGAGAAGTGGAGGTTTTGAAGGGTGGGCCTTCTTTCTGAAGGTGATTCAGGGAACTCTTGTCTCCTCTACCTCATGCTCAGTGCATCTGATTTTCACTGAGCTGCTCAATAGCAGCAGCTGACTCTCTGAGAGCATTCCTCCGTCCATGCGACGCAAAAAAAGGGAGGTTGTATGATCCACCTCAGAGAGAGGGCAGCCAGAGGCCCTGGAAAGAGAACCAAAGGCTTGGCAGGCAGGAATGTATCTTCTTCTTTCACAACCCAGAAGCCAGGAGTCCTGTCACAGAGCATGGTGAAGAGCATGAGCTCTGCCACCCTGGCCAGTTGCCTTAACGTTTATGCCTCAGTTTCCTCATCTATAAAGTAGGAATAATTGTCCCTGTCTCGTGAGGTTGTAGGGATTTAGTGAGTCGATAGGTCTAAATAATTTTGAATAGTGCCTGCTATAAGCACACTGTAAGTCCTCAATAAAGGTTAGTTAATCTTATTGTATCTTGAATTGATTTTTATTAAGATATATTGAAAGAACATTGGAGATCTTTTATCCAACCCAGTCTCCAAAAGGGAATCCATATAAGAATGAATTTCTTCCTTTCTTCTTGTAAAACTAAACTCCTTTAAAAAAAATTATAAGAGTAGATGTACTAGGATAAATAAAAATTTTAGCAGTAAAAAAATATGTCAAGTCAGTTTTCCCTTCACCAGCCTCATAGCTACCCAGGGTAAAACAGTTAAACAGTTTCTAGAAATTTTGAGAAATCTTGTTGAGCAAGTTATGAGCCTTGGTGACTGGCTTCCATTTGTGAAGTTCAGATAATGCTTGCCTTGTCTCCTTCATGTGGTAGTTGAAAGTGATGGCGGGAAGTCAGATTATAAAGGTAGAGGTAAAGGATATGAAAGCATATGGGAAATGACAAGGTGCTTTATTTATGTGAAGTATTATTAATTATTAACATTTATCACTTTGAGCACTAAAATTTGGTCGTTATCCAGCAGAGGAGGAAGTTGTAAGTTATAAAGCTCTTCTGCTCCTTAAATTCTCTAAGATGTTCGGTCTTTAATGATCAGTCGTCATCACTCCCCAAGAGTCAGTCTGCCCTGGATGCCAGAATTGCGTGGGCAGTGAGGAGACGAGAGGAGAGAGAGAGCGTCTCTGTTTTGGCCCAGTCGGCCTCACTCTGTACTCAAGAGGTACTTAGAAAAGGCTTTCCTTGTTGATGACAATGTTTATAAAAAGTCAAATAAGAATTAAGAGCAGGAAACAAAGATGTAGTCAATCTCAGGGCACCTAATAAACCTGAGTCTTAAATGTCTTGTGCTCTCCAGGGCTGGGGGGCCAAAGCCCAAAAAGAGGGGCTTAGAAAGGGTTTCCCTTGAAAAAATTGGAGACATACTGAGGTCTCTAGCTGTGCTCTCCAAGCCGGGCCGCCCTGGACAATGCATCCAGAGTACAGTGTGATATAAACTGTAGTCTTCTCTTCCTGCTAGTCAGAGGGGTACATGTGTACCTAGTCTGGGGAACAATGGCCTGCCTTGACCCCTGGAATCAGCTCCTGCCATTGGTACAGTTAGGCATTTCCTGACTTAACAAAGTCTCTAGTCAAATCCTGTGTTAATTAGTAGAAGGTCTAATATGTAGAGTCTCATCTTCTTTCAATATACTTTCAACTTAACTAATGCTAATACAAAGCAGGGGAGGAGGAGGAATTGGGGTGATCCCTTCCTTTTTCCTTCCTGGTCTCCTAGGACCTGGCCGTTTGAAAATCACTTAGGGCACTTAGGGCTCTATTTCCTCCCAGAGTGGTGTTCTCAGCTGTCAGCATTCCTCAACCCATTATAGAAAATGATTAATTAATTGATTAATTAACTTTTTAAAATAGAGTTGATTTTATTTCCATCTTCTTACAGTCCCCAGTATCACATCTGCTAAGAATCCTCATCTTCTGCCATCTTCCCCGGAAGTAGAAAATGACATTTTAATATAAAATTCCCAAGGATCTTAGGGCTGAGTGTATAATAGGAGGATACCATCTACCACAGCAGGTACCTCGCGTCTGAATATTAGATCAACAAGGGCCACAGAGACTACCTAATCCAACTCCGTTTTATAGATGGAACTTGGAAACCAAAACTGGGCGGTAACTCACCCAAGTTTACACAGTGAGGTGTTTTAAAGCTCAGATGTTATTTTAATCAAAGATATGCATACAGATAAAGAGTAAAACTGTTCTACCAGGTGTTTAAAGCAATAAAAAGCCATTTTCTGCCCTCCCTTCCTGTTGCCCCCAGTTGCCTCTGCCACAGAGACAACCACTTTCAATTCTTTTAGCTGACACTTTGGGTATGGACCTGTGTATTGCTAAATAACCTGCGTTTATTGTTATTTTTTTTAAAAACGTAATTTTAGGCATTATCTGGTGACTTTCCACTATGGAAGTGAGAATTTAGTTCTTTGCCCCACCCACTCCACTCACCACCCCACCACATCTACACACTCTTTCCAAATTTCCATTTTTCTATCCTCTCAATAGTATTTATGGTAATTTTGGTTAAATGAATATATGTTGTATACATTATTGTGACTGTGAAATACTACTTGGAGCTAAGCCATATGGTAAGCTATAATTACTTTTCCTTGCCTATGTATTTTCTTTGTTTTCCCTGGAGATAAGAATTATCTCATTCTTTTCTATGTAGTTATTATTAATTCAACACAAACTCTCTACAAATTGTCCACATCTCCCTTCAGGATGTTTAGGTGCAATAGGTAGTCTATCAATTTCATATTCTTGGACAAATATCTCCCAGAGCCTTCCAAGCTGCTCCATTATGAACAGTTGTCCTCAGTGCCTGCTGTATAGCTGTCATCCTGGGATCTCCCTGAACTATTATCTTAGTGCTTCCTTTTGCCTGTCTCATACATGAAAGCTCCTATCTTTTGTATTTCATATCTCCTCTTTCTTGATATACCCCCTTGATGTGGTGAAGCACACCCCCACTCCTCCAACAATGTTCTGAAAAAGAGTGAAGAGGGAAGTAAAATTTCGAGACCTTCCTTTTATATCTAAAATCATCCTTCTCTTACTCTCAAACTTGATAACGAGTTTGGCTGGGTATAGAATTCTAGATTGAAAACCAGTTTCCCTCAAAATTTGGTATTGTTCCTTTGCCTTCTAACTCCTCGTGTTGCTAGTAAGGAGTCTAAAACTATTTTGATTCTTGATCCTTCGTATAGACCTATTACTTTTTCCTGGAAGCTTGTTAATTATTTAATGATGTGGTATAGGCCTATTTTCATCCATTGTCCTGGACCCTGGGTTGATCTTTTCAATTTAGAAAGTTATGTCCTTCAGTTCTGGAAAATGTCTGATTTATGTATTTAATGATTTCTTCTGTTTTCTCCTTCTGGAACTATCATTCAGATATTGGATTAGTCGACTTGGAGTTTGTCGCAGACTAATTTGGATGGCCACTTAGTTGGGGAATTTCTATCAGAATTTTTGGACCTTTCCTCTTGGATTGCTCAGATTACCATAGGAAGACTCTTCCAGAGTCCTTCCTGAAAAGAGAGAGCTTTGCAGCCAGAAGCCAAATGAGTGAAGAGGGTTGGAGGGCCCAGCTCCCAGAATACATGTGTCCATTTAATCCCCTGTTTTCAGTTCTATACCCTGGTTCCTGCCCTTTCCCCCTGTTTCATCCTGGGTCTGGAGACCCTCTCTTTCTCTTCTCCAGATAATAAACCACTGAGGGCAGAGAAGGGGCTATGCAAAGTAAAGGAAAAAATCTAGTTTAGCATTGATTATCAACCAGATATCTTTATTTTGTCTCTCTTTATGTCACCCTCATCTCCAGAGGTAACTGTTACTGCAAATTCCTGAGCTTTGGTGGGGCAAAAGGTGGAAGATTCTGCAGTGTAAATTTTATTTTTCTTGACTTTTCCCATTGATGGTTTAGGATTCCGCTCTTTTTGGGTCTACTAAGTAATTTACCACTCATCCCTTTGCTTTCCACCATCCAAAACTGTGTTGCTATTGTTTCTTCTCTTGTTCCCCTCATCTTTGTATATTTGGGCCTTTGTGTATAATTTTGGGAAAGAGAGAAACATAATTGTGGGTATTCAAGCTATCCTCTTTATCCAGAAGTCAATAATAACAAAAATAACAGTAACCACCATAGCAGTAGTGGCAACAACAATAATAGTAAAACACTTACTTAGCCTTCGTTAGGAGCCAGACACAATTCTGAGCACTTGGTGTATATTAACTCATTTAATCATCACAACAACCTTATGCAGTAGGTCCCATTATTATCCATGGGATTTATGATCTTTCCAAAAAAGGAGACCCTGCCAGATCCCACCCCATTGCTGCCACTGTGAAGTCACCCTGTCCCATTGCTCCCAGCTGTGGTTTTACGTGGGAAGCAAAGTTGTATATTGGAGACAGAGCTGAGTTTGGGGTCAGAGAACTAGGGCTGAATCCTGGGTCTGCCTCATCTTTGTTGTTTTGGGGGTGGGGGGAAGAATATTTAAACTGTTTGAAATGTTTCCTCATTGTACCATGGGAATTAAAACATGAACCTTTCTGAACTGTCGTTTGAGAATTACATAAGAAAACATTTGCAGAAGTGCCGAGCACAATCCTTGGCACCTAGGAGGCCCTATAAATATTAGTTGGATGAATGGGGAGCGCAGAGTTATGGAGTCAGTGGATATTATGGGCTGTATATTGTGTCCCCTCCAAATTTGTAATGTTGAAGTCCTAATCCACAATACCTTAGAATCTAGCTGTATTTGGAGATAGGGCCTTTAAAGAGGTAAAAAGTAAAATGAAGTCATAATATGGGTGGGCCCTAATCTAATATGACTGGTGTCCTTATAAGAAGAGGAGACCAGGACAAAGAAGTACACAGAGGAGAGACCAAGTAAAGACACTGGGAGAAGACTCATCTACAAACCAAACAGAAAGGCCTCAGAAGACACCAATTCTTCCAGCTCCTTAATATGAGACTTCTAGCCACCAGAACTGTGAGAAAATAAATATTTATTATTTAAGCCATCCAGCCTGTGGCACTTTGTTATAGCATCCCTAGCAAACTAATTCAGAGGACCTGGGCTCAAGTCTCTGCATTGCTACTTACTAATGTGGTAGCCCTGGGCAAATGACCAAATCTCTCTGAGCCACAGTTTCCTCATCTGTCAAGTGGAGCTGATAGTAAATATTAAATAAAATAAGATGGGCAGACCTGCAGTCTTGGCATAAATTGAAAGGTTTAAATAAGCTAATGGACATAGCAAGGCCCCAGGCCCAGCAAGGCCTGGGGAAGTACAGATGCACCAGTACCAATGACAGGGCAGTAAGGCCCCCAGCTGGGGGGAGCAGGATGGTGGATATGTGAGGCTGTGTCCCCCATGCAGGTTAAGGGTCCATGTGGGACAGGGTGCAGACCTCATAACCAGGCAATATTCCAGAGGAGGGACCCTCTCCTTGGTAATATTCCAATACTGTGAGCACTTGGGGACCCTGGGACAAGATAAGTAAGTACTGAGCAATGCACATGGCAGGAACCAATGGGCTGTGACATCTGACAGATGCGTTTGCATTGGAAAGCAGCACAGCCTGACTTGGGTGCGTCAGCCTCCCTGTTGGGCTCCCTTTGCATCCATTTTTCATGAGCACCACACCTCTACCACCCAGTCCCTAAATGACCTGCTTTAGCAAACAAGCTGACTTTAGAAAGGTACATTTTGCTAATGAAAGTCATTCTGTACCTCTACCATGTTGTATAATTGAAGGGCGTGTCTGCCTGATAAAGGAATGTTAAATATTATCATGGGTTTTTCAAGAGTAGTCACTTTTTTTGTAGGTCCAGGTTTATTTAAACCCGAGACCTTCACCCCAAACCGTTTTCTTGCTGTGTTACCTGCCTGTGATAGTGTAGGGTCATTGTGACATGATAAAAAGTCATTGTGACATGATAAAGGGGAGGGGAGGAGAGAGTTGAGACTGAGGTGGTTGGGATGAAAGCCAAGTTTACATTTCTCTGAGGAAGCCACATTATTGCTGACTAGATCAGAAGTAGAATTTTGACTCCCAAGAACATCGTAGGTTCAGAGCAAACAGGAAGTTTGGAACCAGAGGGAAATTCCTGATTAAATTTGTTTGAGTGTTTCAGCTAGTAGTGTGTGTTTAAAGAAAGAAATTGTCAGGGACCTGCCATCTGATATTTTGTCATGATACCACAGAAACAAGAACCCAGTATAGTGGTAAAGGACTCCTAGGCTCAAACTGTCTCCACTGCTCACTAGATATATGATCTTGGGCAAGGAACTCACTTTTCTAAACCTCAGTTTCTTCATCTGTAAAATGGGTATATTAGCTCTTTTAAAGAGATACTGTGAGAATCAAATATATGTTACTACATGCAGAGTATTTATGATTGGGTCTGGTGTAGAGTAAGTACTCACTAAATGCTAGCTGCTGTTATTCCTGTCATCATTCTATTTCACAAGTGGCTGAGTGGTCAGTTGATGCAGTTCCTTTTGTCCATTTTCAAAATTTCCCCCTGAATGTATCCTGCCAGTTGGCAAACTGATGAAAACACCTTGTCAGGTTGAAGTCTTTTATACAAGGGCTAGTTTGAGGAGTCCGGACCTATCTTATGAAGGGAATTCAATATCTGTTAGCTTTTATTTTATGACTAGGCAGTGTTCTATAGAAAGTAGAAATATTGGGACAGGTATTACTACAATGTATTCAACAGTGAAGTCTGAATCTCCTAGATTTAGTCATTTTAATTTTGTTTCTTCAATGTCTTTAGCTAATGATTGAGCTACTAAAAATGGGAATTGTTTTGGCAAACAATGGGCAGCTTTGCCACGTGGGAAGCAGAGTCTCTGTGAACCTCTGAGTGGGTCCCACAGTCTGCGGCCCCTGGTTGAGTCCAAGTTGACACAGGCTGAGGGTGGGGGTTGGGTACCCCAGCCCTTGGAGGCCATAGGGGCCACAGTTAATTGGCTTTGCTTCTCTCATTGGTCATGTGTTAACAGGCTGACTATTCCTGCAGATTAATAGTCATAAAACAAGGAGTTGGGGCACTTTCTTATTCAGAAGTCTGCAGTGACTCCATGTTATCACAAGCTAATGTCCAGACCTGAAGCCTCTTACCCGAAGCCATCCCCATGGCTAACCCTCTCACTAGCTTCATCTCTGGGGTTTGCACCCAAGTTCTACCCCTGCCCCCATCTTCCAAAGTGCTTCCCAGCCAAGGTCCTCCTTGAACCTCTTCTCCAGCCTAACAGGTATTCTCATCAATACAGCCACATACAACGTGCGTTCATTACCTAGATCCTGAACATCGATGATCACAACACGACCTCTTCCTTTGCCTGGAAACACCATACCTCTTCCTAGAACACCCTACTTCCTTTGTACTTTTTTTTTTTTCTAACTCCTTCTCATCCTTTAAGCTTCAGCTGCAGCTCATCTCCCCTGGCCTTTTCAAACAAAGTTATTCCCTTCTTCCACGTGTTAACCCTGCATCTGCTACTTTTACATGAGAGCATTTCTCACATTGTATTGTAACTATTTCTTGGCTGGAAGATCTTATAGAGCTTCCATGGGTTATGCTAACCTTATGGCTTTACCCAGTGGCTCTTGATTTCTTGGCCAACCTATTCAAATGTACCCAGAAAACACCTCTGGGGAGATGGGGGGGGATTTTCTAAACATATTTGGCCCTGATGCGTTTTTGCATGGACTTCTTACTGGACCAACCCTTCCCTCAGCCTCCTTTCTGTGTACCCTGCCCATCCTACAAGTCATTTTATTGTTCAGAGTGTCTGGTTGATGGAGTGCCACCATGGAAAGAACACGGGGCTAGGAGTCAGAGGCCAGAATGCTAATACACCTCTGCTTCAGCTGGGTGACCTTAGGAAAATTGCTTCTCATCTCTGGACCTCAGTTCCTCCATGACAGCTGGATTGGGTGATATGGGTCTGTGCCCTAAGGCTGTTGGTCTGGGAATGCCTTGAACAGAATCTGAAAACGAACCTCTGAAATGGCCTCTGCAAATGACCTTGATGAGGCTCTGGAGGCAACTGAATCCAAGGGGGAGAATGCCCAGTGCCCACTGGGAGGGTTTAGGGGTCCTGGCCTGCCACCCATGATTCCTTGGAACGTGAAACTTCATCGACACGTGGTCCGGTGTTCTCTCTGAGTATCAAATCGTGTCTAGGGGTTCCTTTTCTAGAATGTATGCACAGTCTTCCCTTTTAATCAAAACATAGTTTTCAAGGCTCTGATGTCGCCAAGTTAAATGTTAATCCCTGTTGTGAGCAGAGCTCCCTCAAGGGGCTGAAACCCACCACATGGTCAAGAACTGGCTAAGGAGCAGGGCTGCTTGCTTAGAAAGTCATGGTCCCATCAGGATTGAGAATCTCACAGCCATGAGTCAGAACCCGCTCAGAAGCAGAGCATCTCTCAGATGAAATTCCCTCCCTTGTTGGAAGTCTGATAAGAATTTCTGTTTGGGTTTGTACATTTTCTTGAGGCACAAGGAAGAAACAGTCCCTGTTGTTCAGAGAACAGTGCGTTTAAGCAGACACTCATTTATTCAGCCAACAGTGATGGTTAAGCCCCTTTGGTGTGTCAGGTGTGGGCCTTCTAGATGCCATGAAAAGGAAAAGACACATATTCTCTGCCCTCTTGGCATTTATGTTTGGGTGGGGATGCCAGACAGTAAAACAAGCAGTCACCATAAAAACGAATAAGGATGATGATAAGGAAAGAATAGGGTGCCAGGGAACTCCGGAGCCCAGATACCTCAGCTAGTCAGAGAGAATCAAGGAAGGCTTTCTGGGGAGAGTGACCGCACCCAGAGAGGCCCAATGGGGTAAAGTCGGAGTTGGCCAGAGTAAAAGGACATGGGGAGAGCGTGTCAAAGAGTGAGAACAGGATGTGTGAAGGCTTGAGGTGGTGGGGGAATGCCAAATGGGACTGTGGGTCTAGAGAATTTCCACATGTGTAGAACTCAAAGCACAAAAAGAGGCCTAGTAAACAACCAAGCTTAAGAGAAGCCAGAGGCCCACCCTGAGGGACCATCGAATGACTGTCAAAAGTAAAGTACATGCACAGTGGCATGGTCTTAGACCGTATTATATGTGAGAGCTGTAGAAGAGGGACCTACTATTTAACAGAATTTCAGAAGTGGAAGCAAACTTGGGTGTCAGCTATTCCAATTCCACCTTCTACAGATGAGTAAACTGAAACTCAGGTTGTATGACTTGTCTGAGGTCATTCAGTTTCTTGGTGACACAGGGAGATCCATGAGTTGGGGCTCTGGTGTTGTTTTTCTTATGGTATGTTGATAAACTGATTGGGAACAAACCGCAGAAACACCTAATTTGTAGCTCATTACCATGGTGTAACTATTGGGTTCTCAGAAAAGTCATGAGGTATTTTTTTCTATGTTTTTCGTTGCAAAAATATGTCATGACTTTTCTAACAACCCAGTATTTCCCCCAGGGCCAGTTTCAAGCTACCCATGTTTCACCACCAGCTCACAAAATTCCTAATAATTTAGCAATCTGATTTGTGCCAGCCACAGCACACCACAGGGAACGCTGATTGTGCACATTTCTTCCCAACGCCAAGATCAGTGATGTTTCGTTGGTAGTTTGACGTCAGCCATGGTGGGAGTATTTATACCATGGAAATCAGCAAACGCTACAGATTAAGGTTTTGCCTACAGAGGTATGGCTAAACATTTGCCCATATACCACTGTAAAATGAATCTATAGATTAAGTTAGTGCTGTTCAGGTCAACTATATCCTCATTGATTTCCTTACTGTTTGATCTATCACTGAAAGATTTCTCCTTTTAGTTCAATAATTTTTTCTAACAGCTTTATTGAGGTATAATTCACAGACTATACAATTCACCCATTGAAAGTGTACAAATCAATGATTTTTAGTATAGTATATTCACACAGTTGTACAACCATCACCACAATCAACTTTAGAAAGTTTTCGTCACTCCAAAAAGAAACTTCCTTTTAACCATCATCCCCCAATCCTACACGCCCTTATCCTCAGCCCTAGACAACTTATCTACTTTCTTTCTCTATAGTTTTGCCTATTCTGGACATTTTATATAAATGAGACTAGGCACTATGTGGTCTTTTATGACTGGCTTCTTTCCCTTAGCATAATGTTTTGAAAGTTCATCTGTGATGTAGCATGTATTAGTCCTTCATTTCTTTTTGTGGCTGAATATTATTTCATTGTATGGATATACCACATTTTGTTCATTCATGAATTAGCTTATAAGCATTTGGGTTGTGCCCCTGCTGCTACAAATATTAGTGTACAAGTTTTTGAGTGGACACAGGTTTTATTCATCTTGGTTATATACCTAGGAGTGGAATTGCTGGGTCAGATAGTAACTGTGTTTAACTTTTTGAGGAACTGCTATACTGTTTTCCAAAGTGGCTGTATCATTTTACATTCCTACCAGCTTCAACATGTGAAGGCTTCAGTTTCTCCATGCCCTTACCAACACTTGTTATTATCTGTCTTTTTTATCACATATCCAAGTGGATGTAATGTATATCCCATTGCAGTTTTGAATTCTATCAGTTTTTGCCTCTGTTTTGACACACTGTTGTTAAGGGCATACCTGTTTAGGATTTTTAGGCCATCTTGAAGAATTGACCCCCTTATTATTATGTGAGTTGCCTCTTTATTTCTAGTAATTTTCATTGTTTTGAAGCCTGCTTTGTCTGAAATGAAATAGTTAATCCAGCTTTTTTTTTCATTAGTGTTAGCATGGTATTTCTTTCTCCATCCCTTTATTTTAACCAGTCTGGATCTTCAGAGTGGGTTTCTTATAGACAACCTATACTTGGGTCTTGTTTGCTGTTTTTTAAATTCACTCTGACAATCTCTGTCTTTAACTGGTGTATGTAGGCCATTCACATGTAAAGTGATTTTTTTGATGTAGTTGGATTCATATCTACCATCCTCATTACTATTTTGTGTTCATTACAGTTGTCCTTTGTTTCCTTTTCCCTCACTCTTTTTCTGTTGCTGTTTTACTAAAAAGAAAAGTTGCAAATTTTAATTGTGAGATGCATCATAACTTGAAAATGGTTAAAATATGGGGAAAAAAGTGTATTCTAGAATCTGGGAAACATGGTCATAGTACCCATCACGGGGAGATTGTGGGGCTGAAATAGGACCAGGCATGCATCAAAGTACTTGGCACAGTACTTGATTTGGCAGTGAGCACTACATATCAACCATTACCATAGTTACTGTATTAGTACTGCCCAGTTACTTTATTTACACACAACTAATTCAGACTCCCCAGTTCCATCACTGTATCACAGTTGAGAATAATTATGCTAAATACATTAGGAATATAGTTCTGCACTAGGTTGTTTTCGGGAAAGTGTGGGGGTTCTTGTTTTTGTTTGTTTCTTTGGGGTTTTTTTGTTACTCACTGCAAGCATATTCTCTTAGCCTGTTTGTTCTGTAGTCCACAGTTAAATTTAGAACTCTGAGGTCAGACAGTCCTGTGTTTGAATCCCAGACTTGTCACTTACAGATGTATAACCTTGGGGACGTTTCTTAACCTCTCCAAGTCTCAGTTTCCTTACCTGTAAAATGTATGAATACCTCCCTCATAGAATGTGGGTAGGGCCTAGCAGGAACCCAAATCATAGACATTGTTGTTATCACTTGTCATTGTATTTCTTCTATAAAAGATGCTCCCTACGGCTGAGTCTCCTTTTTTTTTTTTTTTTTTTTTTTTTTTAGCTGAGCCATCCTGCTACCTATTGGCAGCTTAGCGGCTGCTCAGCTCGGGCTGGCCTCGAACCGCTGTTGCTCAGAGCTCAAACTCTTGAGCGAGCTCTTAACCAACTGAGCCATTCGGCCGGCCCTTCAGTCTCCCTTTTTGAGCTGGAAACTCTAGCCATCAGTACTTTGGCCCTGATGAAGGCGGAGGGTGCGTAAAATGATTTAAACACTAGCGAGGGAAATGCTTTGAACTACAGGGATACATTTCTCCAGGTAGACTTGGCAGTGCAGAAGGGGAGTGAGGCTGCTTCCTAGCACGCTTCATGTGGGGGGCTCCCTCTCAGCCCCAGACAGGGTTAGCTCAGAGCAAAAAGAGCTTCCTGGCCGATGCAGGCAATGGGAGCGATATGGCAGTGACCACCCTTCTCACGTCCCCCATAAGGCAGTGAAGCCTGATGGAATACCAGTTACGTATCCGTCTCAGTCCTGGCTGTCGAGGGGACCCCAGTGGGTGCTGGTGCTTTGTCTTTGTGGCTTTTCTCCTCAAGAATATTCTAGACACTCCTTGTTATTAATTTTCTTTTACTTCCTTATTTATTTTTCTCTTATATGTTTGTTTCCTGAATCTGCAGTTTTGGTTTAATAGGAATGCATCACTGCCTCTGTCTTCACTCTCCAGACACGTTTTTAAGGTCTAAACAATATCAGATTGGACTTTGGACCTGGACGAGCAGGGAGAATTACATTCACAGAAGAATCCTATGGTGCTAGGCTGTGTCTCACAGCAGTGGTGGGTAACACCAGAGAACGAAACATATGCAGAGCTAGGCCTGCCCTAAGAGGATGTATGCATGTCTATGTCTGTCTTGGTTTTCTATGGTCACGGGTCTTTCCTCATGATTTTTCTGAGTCAAGGCTCCAATCTTCCCAGAAGCTGGGCATTGCCTGGCCAACATGGCTGGGACTAATATTGCCCTCTGGAGACTAAGACTTGTAGAAGAATCTAAAACTCTTTCCCTCAAGAGACCTCCCTTGTGAGAATTCTGCGATGTAATGACATGAGTTTAAAAATTATGGCGAATTAGAGAGATGATCTGGATGACGTAAGCCAAGAAAAGAGCAGGATTTTGGAAAAGGGATTTGAGGCTTTAATAGTATATATTTAGGGATCCCTTTCTCCAAGATTATATATTCTAGAAGAGCCCAAGAAACCCTATCCTGTTGGCTTGGGCTACAGAAGAAATACAGGGACAGTTCCATGAAGCATCCAGCCTGCCCTGAGTGGCTCTCCATGTAAATCACAGGCCTGGAGAAGTTCTCTATCTGATGCTCCTCCTGCCCGAGTGAAGCTCGAGCCTCAACCCTAGGCATCGGCAGGTTATACTTGGATAAGGTGTCAGGGAAATATTACTTCACAACTTATCAACTATCCAGAGGAGAACAAAGGTTCCAAGCTCAGCCTGTCACCTTGGACTCTCACTGCCTGACCTTGTGAGCTTCTGCAGACAGAGCCTATCCCCAGACACTGCTCCCCATCTTTTCCAGGTTCCTGTGAGGTAGCAAAGGTGATTGCTATTGGTGAGAGTCTGAAAAAGCCTAACTTATTTTTTGCACAAAGAAATGCACATCCTGTAAAACCCAAATCCCCAGTGGAAAATGTCCACCTAGTCTGTCTTGTCCAGAGATTTGATCCACTGAGCTCATGATTGGAAGAACAACCAAAGGGGTGTCAAGAACCCAGAAGCCCCACTTCCTTGCAGATTCTACAGCATTCTCCAGTGGGGACCCTTTGTTTTCTAAGGACATGGTTGTGTGCATACAACACAGTGTCTGGCCATTGATGGAAGAAATAACTTTGCATGTGTGAGGCCAGAGTTTGGAGCTATCTATGTGTGCATCAGTACTTGCTTCAAAGCTACCAAGTCCTTTTTGTGTGTTTGTCTGAATTATACATCAGTGTTTTCGATGGAAGCAAGATACAGAGCTATCTATAATTAGGACCCGCTTAGAATCAGACACTGGCTTCTCGCCTCCTCTGTAATTAGCACCCCATCACAGAGGGCACCCAGGAGAATGCATCTCAGAGGGAGTTTTCCCATTGTTCGCCACCTTTTCTTTTATCTTTGTATATAACTCTTTGTTTTTCAAGATAAGACAGACTAAATTCCTTACTATTAGGAACCAAAGGCCTGAAGTTACAGGGGGAGGGCTCTTGGTTTATAATGTTACAGCGGTAGGAGGATTGGGGTGAGATGGCCCCCAAAGGTGAATGAGCATTTGCCCAGTGGCATGGGATTTCAGAGTATGGGTAGGAATGTAGTGTTTGGCCAGTCTCAAAATACCTCACTTTTGTTCATCTTGTCTCCCCTGCTAAATTGTTAGCCCTCGGTGAGGGTCAATGACCTCGCGTCCTGCTGGGTCCTCCAAGGCCCCCAGCATAGGGCTGTGTACAAGGTAAGCCTACTTCAGGGAGGCTATCCCTGTTTGACAGGTGGGCACATTTCTGCCGACAAAGAATGTCAAATGAGAATTGCCTAAATTTTGAACTTCTCAGAGAGCAGTGTGCACCTGTGGGTGTTAGCCATTTTGCAACTACAACCTACAGGGGAGGCCTCAGGATTCTAATCCAAAACATCCCTATGGCTGAGTAATAGGCAATTTGGTAACTGTGACCTGGATGCTTTCATCCTAGTTTCAAATAAAATAAGAAGATGAAGAAAATGTGAAAGGAGATTGGAGAGCTGCTGAGGTAACCTGGTACTGTTCACACCTTGGAACAATTATGAAATACAAAGCCTGGGTTATCCTGAGCATACCCTACCCTCTCCCCCTTCCTTCCATCTGCCCTTAACCAAAACCAAGAGGACCATGTAGTCGATGGGATTTGGTCTGTGCTGATAACAGTAGTAATCCCTCAGCCTTCACATGCTTACTAGCCAAGTTTATGGTCCATATGTTTGTCTATCTGCACTCTCCACTGTGGTTGGCCAGAGACAATACTTTAAAAATCACAAATAATGCTTTTTCTGAGAAGTATGTCTATTTATTAAAAAAGAAAGAAAGACAGTTGGTTAAGAGCTCGCTCAAGAGTTTGAGCTCTGAGCAAAGCGGTTCGAGTCCAGCCCGAGCTGAGCAGCCACTGAGCTGCCAACAGGTAGCAGGATGGCTCAGCTAAAAAAAAAAAAAAAAAGAAAGAAAGAAAACCTCCTTGAAAGCCATGCTAATGAAACGTGAGGATTAAAAACATCCTAGACTGAAATTAGGAGGAGAAAGAGTAGCAAATGAGAATGTACCTACTGCAGTGCTTAGGTTTGGAGATAGGAAAACCCAGCCATGGAGAGCAGAAAGGCATTTCACTTGTAGAATCTAAAGAATTCTGTGATGGTTTTTATTGCTATTGCTTAAAGGGAAGCCAGCGGTACAGAAAATTATAGGCAAATTTCATATGAAAAGGAACATGAAAGAAAAGATTTTACCTTCAATAGCTAAGAACCTAATTTAATGTTTGAAGGAAAGTGAGGAGAAAATGTGACCATCAGAAGTAGTACAGAATCCTGTCAAATTACCTCTTCCAGAAAGCATGGGAGAGCATCACGAGGCGGTGGGAGGGCCGGGGGGGTGTGTGTGTCTCAATTCTGCCATAAGAAAATGGACTGATGTTTTTAAAACAAACACACCAGAGTTTATATATCCAGATGAGTACTGTCATCTCTTTTAAAAGAGTCCTCCTGGGAGACTTTATTCTCAGGGCAAAAATACTGCCTTAACTTTGGATATTTGTACACTCCTCTCTAGGTTTTTCTTTCAATAGTCTCTTTTGTATCTAAAAGCCTTTCTTTGGGGTAAATCTGATTTCTGAAAACCATTTTATATCAAAAAACAGTGTGTGTATACAATGGAAAAACCCTGATTTTTCTAAGTGGCTTTGAAATGATGCATTCTAAAAGAAATTCCACATGAGGTCTAGAAACCAAGTGGGCAGAAGAAGCAACCTCAGTACTTTCTACAGTCACTCCCAGGGAACCTGACATGCAGCAGCCTGGCTGGGTGATTACACACCTGTGAGCCAGACACACCTAGGATGGATGGATCCTGGCCTTGTAAGCTAGCCAGTTCTTTTTCCCTTCTGATCTTCGATTTCCTCATTTTAAAAATACCTACCACGCGATTGTTCTGAATATTAAATGAGGTAATACCTGAAAAACACATAGGAAGGGCTTAGTAACTATTTATTGTTCCTCCCTTTAATACCTCTATGTGGAGCCAGGTAGGCAATCACTTAATATTGGTCAACTGGTTGCAAGGTTGATGCTAAAAATGTCAGGTTTTGACACCTGTATTTGAAGAGTAGGGTCACCTAAGGTAACTGCAGAAGGAAAAGGAAAACATTTCTAATCCCCAGTCTTGTAAAACTATTTCAGAATGACATTTATTTACCTCAAAGGTCCACCTTAGCTCTGAGGATTTGACTATTACATCAAACAACGGAACTAATAAGAACAATAAGAAAAAATGTTAAGTAGCATGGATAATTGAAGAACAAACTGTCAGAGAGTCAGGTAACCCTATAGGTACAGCTTAGAGGAAAATGTCCTGAAAAATCATCCTAAGATAGTTTTGCAGAATTGTTAACTGGAGAGACTCTTCTGTGGCCTTGTCATTTAAAATGATGAAGTCATTTGTTTAACTTGGACATGAGAGGCATCACCAAGAAGAAAACCCACCTAAAATTCCACAAAGAGGAGTAGGCACTTGCATTGTTGTAGGACAGGGTGGAGAAAGAGTAAATGCTCAAAGTTAGCCAAGGATCTTGTCACCTTCTTATTTATAATCATCTCAAATTGGTAAAGAAGGCTTTCACAGCTTTTCAGAAGGTTTGAAAGAGAATTGATACTGGCAGCTGTGAGAACACTGTGTTGACTGCAAAATCCAGTGTGATATTGTATTATAAGCAAGATATTGAAAATAAGAAAAAAAAAAGGCAGAGACACAGTAGAGTTCACCTTTCATGGAAAGCCTTAAAGTTACAAAAAAGAAAAATGGAGATGAGGCTATTCAGTTATTACTGCATAATAAATGACTTCAGTAAGGAGGCCCCAAATGCTCCCTTGTAAGCACAGAAGACAGAGCAGGTAGACATGGACTTAAAGCCAAAGACATAGAAGGTGAGGCATAAGGAAGAAAACCTTCTTGCCCTTCTTAGGGATAAAACATAAGAATGAAGGTCTGTAGTGATGGACAAGAGTGTCTATGGGACATAGATATTTAGACACTGACCTGTCCAAAGGTAGGCCTGGAGCATTGCCACCTGGGAGCCAGGGAACTTCTGAAAAAGGAGATATTTGACCCAAGACTTTCTCATCTGAGCAACCTGATTGAATCTCAGGAGCAGGTGCAGCGTAAGTTCCTTAGGATGCTGGAAAGTAAGTGGGATAGGCGAGGGGAGGGGGGGTAGAGAGACGGTCAGGGGCTTGGCTTCTGGGGGAGCAGGACAAGTGGCTCCTGGAGGCTTTCCCTTTACTGGCTCCTTGGAACCATGGAGTCAACACAATAAAATTAGCAGAGCTAAGTAGGCAGATGTGTGGGTTGGGAGGCATAATTAGTCCTGTTTTTCTCTAGTCTTGACCTAACTGGAGTTCACTGGGTATGTAATGGAAAAAAAACAACCAGCTTGATATAAAAATACAGGAAATGCCTGCAATCACTGCTGATTACAGTAGCAGCTTTCCTTCTGTTATTTTTGTAAAAGAGAAAAAAAAATGGGGTTTGTTAGGTTTCGTTTGGTTTTTCTATTTTTTTTCCGCTTTCATAAATGGTAGAAACAATTTGGCCTGTTCTTTTTAGAGCATTCTTTATTCTAGCTAAATGATGTCACTTAATCTTTATAAATTGGGGGGAGGGGGGGTCAAGACATTCAAATTCTTATCATAAATAAAATTCCCGTAAGTATAAAATGCATTAAAGTGGTTCTAAATATGGTTTACTAGCCCTGGGGGGCTCATTTTGTCTAAACTCCTCCAATTTCTAATGGCTCTAGGCTGAACCGGATGAACATTTAGTTTTTAGCATAGTGCCTCATTTGCAGGGCGGTTTACATTGGTACTAGGAGAGCTAATACCGTTTCTAGCAATTTCTTTTCCAGAAACTTACGTCTTAGCAAGTGACAACACTCCTGCAACAAGACCTTCTAAACCAGTGGACTGACAGACACACAGAGTTCAGGCAGCAGGGTGAGAGCTAGATTGTCACCAACCCAGCCTGTTAGTGGAATTCACTGCCCAGGAGGTGCTGCGCTGTGCCTATGGAGCCCCAAGTCCCCTTTGTCCTCGAGGCTCCAGGAGGTGTTGTCATTCTGGATAATAGACTTATGAAACTCAGTTCCCCAGCATGGAACTCAGGCAAAAACAAAGCAAAACAAAACAAAAAGAATCTGGTTTATCAGCGGCAGCACTGTTTAGGGGTGTAACTGCTGAACTTAGTTTTAGATTCAGAACGCTTGAGCAGTCATAGTTTCTTCACCTCTCTGATGAGATTGGACTGGGTGATTCTTGATGTTCCTCTAGCACACTGGTTCTCAACTGATGTTGATTTTGCCCCCAGGGGACATTTGGCAATGTCCAGACATTTTGGGTTGTCGGAACTTGGGAGGGGGGACTGCTGCTGGCCTCTAGTGGGTGGAGGCAAAAGGTGCTGATACACATCCGCCAATGCACAGGACAGACCTCCCCGCCCCCAACTGTCTAGCCCAAGATGTCCATAGTGTCGAGGTTGAAAAACCCTGCCCTAGCTCTAAAGTCCTATCATGCAACTGTAAAAGCTTGGAGAGGCTGAGTTTGCAGCCCTTTATTTTGGCCACTAAGGTCTATGCAGCCTAGGCACATAGACCAATTCAGCTAGAATCACAGTGTTTCCAGGCCCTGAAAGAATCAGCTCAAGATGGTGAAGGGTTTTTGAACCCTTTTGAAGATAGGGAAGGCATAAGGGAGAGACTTCCATTTGTCATTTAATTTTCTCTACCCAACAAGACTCTACAATACAATTTCTTAGGTTGTATTGAACTTTCTTTCAAAAGATACTACCCATGCTTGAAAAACAAGAGGGTTTTTTTTTCTATAAATATTAAATCAAGAAAAGTACTTAATCTAGCCATACTGCAAAAATTATAATAAGGTAAATATGATCCTCTCTTGTTATGAATGTGTTAATTAATATCAGCTTCTCACCACTGTGGCCCGTCTGGGTATTTACCATGGACAGATGGCAGTATCCCTTTTGAACTGCTTGGATCCAGGCCCACACTAAAACCACTTCTCTCCGGACAAATTTCATTTCAAACACAACAATTTTTTTTTAAGTCATTTTACCGTCACAACTCTATCTAACCAGGGCACATTAACTTCACCCCACCCTTTCACTGTCTTTTATGGCAGGGCTTCTGCTGGTAATGGTTTGGTGTTCTTGGGATTAAAAGGATTAAGAATACACAGGTAGACAATTTTCGTTTTCACCTCAGTTCACTTACCGTAAAGTAGACATTGCTTTCTTTATGGCCTTTTTATGGTGTGAGATCAATCTAAGGAGGCACCAATCCCCACACCTGACATGGGCTTCACCCTACGCACTGAGAGAAGTCTCCTAATTCTGTTCTCTCTGACACCAGGGTGCCCAGTGCGTTCATTCACTGTCTTTGACACCCATGGGTGGGTACCTACAAATACCTGTCCAGTCTGTACAGCACAACACAGTGGGCTTTGAGATGGTATAGGTGGCCGTAGGGAATTGACAGGACCTGGCAGGGTGGGGGTTTGTGAGGGATGGCTAGAAAATGTTAACCAATTCATTGATGGGAAATTCTGGGTTTGATGGTCAGACTTACCAATGTCAGTACAAGGATTACATAGCATCAGACATTGAGCACACGTCAATAGGCACATTTGGGTTGAAAACAGACCATCTCTGAATACATACGCCCATGGCTTCCTACACCTAAATATATACCGAAAATGACACTCATGAGTGCCTCTCTGTACAGGAGTTAGGATCTCTAGTCATAGAAGAAAGATGGCACTATTTTTTCTAGCCAGTCAGCTCACTCATTGAACAAGCCTCTCCTGAACTGGGTTTGTGGGTAACTTAAAAGAAACAAAGCAGACCATGGGAAAAATCATTTACCTGCTCCATTTTCTCTTTTTTTTTTCCTCCCGTTTTCTTCCTCCTTCCTTCTCTCCCTCCCTTTTTCTTTTTGTCTTATTGAGGTACAATAGGACTACAGTAAAGTCCACAATTCTTAGATGTCACCCAAACTTTGTGTGAATATATACTTATGTAGCCCAGATCAAGATATAGACAGTGTATATCTCATACCCTAGCAGACTCTCCCATGCCCCTTCAATCATTACCGCCCCCAACCCCTAGAGGCAACCACCATTCTGACCATAGATAAGTTTTACATTTAGGTCTTTAAATGACCTTACTGGTGAAATACCCTCAATAGCCCTTATTGTACCCCTCTGATTTTGCCAAATTCTGGGTTGATATGTGAAGCTCCCCACTTTGAAAATTATTAATAATTATTCTTGAGGGGTTAAATTATGCCTGGCAAAAAGTGTTTTTCATGTATTCACTCATTTAACCCTCAAGAACTTAGCCTGTGAGGTAGATAGTATTGTCCCCTTTTACACATGAAGAAACTGAGACGTCCAGTTGTAACATGAAACCAAAAGGTCCCATAACCAGGAAGTAGGGGAGCAACTTTGGAACCTTGCTCTTTCTGACACCATGTTTTCTTTAGCTTGGTGCCAATAAGAGTTTGCCTCCATTATACTTAGGAGAGCTAGTGAAGCCAAATAATTTTTCATATAAAATTAAGTTCAGTCCTCCCTCGTAAAGCTTGAGAAGAGATTCTAGAAAACTTTACGAGACCTCCTTGCCATGGTCATTGTGGCAATATTTACTGCCCAATGGTCACGGCTTCTGAAACTTCTCTCTGGAATGTATGTGTAAACTTTAAGAAGAAAGTTTACTCAAGTTCACTATCAAAAATGTGCAAATACAAGGAAAGGAAAAGCCTTACAAAGGAACACACTTGAGCACCCCCCCCCCCACCTTTTTTTGTCTGCACACTGTTTAAAGGAAACTCAGGGTAAAAAGATAAGCAAGTTAACACACTTTAATGCCTTAAACTATTACCTCCAATTGTGGGGAAGTTACTGGGAAGTAGTGAGACTGAAATAAGGTTTGATGAGATAATGAGGATAAAAGAATTTGGGGCAAGTCAGAAGTATTACCCCAAAGCAAGGAATTACTTTTTTTGTAAAAGCAAAAATCCTCTTTGGATTTCTTTCAGTTATCGAAAACAGGTAGTAATGTAGATTTTTCATAAAAGCGAAGAGGCTTTAGAAAAGCGAGCAATACCATACTTGTATACCTGCTCCTCCAGAAATTAATTTGGAACCAGCTGATAAGTGACCATAACAGTGACTTTGAGGGGACATTTTAGGTAACAATTGGGTTTGAAATAAAAGTTTGAGTTTATGGGAATCAATTTATCTGGAAAAGAGGAACCTTTTCTGAAGTTAGTATATCGAACTAGAGGTCAGCCTGTACCATCCTGGGCTTAGAGTGAGGTGGAGGACAGTCGATTTCCTGGATATGGTTAACTGCATATCATCAGGGGGGAAGTTAATTAGCCACTGACTTCATCTAGCCAAATACAAGTGACTGGTGAAATTTTTCCAGTTTTCAGTATCTTTGAATAATTCCCTTAAGTTCACATGTGCCAATAAATATGAACATTAAAAAACATTAACAAGGGCCGGCTGAGTGGCTCAGTTGGTTAAGAGCTTGCTCTAGAGTTTGAGCTCTGAGCAACAGTGGTTCGATGCCTGGCCCAAGCTGAGCTGCCGCTGAGCTGCCAACAGGTGGCAGGATGGCTCAGCTAAAAAAAAAATAAATAAACAAACAAACAAATATTAACAGTACAGAGACACTTAGTAGGTACTTAAATAAGGACCCTCTAAAAAAAAAAAAAAACATGTTCAGCCTATGACGGTGAGTCATTCCTAACCTAATTCACATTAGAATTAGATAAGCATGAAAATCAAACTCCATTCCTTACAGGATTACCGCAATAACAAAATGGAGTGTGAATCAAAATCGGGTTGTACATGTCTTCATTGTGTCTAAGTGAAGTACCTGTTTAAAATGATTAAAAATTGTTTAAGGCAAGTTAATCTTTGCAAGCAGCATGGCAGATGTAAGCAACAGGGTTGGGGCTGCCAAGCCAGTGTACTAATAACCTAACAGGTTGGTTCTTGTAGAGTGGGCTCAGGCAGTGTTGTTTTATCAGCTTGGCATCCAAACTGTGACACAAACACTAAGTTTCCAGAAGAAAATTAGTTAATGTATTTTCTTTAGTAAGTACTCCAAAGTGCCAGCTGTCATGGAAGCTGACCTCCCTCAGACAACAGAGGACCCTCCGGGTCTCTCCTTTGTGCCAGTGTTCATTCTTAGTCAGCTATCAGATATGTATTAAGTGCCTGCTACATCTCAGGCACTGTACAAGGTCCTGTGGGGATAAAGTCAACTCAACTCAGTTCCTTCATCCCAGTCCCTTCGTCCCCTCTCTGTGGACCTTACTGCCTAGCAGGGGAGACAAACAAATGAGCATTCAAATTTCATTGTCATGAATACTAGGGCAAGGGAGGCCTGGGTGCCTTGAGAACGCTTAGAAGGGGCAATGAAGCTCACTGGGGAAGCCCATGAGAGCTGCTCGCAGGAAGTGATGACAGTTGGCCAATGAAAAAAGGGGAAGAGTGCTGCAGGCAGAGAGAAAAGTTTCTGCAAAAGCCCAAAAGTGAACACTTACTATTTATACCTTTTATTTGACATTTATCGATACTTAAATATATACTTCCCATTTTAATACCAGGTTTAAAGCTTTCTCCTAGTGGAAACTCTTTCTTAGCGTTCTTGGGTCTCCCCTACAGAACCTAGCACAGAACCTGGTATATGGTAAGACTTCGACAAGTATGCATCCCTTCCCCTCTTCCCTTGAGCTTTCGCCCTAGAGGACGAAACTGATGTCACAGCCTTTCCCAGGAGCTGGTTGGGTGACAGCGGAAGAGCATAGAGGCAGCAGGCACTGGACCAGGGAGAGGGGTACCACTGCAGAAAGACGGGTGAGATGAGGAAAGCTCCCAATAGTGAAGTCACATCTCACTAATTTATGGTTTTATTAAGGTTTAGCATGAATAGACTTATCCTCCATGAGCTCCTCTGAGATATGGGTGTTGTTGAGCTTTAAAAATTAGAGTCAGCTGTGCTATTTTGAGCCTCCAGACCAGCGGTTCTCAACCTGTGGGTCGCGACCCCTTTGGGGGTCGAACGACCCATTCACAGGGGTCGCCTAAGACCATCGGAAAACAAAAAGATATTTACATTATGATTCATAACGGTAGCAAAATTACAGTTATAGAGTAGCAACGAAAATAATTTTATGGTTGGGGGTCACCGCAACATGAGGAACTGTATTAAGGGGTCGCGGCATTAGGAAGGTTGAGAACTGCTGCTCCAGACCCTTAGCCTAGGAGTTGAGGGGCAAAGTACAGAAATGGAAAGGCTTGAGGGCCAGAAGTCTGCCAATGTAGGCCTTCCTGGTTAGCTCTGCTGCTTTAGTTTATACTTTTTATTTAGCTTCCAGGTTTGTTTAGTTCAAAATCATTGATCCTTGCCCTTCAACAATTCGTCACTGATACTTTCTTCACATATTGCTAAAACCCTGGCTCCTTAGAACCTTTTTAATACTTTGTCCCTTACAGTAATTCCTCCAGGTTTTAATACCATGCTTAATGTTGTCTCTTATTTTGAAGTTAGAGCAGAAACAGCTGTATAGACAATTTAGAGTCAGAGAGTGCCGGAGCCCTAAACTAGTATCTGATCCTTACCTCTCAGCTTCTGGATGTTCATGGGTCATGTCAACATACATGTGAGTGGCTACAATTTGCTCTAGCCTAACGCATTTGGTATTGCTGGTTCAGCTGCCCTTGACTGCTATTGACAGTACTGGCCTCGCTCTCAGCCAGTGCTGTGCACATAGTAGTAAGTATAACTCTGGCTAACTTGCATAGAAAATGAATTTGCTGAACAGAGATGGGGCAGGTCACAGATACAATGGGCAAGCTGGAAAATACATGGGAAATGGGCAGGGACCAAGGAAGCTGGACGGAGCCATGCCTCTCACACATGACCATAGGACACCACAGCCTGGTCAGCTCACAGTCCCTTTACCTTTGTCCCCTTGCCTCAGAAATCATAGGAATATTAAAATGGCCAGGACTTGGCATCTCCTATCCTTCCATAACTCAGGCACTGAAGTACCCTGGTGACCCTTCCATGACCAAGTCTGCTATAATGGGAAATAAAGATTGCCACCATTCTGCAATTCCTCTTCATATTTCTTCATTCTGGTTTCCCCTTCTGGTTGTTGATCCCATTGTGCGGCACCCTTATGGTATCGCTTGTAATGTGGTCAGTCTAAAAAAGAACAGCCGACATTCCAATCTATTGATGTGGCAGAAAGTCATTTTCTTGTCGGTGAGGGAGGAGCCTGAAACCAGTTGTTTGAAAGATCAAGTTTGGAAATTGCTCATGAAGGGGAATTAGAGCTAGTTTGTCGAACACCAACACTGTGCAGGGAACTGTAATAGATTCTTTACATATTATCTCATTTAAGCAACCTAGTAAGCTTTTGAAATGAGTATTGCTATTCTCATTTTACAGGTAAGGAACCTGAGGCTCAGTGAGATTCAGTCACTGTATTCACATATTGTTAATAAGTCAGAGTCAGAGTCACCCTCAAGCTCTTGTCTGTGTGGCGTCATCGTCTCTTCCATCTCAGGAATGGCATCATGGAGAGTCCCTGTTTTAGTAAATGTTCCCTAATCCATATGTCCTTGATCTTCAACCAGTTGTCCAAGGATCCCAAATCTAGATCTCTAGTTGACCATTAAAAATAAGGTTGATAAGCCAATGAAATGTCATCATTGAGAAATTAAGACTGGATGACCACATACCTAAAGACTTCCTGGGATGCAAATGTGGGTGATCCTGCAGTGAGACCACCAGAGAAGGACTGGCAGTCAATATTTACTGCCCTCTCCTGGCACCTGGCACTGGAGCAGGCACTGTGGGCCTGAGGAGAATAGAGACAATGTAGCAGATGTGGGTCCTTTTTTGAGGAGCTTATAGCTTCTCAGGAGCCAACCATCTCCACCACTTAATTGAGACACACGTGGAGGGTGTGGTTAAGAGCTCCCTTTGCAAGGTATAAACCTGGGTTCCCCACTCCCATACAGGCTGTGGGATTCTGGGCAAGATATTCACTCTCTCTAAGTCTCAGTTTTGTCATCTATAAAATGGGAGTGATAGTAGTACCCATTTCAGAGTTTTGGGGAGAATTAAATGAGATCATCTAGGTGAGATGCACTAGTAAATATTCACCAAATGCTATCATTGAGCATGGTGGCTTTATGGTTTTCTCCTTATTTCACCTGTCTTAGCCGAGTCTTAGAATTCTGTCTCTTGCAAGTCATCTCACAAAGGCCAGGGCATTTCAAAGGTGCTCAATAAATACTTGTCACTTGATGAAAAAGATACAAGACCACGGACCGCAGTTAATCCTAGCCTAATGTTCAAAGCACTTTCATTCCTCAACATATTATTTACTCTTATATTGACTGATTGTCTCTTTTCATGCTAGAAGGTAAGCTCCATGTGGGCAGGAAATTTGTTTCCTCCATGCTAAGAACAGTACATGTCACAAAGTAGTTGCTTAGTAAATATTTGAATGCATGGATGAATGGTGTTTTCTATGAGAGGGAAACAAGTTGGCTTAGAAACCTCTGGGCAGCCTCTGCCCTGGAACTCCTGAGCTCTGGGGCTGACCATGCCCCTGTCCCATGGGACTCCAGCCAGCCTTCAGTTCTTGCTGGAGGCCACCCATGGGAAGCCGCCTGTGCCTGTCTCCTGCCCCATTTCGAGCCAGCTCACCTGCAGGGCCCAAGGCAGAGCTTTTCAGATTGGCAGCTGTGTAGTTTGATGTTGTAAGACTCACTGGGAATTGCTGCCATTTGAATTTATGGTTTTAATTGTTTTATAGTTTATGCTTGTGCCCTGCAGTGATTTTCCATTAAATCAGAACATTTACGTTTTAAAAAAAAAAAAAAAAGCAGGTTTGGTTGTGGGTATGTAGATCTTAACAGCTAATCTCTGGCAATAAAAAACGGCTTGACAGTCATCAGCAGATTAGGAAATTAGCATTTGTTTAATTAACCTCCACTGGGCGCTGTTAAACACATGAAAACAGCTATTTTTTTTTTTTTTTTTACCTGAAAGGATGACAGATTTTACATTTGTATACTCTAAGGCTTCAGGAGTAATT